>NW_006442107.1:32964293-32983423 GCF_000325575.1 Pteropus alecto | reverse complement strand
CTGCTGTTATAAGCCACCCAGCTTGTGGTACTTTGCTGCAGAAGCCCTCGCAAACTAATACAGCTGGTATTCATGACCTTCCTCTTCCATAAGATAGCCTGTCTTCCCCTAGTTGTTTCCCATCCTTACCTTGTTAGGTTACTTTTGTGGGTGAGGAAGCCCAAACCTTATGTAAGATATAGCTCTTCGGCCAAAATTATGATGCCCTTGAGCAAAAAAGGAAAAGAAAAAGAAAAAAACCCTGTAGTGATTTCATCTTCTAATTCAATGTACCCATCTTCATGTCCCTGCTGTGAACTTCACTTTGACTATTTAGACAAGTCATCATTAAGGGCCTACTGCCTAATTCCAGAGAGGCAGATTCGTTTTCTTTGAGAGGTGGAGCCTCGCTTCCAGCATAGACTTCAGAGCGTAAGTTTGGCACAACCAGTCTTTGATGTTTCTGTTCTCCTGCAACCTAAAGGGGGGAAAAAGAAAAAGAAAGCCCAAGAATGGAGTTTAGAGTGACAGTACCTCACCCTTCAGGCAGGTTCAGGGTAAATTGACAGCGAAGCGGGGAGTCTGAGTCCCCAATCCTTGCTCCCTGTCTTTTAATAGCTCCCAGCAGATACAACAGGAGTAGCACAGGTGAGTCACCTTCCTAATGTCTCAGGCTCTCCAAAGAGTTGGCCCTCCTGCGGCCCTCCCATTTATGGGTATGCTGAATCTAGTTCTGACTTTTATCAAGTGTGGGCAGAGGGTGAGAGAAATGGGTGGAGGGGGTCTAAAGGTACAAACTTCCAGTTATAAAATACCTAAGTCCTGGGGATGCAATATACAGCATGGTGACTATAGTTAATAATTCTATATTGTATGTTCAAAAGTTGCTAAGAGAATGTTCTCATCACAAGAAAAGAAATTCATAACTATGTGTAGTGATGGATGTTAACTAGATTTATTTGAGTGACCATTTGTAATGTATACATATATCTAATTATAATATCGTATACCTGAATCTAATATAATGTTATGTGTCAATTATATATCAATTTTTAAAAATAGAAGCATAGTGTAAAAAAATGTAAGTCCACTCCCAAAGGTATACCTGGATCTACAGTCCAGAAGGTGTCTGGTTTAAACAAAAAAGAAGTGTACGCTCAAGGATATGACTATCACCCTGTTCATAAATAAAGACTAGTATCCTAAAAAAGAAAAAAAAGAAACCAAAATCTTAATGTGAATTAACCAAATTTGTATACCCTAGGTATTTACCAAATTGAGGTTAGAACTCAGATCTCCAGACACTGAGTCTGTATTCTATTCCTTTTGTCAACTCTTACTCTATAGGCATACATTTTATGTGACTGTAAGTTGTATGAGTTGCGCCCATATCTTTTTATTTTCTTGATGAGAACAAAGGTGAAATTAATGAGAACTTTATGTAAGATGTTTCATCTAGAGAATCAAAACTATTAACATATTGTGGAAGTAGCATATAAAATAATGTTTAAATTTTGATCATTTATATATTTTTTCAAATAAAGCTTCCATATTTATAACAATAATAAAAATTTACATATATATAGTGATTTGCATCTAAAAAAGAATATTCAAGATCATTTTGTGAATTTTATGTTCTGAATTTAAAAAAAAAAGAGAGAGAGGGCAGGCATTTAGAAATCTGTATTGATCAGGACAAGTACCCCACAAATATTTTTAAAAATGTATTGCAGACAGTGTCAAAGCCTAACATTGTACTATAACCAAGTTGTATCAGCCAGTTTTATATCGAAGGTCTTCAGGATTCAATACCTTAGACAGTCTTGTGACCAAAGAAGGAAAAACGAGGTAAACATATGTGTGTGCTTCTACAAATACACGCTCTTTCTGAAAGGATGCACAATCGAGTGCTAACACGAGTTACTATGGTGACTATGAAGGATAAAGAGGAGTGGAAGATTTTCACTTTTTCTTTTATGCTTTTCTCAACTGTTTGAACTCCTAAAAATAAATACGTGCTAGTTTCATCATTTTACAAAAGGGTTTCTCCATTGATGAATAATGGATAAACAAAATTATATATAAAAATGTGGTATGTACATACAATGGAATGTGGTTCAACTTTAAAAAGAAAGAAATTATACAATATGCAACAACATGAATGAACCTTAAAGACATTATGCTAAGTGAAATAGGCCACTCACAAAAAAGAAAACTGAATGATATGAGGTACCTAGAGCAGTCAAATTCATAGGCAGAAAGTAGAATGGTGGCCGTCAGGGCTGGGAATGGGGAGCTATTATTTAATGAATATAGAGTTTCAGTTTGAGAAGACAAAAAATTTCTGGAGATGATGGTGGTGATGGTTATACAACAGTGTGAATGTACTAATGCCATTGATGAACTATACACTTAAAAATGGTTAAAATGGTAAATTTTATGTTATGCAGTTTACGTGTTATGTATTTTATCACACTTTTTTTAAGTGACTTTTTGTATATTCCCTCCATTGCGAATTATCTTCTTGTCCTTTCCCATTAGTCCATTCATGTGAATGAACTCATTATATGAGAGAGGACATCAAGCTTTTCTCTTTTGTGTTTATTTAGAGTATATCTCTAAGTTTATAATTTATTTCCTTTATTTGGAAAATGGGATTTTTTAAAAAACTTAAAAGTTTAACATAATTATGTAGTCATTTAAAAATCTTTTCCCACAACTTTAAGCTTCTGAAGTACCCTACCCCCTTGGCGTTTTGGTATTCCTTCAGCTTTTTCTGTTCATCTTTTTTTACATTTAATTGTTTAATTCATCGGTCATCACACCAATAAGTAATTGAATAATTTTTCTTTCCTCTTGACTTGATTTTTTAATCATCTATTAAAATTTATAATTTATAATAATGAAAATAAAATTTATAATAAATTCAATGGTTTGGCTACCTGTTTTGTGCCATTGATCAGGGTGTTTTGTTTTAACATCACTATAATTGTTGTACTTCCATGTGGCAGATTGTATTTTGCAAATAATGGTTACATTAATATTTCCCATCCCACATGGTCTTCTAGAACATTAGCATTCTTTCATTAAGTAATAGAAGGTATGTTCCCTTCCCTTGAAACTAGAAACTAGGCAGACCCTCATGACTGCCTCGAGGAATATTATGCAATGGAAGTGACCCTGAGTGACTTCTGAGAATAGGTTAGAGAAGGCCATGAAGCTTCTTGCAGGCTCTCTAGAGACACTGGCCTTTATAGTCCTGTGCCATATGTAAGAAGGGGAGCTACCCTGACACCACCATGTTGGACAGACCACATGGAGATAGTTTCAGCCTCAGCAATTAGAGTCTTCACAGCCCAAGTACTTACCAGACTTGGCAGATGAGCAATTCTTCAGACATTGCAGCCCCAGCCATCATCTGACTGCAGCATCATGTAGAACCCCAAGTAAGAACCACCAGATTGAGTCCAGTCAACTTCCAGATTCATGAGAAATGACAATAAAATAATTTATTGTTATTTAAGCTATTGAATTTGGAGTGATCTATTATACCGCAATAGATTGCCAGAACACTTTACGTTTTAATGTAGTCCTGCAAGATTTTTTGTCAAAATTGTCATTATTATTTTCATGTATTTATTCTTCTCATGAATTTTAGAATTATTTCATCACATTCCTACTTCTTTCTAGTTTCTTTTCTTAGAATGTATTTTTATGGTTGCAACCAAGTCTATATAGAATTTTATTGTCTTTTTTGATAATAACTTTTTATTTTTCAGTTATAGTTGGTATACAATACTATATTAGTTTCAGGAGTACAGCATAGCAATTAGACATCTATATAACTCACAAAGTGATCACTTCAATAAATCTAGTGCCCCTCTAACACTGCACATAGTTATTACAATTCTATTGGCTATATTTCTTATGCTATACTTTCTATCTCCGTGACTATTTTGTAACTACCAATTTGCACTTCTTAATCCCTTCCCCCCTTTTCACTGACCACCCCCTGAAACTCTCTCCCATCTGGTAACCCTCAAAATGTTCTCTATATCTATGAGTTTCTTTCTGTTGTTTCTTTGTTTGTTTTATTTGTTAGATTCCACATATATATGCAATCATATGGCATTTGTTTTCCTCTATTTGACTTACTCTACTGAGCACAATACCCTCTAGGTCCATCAAGAAAAATATTTTTCCATCACATTACTTTTAGTCCGTGCATGTATTTTAATCTGAAGTGAATCTCTTGTAGGCAGCATGTGTGAGGGTCTTCTTTCCTTATCCATTCAACTACCCTATCTTTTGATTGGAGCATTCAATTCTTTTTCATTTGAAGTACTTGTTGATAGATATGTAGTTATTGCTAGTCTTTATTTAGACTTTTGATACATATTTTTTTCTTCCTCTTAAAGAAGTCCCACCAGCATTTTCTGTAATATTGGCTTGGCAGTGATGAACTCATTTAGCTTTTTCTAGTCTGGGAAGCTCTTTATCTGTCCTTCCATTCTAAATGATAACTTTGCTGGGTAAAGTAATCTTGGTTGTAGATTCTGGATTTTCATCACTTTGAACATTTTGTGCTAAGCCCTTCTGGCCTATAAAGTTTCCGTTGAGAAATTGGCTGAAAGTCTTACGGGCACTCCTTTGTATATAACTAATTGCTTTTCTCTTGCTACTTTTAAGATTTTCTCTTTGAATTTAACCTTTGGCATTTTAATTATGATGTGTCCTGGTGTGAGCCTCTTTGGGTTCAACTTGTTTGGGACTCTCTGAACTTCCTAGGCTAGTATTTCTATTTCCTTCACCAGGTTAGGGAAATTTTTCATTATTTCTTCAAATAGGTTTTCAATTCCTTGCTCTCTTTCTTCTCTTTTTGGTACCCCTGTGATGAGAATGTTGCTATGCTTGATCTGTCCCAGAGGCTCTTTAAATGATCTTCATTTGGTTTTGGATTTTTTTTTTCTTGTTGCTGTTCTGATTGGTGTCCTCTGCTACCCTATCCTCTATGTTGCCAATTCGATCCTTCGTTTCATCCACTTTGAATTTTATTATCTTTTAAAATAGTACATTTTAACTTTTTTCTATAGCTATATAAGTCCATAATTATATTTACTTAAATTTTATCTCTATTATTGAACATTTAGGTTACATCATCTTTTTCACAATTTAAATAATTCTATAACAAATATCTTCACACATATAATCTTTTCAAATAGTGGATTATCTATCTAGGGTAATTTTTTTGAAGTGGAAATTACAGGGTCAAAGAAGTAGGAACATTTTTAGGGGTTTGGTATAGAATGCCAAGCTGCTTTCCAAAAAGGTTATAACAATTTACACTCTCCATTAGTAATGTATACAGATAGCACCACAATTCCTTTAAAATTTTGTATATTTCAATTGGCAAATGATTTTATTTTATATTTTTGTTCAACTTTTACTTTCTTGATTACTAGTAGTATTTTCCCATCATGAATTATGGATTATCTACTCACATCCTTTATTAATTAATGTATTGATGTCTTTTTTCTACTAACTTTGTGAGTCCTTGAAGATGGGAGCTCTCATTCCCCCACTGCCGGGCAGTCTAGTTGCTGACATTTTGCAACTGCTTCCCTTTCTAGTTTTCAGAGATGGGAGCTCCTTGCCTGAGGTTAGGCTCCCTCTCTGAAGATTCCCATAAATGAATCCATCGGAGACCAGCCTCCTTGCTCTAATATGAAACAATCCTGAAGGGCCACTTGAGGCCTCAGCTGCTGCTCCATCGCTGCTCAGCTTCTCCCTCTGCCCAGTTCTACTACCCTCACTCCCTCACGGGTGCTGTTTCTAGAACCTTCCCTAATAAACTTCTTTTAAACAGTTTTATGGAGGTATAATTGGCAAATAAAATTATAAGATACGTGATGATTTGATATATGTATACATTGTGAAAGGATTCCTCCACTGAGTTAATTAACACAGCCATCACCTTACATGTTTACCTTTTCTTTCTTCTTTCTTTCTTTTTGATGAAAACATTAAGTTCCACTCTCGTAGCAAATTTCAGTTACATGGTGTTATCAACTATAGTCACCATGATATACATTAGATCTCCAGACTATATATTTATTTTATATCTGAAAGTTTGTATCTTTTTTCCAACCTCTCCTACTTCCCCCACCCCCAGCCTATGGCAACCACTTTTCTATCCTCTGTTTCTATGAGTTTGACTTCTGTGTGTGTGTGTGTGTGTGTGTATTCCACATACAAGTGATATTGCGTAGTATTTGTCTTTGTCTGGCTTATTTCACTTGGTACAATGCTCTCCAATTTCATCTATGTTGTTGCAAATGATAGGATTTTTTTTAATGCTGAAAAATATTCTAGTGTGTGTGTGTGTGTGTGTGTGTATATATATATATATATATATATATAGAGAGAGAGAGAGAGAGAGAGAATATTTCCTTAATCCAGTCATCCATTGACAGGCCCTTAGAGCCAAAAAACTCTTGTGCTCAAAGCTTCATCTGAGCCTGTTGCCAAGAAAACTGATTTGTTTCTCATTGACCAGTGATATTATTTCTCAGTCTTTTTTTTCTCTCATTGCTATCTTTGTTATTTGCAGATATTGAATTTCAAGATATACAATCACACCTAGCTTTTTTCTATATAATGTCTTCTAAAAGTAAAAGACTCTCTTACATGCTCACATCAGAAATTTGATTAACATTCAGTTCCTTTTTCTTCTAGTCTTCCTATGATTCCCATTTTATTAACTTCTAATTCTAATGAACTTAATTCTAGAGGAGGATTGGAAGCCAATGAGTAAATGTCATTTGTTGGCTGGGCCTCTCTCCTTCATTTGCAATGCTTCTGTTATAGTTGAAGTGGAGGCCGTGTTCTTACCATGTCTGCAGCCAAAAGGAGGCTGCTGATGAACCTCTGCTGGCGATGATTTCTGACACTATCGACGATTTTTTCCCTGTGTGTGGGCCTCTCAAGTGTTCTTGCCCACTCAGTGAAGAGATGTGGTGGAATACCCACTCTTCTCCCCTTCAGCACAGCCCAGTTCATTACCATGTTTAAGGAAAAGGCCGAATCCCAATACTGACTCTCCTTTATCTTCCAAGAAACTTACCCATACATTAATGAACTGATAACTTTGCCCCCAAATGCCAAATGGAACTTTAAATTTAATACAGATGTCTATGTTTATTGCCAAATTGTCAAGAGAACATTCACAATTACACTTCTAAATTAAGCCAAATATTATAAATGAGGAGAAAAATAGCACTAAGGTCAGAATTTTATTGTCCAGTAAACGTACTTTTTGTGTGTATTGGATAATACACCCTTTTAATACACAGTCAGCATTCATGTTTTGTCATGGAGGCATGAGGCTTATTTCAAAAGATCACAGTGTGTTTCATGCCAACCAAGTTTTATTTTATCTATCTGCAGATCCTTAGCTGATGGATATGTTTTCACTTGTATGTTTTTTTCCTCATAAGTGTTCATGAGAAATCTATTTATAACTTTTCCCAAACTAGGATTTCTAAACAAATCTGAATGGAATTCAAAGCTTAGGTGTGGCCTAAACAACCCCTGTAACTAAGTAAGGAGCCATAACATTCAGAGAACTTGGTTTTCCACAAAGCCCCCTTTATGAACTGTGCACACCTGTGTTACCCACAGAGAATGTCCTGAGTGCTCCTGTTTTGGAGGATGTGAGAGGGGATGTTGGGGGACGTCTAGTGCAATCATACACATCACACAGGACTCAAGTAACTCAAGTTCTCCAGCATTAAAACACACAGTAGAGTGTGGAGGCATTAGGGAGAGGGTAAGAAAGCTACTCTCACTAATGCATCCCTTTGTTCACTCTAGAGAGCCACACCTCACTGCCTAGAATTCCCTTATTGAAATTCTCCAGGTAAATACTTTCTTCTCATGAGCTCGACTTTTTCCTCCCTCAATGCTATTTGTCCTTTTAATTCCCTTTCTTCTCCCAAAATTCTACCACCGTATTTCTTGGTAGCACTTTATTCTCCCTCCCCCACTGATATGAACAGATCTCAAAACTTCTCTAGTATCTTAGAAATTTTTCCAGCTCCCTCTTTGAGTTGTAAATCAAAGCTGTTCTCTTCTCTGCCTATACCTGCTGCTGAGTAGAGGGGAAGTACAAACATAGGAGCTGGAGATTAAGTGGCATGGGGAAGAAGAGGTTTGGGGTGATTCTCCACTTCCCAGATGTAGTTTGGCTTTTTGCTTTTCTTTTGTTGTTTCCAGGTATATATATTTTAAAATTACACATAACTCACATGCAAGATTTAATCTCTTTATCATTAATTTCTTTCTCTTTTCATATGTGCTCAAATTTCCATCCCAACCCCTGCTGGCATTTGAAAAAAAAAGGGTATTGAAAAAATAATATGAAAAAAAGTATTGGAAAAATACTATGAAAAAGAGTATTAGTTCCTCTCTGACCTTGAATTATATAACAATGCCTCTTCTACCAATTTGGCATTCATAGGAACCAGGCCAAATTACCCTTCCCTAATTCCTGAGTTATCTAACCATATAATTTTGATGTCATCTGTGTATTTCCACTGAAAGATATGTTCTCACTCCTTCCCACCTCATCATTTGCTCCCTTACATAATTGTTGTTTAAGTGCATAGAGTGAATAAATTGGGGCAGCTGACTCTGGTCCACAGATGTCTTTGGGTAGTCACTATACCCAGTCTGAGAAGTGGGTAAAAGCCACACTCATTGATGACCCAAGAGGCCTGGGTCGAGATACTATGACAACTTCCTGGAGAACTTTCAACATTTTTTGGCAATCCTGTTGAAGAGTGAAGTGTCATGCAAGATATTTGACAAAGGCATTACTCAGGCCACCATTACACCAATACCTTCAGCATTCTTCTCTAAGACTCAGTAAAACTACCCTGCTCACCCTTGCACCATGCAGTTACTTATTGACACATCTAAAATATGAAATCTTATATATCCATTGTTAGAGAACCTCATTGACCCCATCTCCTTTTGTGTTTGTCTGTGGGGCAAGCTCACGATGCGGGCCTGAAACCAGTGCCTGATTTCCCCAGGAGATTGCCTCAGACGCCAGCAATATACTGCTGAAAGGCAGGGCAGAATAGCTAGGTGATTCAGCAGTTCATCATCCTGGGTGGAAGTCCAGTTATACAGCTCTGCAAGTTTACCTCACCAAAAAAATCGCTGGGACTGTCATTAACATCTTGTGGTGGAGACTACTAGTAGTTGATCACCCCTACTTCCATATTCATAGAATTTAGACTGTGCTCTGCCTATACTTGCCCAGCTACACACTACATCACTGCCCAGCTACAAACTGTAGTTCCCAGGTACCCATGAGACTAGGTGTAGCCAAGTGACTAAGTTACTAAATGGCTAAGCAATGAGCAACTTCCTCTTCATTGCTTGAAAGGAAATTGCTAGTCCTAAACTGCTTTTTGTCCTAACCTCAAGTTAGAAAACCAAAGTGTCCAGTTTTTGACCAGGCTTTTGACCAGGTCACAGTTTGACCAGTACTGGATCTGTAGAATCTCTTGTGCCATGAACTTCTTTGAGAATCCGGTGACATATATGAATCCCTTCTCAGAAAAGTATTTTCAAGAACATAAAATAAAATATAACACAAGGTACTCACTAGAGTAGCTAAAGTTTAAAAGACTAATAATCCGTAATATTTGTCAGAATATGGAACAACTGGAACTCATACACATTGCTTGCTAGTAAGAATATAATCTCATTCAACCACTTTGAAATATTGTTTGGCAATACCTACTAAAGCTAAGCATATGTTTACCTTGTGACCCAGCAATCCCACCCATAGGCTTATATCCAAGAGAAACAAGTGCTTATGTATACCAAAGCTATATCTACAAATGTTCATAGTTACTTTATTTATAATAGGCAAGACCAGGAAATAACTGATATGTCCATTGACAGGAGAATAGATAAATCAATTATTTTTATTCATAAAATGGGATACTACACAACAATAAAGGAAAAGGATTACCAATACACATAAAAATTTGAATGAATTTCACAGATATTATGTTGAGTGAAAGAAGCCAACACAAAAGTGTACACATGTTAACTAAATTTATTGTGGTGATCATTTTCACAATAAATACAAATATTGAATCATCATGTTGTACACCTGAAACTAATGTAATGTTATATGTCAATTATATCTCAATAAAAAATATTCTGAAGTCCAGAGAAGGATGAATAGGCAGAACACAAGGGATTTTTAGGGCAGTGAAAATTCTCTGTATAATATTATAAAGATTGATATATGTCATTATAGATTTGTCCAAATTCATAGAATGTACAACACCAAGAGACAACCCTAAGGTAAACTATGGACCTTGGGTGATTATGATGTGTCAATGTAGGTTCCATTCTGGAGAGAGATATGGATAATAGGGGAGGCTATGAATGTGTGAGCAGAGGGGATATATGGAAAGTCTCTGTTCCTCCTTCTTAATTTTGTTGTAAATCTAAAAATGCTCTAAAAACATAAAGTCTTTTTAAAAAGTGTACACACTATATAATTTCATTTCTATAAATGTCATGAATAGTTAACACTAATTAACGGCAAAGAAGTCCAAATAATAGTTACCTTTGCAAGAGGGGCACCATGAAAGAACTGGGAAGAAACATAAGAAAACTTGCTGGAGTAATGAAAAAGTTCTATATTTTGATATCGTGAAAATGTATAATGTAACCTAGCCACATCCTTTAAGATTTGTGTGTATTTTATTCACCTTGCTGTGTATATAACTCAATGAAAAAGTAGAATATACAAATAAATAAATAGAAAATAAAATTCTCAAAATTATAAAGAAATTATATTAAATACACTGTTAAAATATAAATGTTTGAAAAATGAATTTATGATATAGTAATATATATTGTTCTTTAGGGATGCATCAAATAAGAAGTAACAGCAGTTCTAATAATTACTATAATTTCAAAATAATGATGAATATAAATGCTATTTCAAGACAATTGAAATTCATATAAAATATCTATTGTATTGGTAATAAATTCATAAGTACTGCTAATGGTTTGTTGCCTACATTCATAATTGAAGGAAATGCTAAATATAAAATAGAGATGTAATTTTTTTTTCCCATCCAAATTTATGGAGCCCCGGATCTCTAATCATGAGAATTTTCAGAGGTCCAAGAACAGATTAAGAAGCCCTGAGGGATGGTGGAGCAACATTATAAAGGTACCTGGATCATAAAATGACCACATAGAGCAGAGCCTCCAGATCGATCTAGATTATTTCCCACAGGGCTGTTAAGTGAGAGTGAAATAAACCTCTCTTTTCAATGAGCCATCTCTTTTAGGGCTCTTTGTTATAGCAGCTTAGCTTTTACCCTAACTAATGCAGACTACTATTAGGTGAATTCATAAACTTATGATCCTCTTTCACAAAATTTAGGTGGGGAATTACTTCTCAGACACTGGTTATTTGGAAATCAGCAGCCTAGTCTCCCTATAGGGAAATCCTATTTCAGTGATCCTTTCCAGGAAGATACACGTACCAGGTGAGACCTCTAATGTTTTTGTCCCCTTCTTCACTTTTTCATGCTTTCCCCCAATCTCGATCCATAGGCATGCATTCAGATGTAAGACCATGTTAAAGAGCTCTGGCTTAAAATTGCAATACCACCTCTAAATGTCTAAAATTATTTCAAAATAAAAAGATAAAATACATGTAATTTGAAAAATTATAACCCCACTTATTACCCACTGGTGCTGAGATCAAGTGGCTCGGCCATACAGCTCCACTATTAGATGGTGGATCTAAACCCTGGGTTCTAAGTTTCCATATCACCATCTTCAGCAATGATGATTATCATTGGCCAAATGAGGACTGCCACCTAGGAGTTCTAGTTTAAAACTCTAAATACACACACGTACACACACACACACACACACACACACACACACACAGAGATTAAAACTTATGCTCAGAATATCCCATCCATCAGTGTCCCTTCCCAAATCTCTGATTGATAAGAAGGAAATTTTCTCCCTGAGAAGATTTAGAATTAAATTTAAAATGTTTAAGAAAATCAAATCCGCAGAGTTTAGTAAATGTATTTCTACGTTACAGAATTTGCGAATTTGAATTTTATATACTTCGAACATTTTTAATAATTGGGTTATTTGAGTCAGAGAAGTTAGCATAGAGATTCAAATTTAAAATGTGTACCTATTTGATTTGTGATTGTTTAGTTGAACTCTCACTGTGCTTTTATACTATTAGAAAACTGAAGAGAAAATAAGTTTAATTTTTAAAGTTTTATTAGCTATTTAAGAACTTGAGAATGTTTTGTTTAATTAAAGTTTGAGGTTTTTTTTTAAATCAAGTATATTATCATTATACAAACATTTTGAAATATCTAAGGGAATTTAACTTTTAAAAGCCCCTCTGAAAGTAATGGCTAAAATGTGACAAATTAATAAATAGAATAAGATATGTAAGTTGAATGTAAATGCTTAAGAGAGAACTAGGTATTAACAAAGTTTAATTAATTGCAATTAATTTTTAGCATCAGAGTAAACCTCTGAAGATCAGCAGAAACTCTTATTTAACCAAGACAAAACCTAGATACCATTTGTGATGACTAACTGCCCAGAAACTCCTGTTTGTGAGATTCTCACTCTGGGCTTGTTCTCGAAGTCTCCTAAGAAACTTATTTAAAATATAGATTACTCAGCCTCCACTCCAAACTGAATCAGGATTTGGGGTGAAGCCTGGGAGCAATAGACTTCCTCTTCACGTCCCAGAGATGAGCAAATCTCTAGCGCACTGACGTCTGTTTAATATTCATTTCACTCATCACCCTGCTTCCAGTAAATGCTTTGCTTACAATATCCAACTCCTGCTAATATGTGAACGTGTGGTAATCATAACTGCAGGCTTGGTGGACTTACAAATGTCTCCATGGCAATAATTCACTCCCTGGGCTCCACATAGTGAGGTTTATAAGGACCCTCAACTTTATTTAAAATTCTAAATTATTTTGCTGTCATCAGATGTACAAAGAGCTATGTTTTTCAAAATAACTCTCTACACCTTTTCTAAGAGTATTATAAAAAAGACAAAGGCAAAAAAGGAAATAGAAAAAAAGTTATGGTAATAAATCAGTCTCTCTCATGAAAGCTCATTTTATGTGACTATCAAGGTCAAATGATATAAAATTGAATTACTTAGTCTACATATTTTTTTAATCTGACATCTATTTGTCAAAATTCATTTTGTATTATTTAATTTATAAAATGATTCATCGTTCAACTAGACATTATTTTTATGCATTAAAAACATATAAATCACATCAATATCTTTTATGCAGGGAACATATTTCTTTTTGTATAACACGCAGCTTACTCAAATGTCTAATCATGGGAGAACCAACTGACAAAATGCTGTTGAATTAAAATGCCAGTCCTGATAGGGAGAACGCCTCACCATTAAGTGCATGATTTAAAAAGAAAAGTCATACCATTAATTATTCCTTCAAAAATGTCACCAAGTGTACCATTTTTTCCCCTTTTGTTAATTTGGGTTAATTTACAAATGAAATTGTTAAATAAGGAAGCACTTTGCACATTCCAACCTCAGGGCCCAATGTAGCAATAAACATATATGTATTAATTGCTTGCCTAAGGATTGATGGAATCTACTCACTCAAAAGACCAAAATGTACAGGTTATAAATGGTCCATTGAGTTGTAACAATAGTTTCCAGGGGATGATGAAATAGCCCTGAGCAGCATGACAAATTCATACTTTACTCTAAAAACCTGAGCAACATTCTGCCTTTGCCCTGATGGACTAGATCCGCCCTCTCAGGGTGCTTGTCCCAGAGTATGCCTTCTTTCAGGATTGCCCTGGAGAGGACCTTCCACCTTCTGCGCACTCAAACATCTCTAACTGCAGTACTTCCAAGGCTGCGTTTACCTCTGTGGATTGTTTGAAACTCAGTTTGAAACTCAGAACTCTGTTATATGAAAGTTTAACACTGTGAACAGCTCAACTAGACAGGAGGCTCCGTAAAGTCAGTGCCCACTGGATTACTCATCCTGTCATTCTCCTCGTTCCCTACGGCATGGACTCCCAGAGCAGGTATTTATTACGTGTTTGTTGACTGAGATGAATGAATGAATGAATGAATGAATGAATGAATGAATATGGACAGCATGAGCAAGGGCATGGAGAGAAGTGCTTGGATAGTCTGTGTGTCTCTGTTTCCTTGGACCAGTGCTTGAGACCACCAGTGCTAAGGTGCAGCTAGCCTCATGAGTCCCTACCGCATATCAGGACAGACCCCTTTTTGTCCCCACTGACACATCTGGGAGAACTCTTAGAAGGATGTATCACCTCCCTAAGCTTGGCCTGAGCATGTGAAAATAGCTTTTTCTGATAACAGGCTTAGTCATTATCTTCACTGTTACTTTTCTTCCTTACATCTTATCTTGCTTATGCTTTTGGAACAAAGGACTTTTATCCTTCTATTATCATGAGGCTCTAGTCTTGTAGCACTTAAGTGACATTGACCTTATTAAAAACAAATAACCTTCTAAAAGAATTCTAGATGTTACCAGTGGTGATTTGGAGGGAAAAAAAACAGGGTAAGTTCTGTCCGGCCTTTCAGAGATCTGCTTCTGCTGCTGGTCTCTGATACTGTGTCATTTTGAAGTCACCTAGCATCATGAGGCCTCTTTTTCTTCATCTGTAAGATAAGCTGAAAAAGAAAATAGATGATCTCTAAGTTCCCTTCCACCTTCAGAATTCTCTTCTCTGCTTTTGGGTTTCCTGTTCCCATCACAATGTCAGACCCCGAAGTCACTGAGGTTGGACTGCATTGGACACTGAAGTCATATGCCTGGGACAAATGCCTTTATGCAGCACAGCTGGTACCCTGGGGCTGAGCAGAGAACAAGTCCAGGGTTGTGCTGGGCCAACAGAAATAAATGATAAGTGTATGTTATTTATTTTGTTATCTAAAAAGTGGCATCATATGATCAGGAAGGAGTTCACCCCAAATCACAAGGTGCGCTTCCTAGAAATCTGGAGCCTATGGAAAAGCCGAGTTGGAAATCAATGGTGTTGGAAGCATGAGTGGTTCAAGCACTAGTTTGTTTAGACAAATTTTATCTGGACAGTATCTTGGTCATCTGTATGGTTTTTATTAAACCAAGCACCTCATTCTTGGGATAACTTTTGCCCTGGATCTCCTTAAAGTGACATTTAATCTCTAATATGGTATATAGTAGGCAGAATAATGTCCCCACCCCAAGGATATATACATCCTAATTTCTAGAAACTATATATTTTAGGTTACATGGCAAGGGGGGAATTAAAGTTCCAGATGAGATTAAGATAGCTAATCAGTTGGTCTTAAAGAGATGATTCTGAATTACCCAGGTGGCCCCAATGTTATTGCAAGATTCTTTTTAAAGTGGAATAGGGAGGCCGAAGAACTCAGAGTCAGAGAGATACTTGAAGATGCTATGCTGCTGACTTTGAAGATAGAGGAAGGGGACATGAGTTAACAAATGCAGGTGGCCTCTAAAAGCTGGAAGAGGCAAGGAAACAGATTCTCCCCTGAAGCTTTCAGATGAACACAGCCATGCTAACTCTTCAGTTTTAACTCAGACCCATTTCAGACTTCTGACCTTCAGAACTGTAAGGGAATAAATGTATTTTGTCTTAAGCCACTTATTTTGTGGTAATGTGTACCAGCAGCATAAGAAACTAGTAGATGATATTATCCTAATGCTCCAGAGATTTACTATGGTGATTTCATTAACATGGCTGAAAATTGATAAATTTAATGCAAAAGAAATACTAAGTTAAAAATTCCAGAATAAAACTACAAGGAAATGAAGTGTACATTATTCTTTTGAGTTGAAAAATGCAATTGTTTCATCTTTCATTGTCACTGTGAGCACTAATTGATCACAGAGAGAGGGTGAGATGTCCAAACTGTGAGAAAGAGGAGAAAAATAAGCACCAGGTATGATTGAACCTGGTGGTTACTCAAAGACCAGCTTCCCATTCAAAAGGGAAGTCAGAAGTTTGGAAACACATGGATATGGGAGATCTCAGCAAGGCAGCTGGCCAAGCAGGCTAGTCCAGGAACCAGATCATCCAGGAGTCCTGAAGCTCAAGGCAGGGCCGGAAGCTAGGAAAAAGACAGCAAACACAGGGCACCCCACAGGGAAGCCTTTAAAGGACTGTCTTCGTGAGCCCAGATGCCTCTTACACACTCCCTTGGTGGAACAAGAGCCACTGTAGGGGCACGGAGGTAGGACTGGGTGAGATGTGTTAGGGAGACACTAGTTAGGTTAGCCTTGCTGGCGAGCAGTATGAAACCACAGCAGAGGATACATTTTGACATTTGCCCAATTATAGAATAAGTGATTTTATTTATCTGGTCATTTTTAAACTTTTTACTATGAAAAATTTCAGACATACAACAAAAAGGAGAGAGACCAATTTTATTTGCACCCTCAATTACTTGCCTTTGGGAAAGCAAGTCTCAAACATCATATTACTTCGTCTGTAAATACGTATTTGTCTCTAAAAGATAAGGACTCTACCTGACCAGTTTTCAATAAAAATACCCATGCTACATTGTTTCAGTTCTCTTGCCCAATCTGATTCTCATCTCCCTGCTCTCCCAGCAGTCTGTCTGACTTAACTTCATCCTTTGAAAACATTGTAATTGGCTAGCAGCTGGGAAATCTGTGAACCACCTCTGACAGCCAAACTCATATGAACATTAATGCCCCTGTGCATAGAATTTTACGATTTACAAAGAATTTAGGCATATGTACGTCCACCTTCTCCAGAATGCTTTACATTCCAACCAACGCTGGCAACATTTCTTGCAGTCCCTTCTTCACTTCAGGTATAGAAACGAGTGAACTAGACTTATAGGCAGAAAAGTGGGGTTGGCAAAGCTATTTGAAATAGATACATCACAATTTCCAGATGACTCATTCCTCCACATTGTTTAACGCTTGTGGTTAGCCCAGGATTGGGCTAGGTATTTTAGACATGCTGTTTTATTGAAACCATCCTCTGAAGTTGGCACTGTTACAAATGATAACAATAATTTCCTTCTTTTTACAAATAAGAAACCTCAGTATCAAAAAGATAGAGTTGCTTGTCCAGGATCAACTCTAGAATATTCTGGAATACCAGCCCAGGTCTGTCTGGCTCATATGCCTGTGCTATAATCAATTACCCCAGGTCTCCTCCCAACCCCAGGCTCCCTTCCCTCAACCTTCACCATCATCCTCTCCCTCTACCCAAGGGTCAGCAAAGCAGTTGGCTAATGGAACTCTAGGCCCTTTCCCCTCTAATATAAAAATATTCATCATATTTTAGAGAAGAATAGAGAATAAACAGATTCTAAGCATTTAAAATCTCAGAGTTTGATTTTTCAGAAAGTTAATGAAGCTCAAACTACAGACTATCTCACTTGCAGACTCTTGCAAGGCCTTGGGAGGGGCCCTACCAGCACACTCACAGAGACTTACATTTGTGTAAAATTGGCAAAAGCAAGTGATTTTTAAATTCTTTTCCTTAAATAGAGCCTCCAAATTCTGTAAGCTCGCCATAAGCTGGATTCTCCCTTGCAAGTTTCCCTTATTACAGAAGCCTTCACTGTCTTTGTGTGTTAGCTTGAGACCCAAGGGAGCTCCGGCCAGGAGGGAAGCTAAGGGGAAAGCCCTGACCCCACTGTGGGGCAGCAGGAAGTGGCGTGTGTAGCTTGATGTTTGAACAGCCTGAATATTCCCATGGGAACCTTGACATATATCTATTTGTCATTGGAAGAATATATAATACTCTTCAGGTAACATTGTGGGTTAACTCAGCTTTTGTGGACAGACCAGGGAGACCAAAGACCATATAGAATATTGTTTCTATGCAAAATGTGTTCCAAATACCAATAGTCAACTTGAAAAAAATTGTCTATGCACCACTGATGGAAGTGATTTTAATCAACTCCACGTGTACAGATCCTGTCCAGTCTTCAAGACTCAGTCTAAATACCTGATTTATGAGCCTTCCTGGGTTGGCTACAGTCTGAGTTATCCCTTTGTGTTCTGAAATTTTAACACATTTATTTCTACCTCTCTTGTGGCACATATTACTTTCTTCCTTAAATTATAATTATTCGTGTGCATGATTTAGCTTGTCTACTACAAGTCCAAGTCCCTTTCTTACTCATCTTGAAATCCACCTAAACACAACAGTCCAAAAATACTCATTGTTTGAGTGAGTGAATGAATTGGTGATAGTGAATTAAATTTGTTAGGGGTCCATCTCTCTTCTGAACTTCTAAATCACACTTACGTTTTTCCTCTAGCAGTTAATTATATTACATATTCCTTATGACAGCTCTTGGTTTATTCACTGTTTTCCCCCAAGAAGAAGTTAAACTTCATTAAGAAGGTATCGTGACCATCGTTTTTTTTTTGTTTTTTTTTACCTTTACTGGATCTTTATTACATCAGCTGTAAAAGGAGGTTTGAGTGAACCATTTTGTTTTAACAGTAAGGCATATATATATTTACACTATGTGTTCACTTCCCATAGTTAGATTTCTTTCTGTCACCACATATTTGACCCCCTTTACCCTGTTTACCTCCCCCCTCCCGACTCCCCCCTTCCCTCTGGTAACCATAGTCTATGACCATCATTTTTCGTACACTCCACAGTAATGAGCACTGGGGCTTGCGCAGAGCAGGAGCTTAGTAAATACTGGTTGGTAACTTAGAGTGTGTGGGATCACACAATTATTAAACATAAGTCATTCATTCACTCTCAGAAAAAATGAGCTACCAGAAATTTAACATTGATCAATGTAACTGAGAGTGTCTCCATTCTATTTAAATATCTTTACTACTAGGTCTGGAGGAAGGTTGCCTTGGAAACCCTTGAACTGCTAAGAATAAAAGAGTAATTCCTTTAATTTTTAAAATGAAAGTTAAAAGTGAAAAATAAATAAATAAAATCCAATATCAAAAAAACTAAAAAACAAAGAGCACTTACATTAATATATGTCATTCTTAGACTGA
>NW_006442107.1:32936319-32964263 GCF_000325575.1 Pteropus alecto | reverse complement strand
AGGGAAAGGACACCTGAGTTTTCATCCCCACAGGCATGGTAGGGAGTTGGCAGAATCAATTTCCTTTTCATGCCTTGTTAATCTTAAACAACACAGGGCGTCTTGGTCTTTGCCTGAGGCCTGTCCCACTACTGTTGAACTAGAACAGGTGTGGTTCAGGGATAGTTATAACGCCAAGATAAGGGCTCATGACCACAGGCCTGAATCACTGCCTAAGAGCCATTACCAGAACATTCTTTTATTTTAAAGTGGTCTGAAATAAAATGGCACTTGTTAAAGAGAGAAATTTTATACATTTTTAGGAACAAGATAAGAGCTGGATAAACAACTACCCAGTTTATGTTGTATTATACAATGTTCCAGGGGTTAAAATGGAATGGGTTTTTTTCTTTAAATTTTCTTTTTTTTTGGTCTATATTGAAATATAATAGACACTTAGTTGCTTGTATTTACATTGTACAATTCAATGAGTGTTTTTTCAATTATAGTTGGCGTACAATAATATACTAGTTTCAGTTGCACAGCAGAGTGATCAGAGATCCACATAACTTACAAAACAATCACCCCACTAAATCTAGTACCCCTCTTCCCCCTTACATATTTATTACAACATTATTTACCATCTTCCCCATGCTAACTCTACATCTCCATGTCTATTCTGCAACTATCCATTTGTACCTCTTAATCCCTTTGCCTTTTTCCCCCCCAAACCCCCTCCCATCTAGTATCCCTCTAAATATTCTCTGCATCTATGAGTTTATTTCTGCTTTTGTTCTTTAGATTCCACATGTGCATGAAATCATGCGGTATTTGTCTTTCTCTATCCAACCCATTTCATTCAGCACAATACCCTCTAGGTCCATCAAGGCAATATCTTTTTCCATCCCCTTCTTTTCAGTCTGTGTTTGTCTTTTAATCTGAGGTGACTCTCTTCTAGGCAGCATAAGTAGGGGTCTTGTTTTCTTATCCATTCAGCCACTCTATCTTTTGGTTGGAGCACTTAATTCCTTTCCATTTGAGGTACTTGTTGATAGGAATGTAGTTATTACACTCACTCCTGTTTTTGATACGTTTTTTATTCTTAAAGAAGTCCCTCCAACATTTCCTGTAATACTGGCTTGTTGATAATAAATTCCTTTAGCTTATTTTTGTCTGGGAAGCACTTTATCTGTCCTTTAACTCAATAATAGCTTTGCTGGATAAAGTATTCTTGGTTGTAGATCCTGGGTTTTCATCACATCATATACATTGTGCCAAGCCCTTCTGTCTCACATAGTTTCTTTTGAGAAATCAGCTACCAGTCTTATGGGTGCTCCCTTGAAAGTAACTAACTGCTTTTAAGATTCTCTCTCTGTATATAATCCTTGGCATTTTAATTATGATGTGTCTTGGTTTGGGCCTATTTGTGTTCCTGGTTTTTAGGACTCTCTGAGCTTCCTCGGGTTGTATGTCTATTTCCTCCACCAGGTTAGGGACATTTTCCATCATTATTTCTTCAAATAGCTCTTCAACATCTTGTTTTCCTTCAAGAACCCCTATGACGTGGATATTTTTACCTTTAATAGTGTCCCATAAGCTTCTTAAATCATTATTATAGTCTTGGCCTCTTTTTTTCTTGCCCTTCTTGTCACATAGGCTCATTAAATTATTATCATAGTCTTGGCTTCTTTTTTCTTGCCATTCAGATTGAGTGTCCTTGGCTTCCCCATCCTCTCTGTTGGTGGTTCGATCCTCTTCTTCATCCACTCTGTTTATTCCCTCTAATGTATGCTTCTCATCTCAGATAATGTGTTCTTCTTTTCTGACTGGTTCCCTTTTATAATTTCTATTTCCATTTTTATGGGTTTTTTTATCTCTTGTTGAAGTTCTCACTAAAATCCTCTACACTTCCCATAAGTTCATTGAGCATCTTTATAACCAGTGTTTTGAACTCTGTATTTGTTAGATTACTTGACTCCATTATTTCTGGATTTCTGTCCAGTTCTCTCATATAGTTTCTGCTTCTCATATGGTTTGGCTGCCTTTTCATGTCTGTTTCTATGTACTAACTAAAGCTCCAAGTCTCCCGGTCTTATTAGTGTGGATTTGTGTAGTCGGTGTCCAGTGGCACAGTCCTGAGAGGGGTTCAGCTGCAGGCCAGGTTTAGCCCCAGCCTGTGCCCCTCCAAGATGACCTGTTAAGATTCAGCAAGCAATCCACAGATGCTGTGCTTATAGTTGCCTCAAAAGGCCACACCGGAAACTGAGGCCAGCTGCCTCCAGTGTGAGTCCTGATGCTGCTCAGCAAAGAACACCAGACTCATGGAGAACAGAATACAATGTGGCTTGGGTGGGCCATGAGTTTGGGGGAGGTGGAGCTTCAGGGAATCTTCTGGGAGGACTGAAGATTCATTATCCATTTTGATGACGTCACAGCTATGGTGGTGCTGAGATGTGCACTGGGAGTGAAAAGGGCTCAACAGAGGAACAATGGCACTTCGGAATTACAGAGCGAGTCTTGCCTCGGCCCTCACTCCAACAACTCAGTGTCCCCCTGGAAGTCCCTGGTGGCTCCTGCGCAGCTGAGCTGGCACTGGTGCTCAGAGCAAGCAGGTCCATCACTGAGAAAGTCCACTCACGAACACGGCCCCTTTAAGAGGCTTCGGTCGCTGCCGCTGCTTCTGTCCCACTCAGCGGGTCGGAACCAGGCAGCCTCACGTCCTCGCCCCGTCGTACCTTTCGCCATTGCAGGTTGATTAATTATTTCTCTCCCTAGTTGTATGGCTTGTTCATCTAAATCACAAGTGATTTTTCCTTACTGTTTGCTCCTTGTTTCTGTCACGACTTTGATTTGGTCACCAGAGGGATGAACAGAGAGCCTCTATCATCTATGCCATTTTTTTTTCTCAGTAGGAAGGGTTTTTAAAGAAGTCTAATCAGAACAAAAAACCCTGACTCAGTGGCACAGAATGTTAACAGGTAACTTGTCCACAGCAAAGCAAAGCTGTGTGTGGGCCCCACCACGACTGACTACACTTGAGTCAGTGCCACCATCTGTTCACCTCAGTTTATAAATGAGGGAAGTCAGGCCCAGAAAACTTGAGTGGTTAGCTAAAGATCCTGCTTGAACACTGGAAATGCTAGAGAGGAGGAAAGGAAATGGGGATAAAGGAAAGATGATGGGTGAGGAAACTAGAGCTCCACCTAAACTCTGTCCAGTTGACGACTCCTTTTTCTATTACATCACCCTCGTCACGCTCTTAGCGATTAAAGCTTCATAATCAGACAGATTTGAGTAAGATTCTGACTCTTGCTAACTCTACAAACTTAAGCAAACTACTTCCTCTCTCTACGGTTCAATTTTCTCATCAATTTTCTATAATTGAGGATAGCGCTTCTCCATAGTATTATTGTGAGCACTAAATATAATGTGCATAAAGTCTGAATTACAATACGCACTCAGTAAATGATATTTCTATCCCTTCACGTCCAAAATGATATTCTAAATTAGGATTGTACATCCTACATCATCCAGCTTTGTATATTTTTTATTGAGTCTTTGGCCTGGAAGGAGTTTTGGTTCCAGGGTATCAAGAAGTGGTGAACATCCCCAGAGTTACTTTCTTTGCATTAACACAAGTTGCCATTTGTAGGAGGAGACTGAAAACAGCTGTAGTGGCTTCCCCTTAATTTCCAGCAGCCCCTTTCAGCTTCTCCAGCCCACTTATTTACTACTCATCGCCAATTCTGAGTCACTTCAAGTTTGACTTTCTGTTAAGCAACAATGTTGCTCACTCTATTATTTGCCCTAGACTTTGAGATTTCACAGGACAGCAACACATGGCACAGCCCCATGGCCTTCAGTACTGCTCCTAACAGCCTGGAATTTCCTGGAACACACTTCGTGCCAAGCATTTATATTCTTCTGGCCAGAAGGGAGTAAATAAGGCACAAGAGATATCCAGCATTTTAATTGTCCTTGGTGCTCAAGCTCAGTGGACCTTTGTAGTCTTCGGTTATTGACGCAATTGGAGCAGCAAAAAAACTGATACAATTGTGTGAAGAACCATTATCGACCAAGGTTTAAAAGAGACAAAAATGCATAAGTAAATGCAATAGGGAGAAGGAAAATTTAATACAGAGGACAAATCAGACAAGATAACTGTAAATGTCAAATAGTAACACACATTTTAAAGAGACAAAAGTCAATATTCTTCTATGGATGATATAAATGCTTTGTTTTTGGTGTCCCAAGTTACGGCATGTTGGTGCCAGTCTATTATCTGTGATAGTGCCTAGGTTTTATTTTACAGAAATTGAGATGGCAGTATCTTGCCTAATTTTTTTTTTCTGTTATTTGAGAGAATCTCATATTAGGAACTTCCATTTTTCAACATTCTAAAAGATGACCATCTTGAAATTACCTAGGTAACTACCAGCAGTACAGTTCTGACATTGTTGAGCCTGAATTCTGGAAGCAGAGTTTGGGGGCTGGTCAGTGAGAAACAATGGTCATTTGTGAAAGAGAGGGTACTGATAGCTCAGTATCTTTGTAACGGGAGGCAAAACCATGTTGACCAATAAGATTTCAAACCTTCATCTAGTGAAATGAATTGTTTGGAAACACAGAGAAGGTTTTTAAGAGATTACACATCCATCGGAACAGTCACACGAAAATTTTAGCATAAAAGAAAGTGTGAGAAGAGAACTGCAAAGGCCAAGAGATTTCCACAAACGCCTGTGGTTTTGTGTAAGTATGAATATATAATAAGGAAGTCTGATATTCTACTCTAAAGTTGTTTTAAATTTTTAAAGAAAATCTTGTTGACTTGTTGACTTAGAATGGATACCTAATTCTGTGAGTGATTTATTAACCTTCTAAATGCATCATTTCTTAAAACAACTATCAATTTGAAGAAGGAAACAGTTATATTTCTGCCTAGCAAATAATGTTTATCATACTAATTATAGGCATATTTGCTTTACAGATGCATCCTTCAACATGTAGTATATAATGTGATCTTTATCTTGACAGCATCTTAACACTACAACACAACAGGTTTGCCTTTTTAGGAGAGGGAAAGGAAAGGGTTTCAATCTCTTCATAGAAAATGTTTTAATAGATTTGATTTAATTTAAAATATAAATACAAGAAAGCTAATGGACCTGTAATAGAATTTTGCTTGATTTATTAAAATTCTCGTCTATATAATCATTTTACTTTTCAAATCCTCCATATACGAATTTAAAATCACTTAGGATAAACAACAGAAATTAATATTTGGAGAGTGTCGAAAATATGCCAGGCATTTTGCTGGAACTTCAATACATTTTTCCGTTTAATTTTCACAACTAGGAGATATGTGGTTAGGAGCCACCCTAGAAGATGTGTTATTTGTACTACTTCTGGGCGTATCAAAGATAGGGCACTTTTTTCTATCGATTTCCAATGTCTCTGTCACCAAAAGAATAGAATTAGGGCATGGAAATCCTTTCGTCACAGAATATGACTTTATTACTGTTAAACTATTTGTACCTTGAGTGATTTTAAAACTAATATAAGATCATAAAATTTTATCTGAGAAAGGAAACCAAACAGGAGTTTTTCTGGTCAAAATGTTTCTAGGTATCATCTTTGTGTAAATCTTGATATATTTTGTGTATCATCTGGTGTATAATTTGCATGACAGGTATTATGCATTATATTCATAATAGACCTTAACATACAATTGGGGAGCATTAAACTATTCCTATACGATTTTGGCTTATTTATTTTTAAAATTACATTTCCCAGCATAATATTTGCTCAAATGATAGTATTCTATCAGAATCCAACAGTACAATTGTGAATTTATATAAATATTTCCTGGTCATGTTTTCTGTTAAATATATGGTTTTGACTTTAGAAGGATTGATGAAAGAAAAATCTAACAGATCTGTAAAAATGATCACCAAATCTCTGAAGTACTTGTGCTCATTCATCATCCCTTAGGTTATTTTTATATAAGTGTGTAAACATATAGGAGAGTGCCCTAGCAACCACAGAGAGTGTGTTCCCGGAAAGTCATCCAGCAGCATTCCTCAGCCATGATTCGCCCTGAGCATCAGGAGCTTGGAACATTGCTCTTCCCTTTTACAAATATGGAAACAATTAGATGATTTCTAATGTAAAGCTAACTATATATATAAGAGGGAAAAAAGAATGAACTAAATACAAACACTATGACTTTGATGGGGTTTGATTCCTGTGATAAGGGCAGAATTCGTTATGAAAAATTTTTTTAAATAATCACTATGGAAAAGATACATGGGACATCTGCTAATTGATGATTTGATAGATTGAGTTGATTCTTGCCAAAGTAAAGTACTAAAATGACAGTTTTAACATATTATCCTTTGTAAGATATTTACATTTTGATTGAGAATGCTGGAAGAGTCTAAGCAATACACCCCAAATGGTGGCACTTTGTGTATTTTTTGCCTTGAGATGATAGTCAGGGAGATATTTTGGGAAAGGCAGTCCCACACACTGTATAGTTGCCCACTACTAAGTTCCAGGGTGGGCTCCACTGAGAATTCTCATGAAAAACAGTTAAATTATGATGATTTCAATGGCTAGCATGTCATTCCATCTATATGAAAGAGTCTATGCAGAATGTATTTGAGTGTGATCTTCATATTTTATATAACACTCACTACTTTAATAAACCTGATCTCCAAATGTCCAGTCAAGAAATAGAATGTTTCAGATTAAATTGAAATAGAATTTCTTCTGTGCACATGGATTGATGCTAAATTTTATCATAGAATGGATACACGTGATATCCTGATCACACTTTACTAATTGCACATTTGATATCTGCTCAGTTTCATCATCATGGATTAATTCATTAATACTTCCTGAATCCCCAAACTCTGCTAGGCACTGCCCTAGTTAACAAGTCTACAGCAGTAAAGAGATGGTAAGAGCCTTATTCTCATGGGTCTTACATTATTATTATCATGGAAAATAAAAAATTTACTAATTTTAGGATAAATTTTAGATAGGAAGCTATAGGAAAGACACCCATTCAATTTAGATGTATTTTTTAAAAACCCTAAATATTTCTTGCTGGTCGGAAAGCTATGACATCGAATGACTCAAAATGGCACCAACAGCCAGTCGATTTATTGCAACTGCACAAAATTCTTTAGAACAAAATACTAGATACCTCATTAATCAATTATTTATTAAACACTGTGATGGTTAATTTTATGTATTAACTTGGCTAGGCCACAGTACCCAGATATTTGGCCTAACATTCTTCTTGATGTTGCTGTGAAGGTATTTTTAAGATGAGATTAGCATTTAAATCAATAGGTGACCAAAGCAGATTACCTGCTAAAATGTGGGTGGGCTTCATCTAATCAGTAGAAGGTCTTAATAGAACAAAGACTGAGTTCTCTGGGAGAGGAGAGAATTCTGCCAGCAAACTGCCTTTGATCTCAAACTGCCACATCATCTCTTCCGGAGGTCTTCAGCCTGCCAGTCCTGCAGATTTGGGGTTTGCCAGGCTCCACAATCACCAATTCCTTAAAATAAATCTGTCTCTCTGTGTCTCTCTGTCTCTCTCTCTCTATAATCATATATCCTGATATATGAGAAAATGGAACTGAGAGGATATCATGTATATGATTAATACAAGCACCTACATCATTGAGTGATAATGAACCTCCTTGCAATCCAGAGTTTATTTCAAGACTTTAAAAAGCTGCGTGTCTGAAAAAGAAGGAGCAAAACTTGTGAGCTTTGCTTGTTTATAATGCATTTTCACATACATATTATTGAGTCTGAAAAAGAAGGAGCAAAACTTGTGAGCTTTGCTCGTTTATAATGCATTTTCACATACATATTATTGAATCTTTATGTAACTTTGAATTTATTGTTATTATCACCAATTTACTAATGAGCAATCAGAGGCTCAGAGATTTTAAATAACTCTCATCGAGCTCAGGGATCCCCAACCCCTAGGCCCCAGACCGGTACTGGTCCATGGGCTGTTAGGAATTGGGCCGCACAGTAAGAGGTGAGTGGCTGACAAATGAGCGAAGCTTCATCTGTATTCGTAGCCACTCCCCAGTGCTAGCATCACTGACCCAGCTCCAACTCAGGTCATCAAGCATTAGATTCTCATAGGAGCACTGGTCCCTGGTGCCAAAAAGGTTGGGGACTGATCTAGCTAATAAAGGAAAAAGCCAAGAAAGTCTTTAAACATGAATTTGAAATCTAATATATTTTAACCTTTTATTTTGAAAAATTTCAAACATCAGATAAGTACAAAGAAGAGTATAATGCAAGCTACCTATTACCGGATTTAACAATTAATATTCAACATGTTTGCTTCTTTTTATTTTCCTCTTTCTGGAAATTTTCTATTATAGATATGTCATCTCATCTTTAAGTACTTAGATTGTAACTCCGAAAAATAAGGACATTTTCTTACATAACTATAGTAGCATTATCACACCAAACCTAATTAGCAGTAATTTCCCTCTCATCAGTGAATACTCAGCCTATGTTCAAATTTCCTCAATTGCATGAATATTTTCTTTGCTAGCCGGTTTATTCAAACCGAACTCTAGGTGAGGTTATGCCTAACATTTGGTCGTTTTAATTTTTTTTCTTTTAATTTAAAACAGTAGCCGCAGATGCTTCTTTACCCCAAGCAGCTATCGGTCACTGAAGGGACCAGGCCAAAACTCAAGACTGCAGCTGCGCAGACCACCATGTATGTTTGGAAAAACGACCAAAGTCCCTTTTGCTGGCAGATTAGTAGCACTTTCTTTTTCATTCTCATTAGATTCTCATAGGAGCACTGGTCCTCTCCTCTGCTTTTGATCTTGACAATGACTTGTCGAAGTGACCTGCTGTTTCGTTTAATCTCACACGTTCTCAGATACTGTTTTCTGGAGATACTGTTTAACTTGCTCCTGACTTTCCTGTATTTCTAGTAATCTGGAAGTTAAATGTTAGAACTTGATTATATTCAGGTTAAACATGTTCTCGCTCTACTGTATCACCCTGATTTCTCTGGACAGAAATCTTACCCATAATAGTTATCTATTTAGCTTTGTCAGCGATTTTTTGTTTTAGGAAGTTGAGAAACCAGGAAATACATTGTTAAAGGAGATGGGGCACGCTATGACAGGTTTTAGTGCTTATATAGACACATCAATAGGGCTCTCCCCTCTTGCTGTATTATCCACAAGACTGGATAACCTAGTGCTTATTTGAAGACTATTCATGTTCTGATCACTTTGTGTAATAAAGGAATAAGGCTCCTCTTATAAGAATGAAAAAGAAAATGCTACTAATCTGCCAGCAAAAGAAACTTCGGTCATTTTTACAAACATTCATGGTGGTCTGCGCAGCTGCTGGCTCGAGTTTTAGCCTGGCCCTTTCAGTGACCGATAGCTGTTTGGGGTAAAGAAGCATCTGCGGCTGCTGCATAGCTTGGGCACTATGTAGCAGGTCCTCGAATAACATCATTTTGTTCAACATCATTTTGTTATAATGATGAGAAAGAAATTTGACTTCTAGCTGGGGCCATTGTCTGTGTGGCATGTGCACATCCTCCCATGTCTGCATGGGTTCTCCAGGTACTCTGGTTTCCTCCCGCACTCAAAGATATGCAGTTTGTCCCAGACTCAGTGACTGTGAGTGTGGGTGTGGGTGTGGGTGTGGGTGTGGGTGTGAGTGTGCCTTGTGATAGAAAGGTGTCCTGTCCAGGGTGGACCCCCTTGCACCGTGAATTGCCAGTTGTTCTCTGGCCACCCATGACCCTATAGTGGAATAAGTGGATTAGAAAATCATTATCTTACTTGTTTGTACTAATCTTTCTTAAATGTATGTATATTCACATTTATTTCAATGTTTAATGTTAGAAGCGTTTTGAGTTTTTATTTAGAAGTTTGGTGATCTTCTGTGACCAGAAATATGCCGTAAGAACTCAACTCTTGTTTGTATCAATTAGTTTATAATAAAATTGGTTTCATTATGTGTCTTTTTGTTTAAAGTTTTAGTTTTCAAGAACCTATCAATGATGTTAAGTGAAGACTTAACTGTATAAAAATTAAACCTGTGGTCTGGCTTTATTAAAACTATTCTCAATCAGCTGAGTTGACCACTATTTACAAGAGAATTTACTAAAAATATTTCTGGGATTTAAAGATTTAGCCTTTCACATCTTTCTTCTTAATTGTACCTCTACAAATATTTTCCTTTCTATGGAAATAAATTATAATTTTATTTCTAAAGATGGAGTCAACATGAGATAAAATATATTCTATTCCATGCTTAATTCGAGAGAAATTCTTTTGTTTGTTTCAAATATGAAAGAAGAATATGCCACAGGAGAGAAAATTATTAGGTATTTCTTAACAAGTTCCTTTTGACAATAACTGCTTAAAAGCATTAAACTTGAGGATGCTTATTTCAATCCAATAAATAGTTGATCTCCCACTCAGTGTAGGGGACTTTGTTAGAGTCTTTATGGGGGCTAAAGAGAGGGCTTTAATTTTGTAATAATGCTGGAAGGAACCAAAAATTTTACACACTGAAGCTGCTTCTTGGGATATTGATTTTAAGCTATTTGTTAAGAAACAAAAGACTCAGAAAGAAACTTTGACCCTCCCCAACTTTCCTGCCCAAGATATTCAGACAGAGAAACCCGCTCTTCAGGAAGAGAGCCTTGGCCCAATCATCTTAAGAATCTTCATCCTAGTCTATGGCCATGCCACCCTGAACATTCCCAATCTTGCCTGATCTCAGAAGCTAAGCAGGGTCGGGCCTGGTTAGTACTTGGATAGTAGACCACCTGGGAATACCAAGTGCTGTAGGAGTTAAAAAAAAAAAAAATTAAAATTAAAAAATTAAAAATAAAAAGTTTTACCAAAAAAAAGAATCTTCATCCTAGCATTAGCCAGGAAGACCCGAAGCCTGTTAGCTAGATAACCGCTGTGTCCCATTGTTTGAGTTGCCCAGTCAGAATTTTCCTTCCACGCACATTCCCCTCTTTCTCAACTACCTGTAAATCACCCATTCTCACTTCTGAAACCTAATACCCGCTCCTGCCCCTTTCTCCTTTGTCCAAAAATATGTCATACATATTCAATGTTGTCTCAGAGTCTGGAATTTTCATGCCTATGTGAATTCCCCATGCCCATTAAACATTTGATTTTTCTCCTGCTAATCTGTCTCTGTTAATTAGATTATTAGCCCAGCTAGAAGATCTTAGAAAAAGTAGAAATTATTTTCTTTAGCCCCCACAATATCAAGCTGATTCTGCAAAAAAAAGCAAGGGTGAAGACGAAATAAGTTAATGTGCCTAGTATTCCATGTAGCACATTCTAGGTGCATGAAGTTTCTAAAAATGGCTTCATGTATTTAGTATCTTATAGCTGAGGAAGTAGTTTCCAGACACTCTCACTTTGTTTTTCATCTGGCTCTCAAAACACCTAAAGTTTGGGAGGTCTCAATGAGCGAGGGAGGCCGCAATCACTAGACAGAACATAGAATAAGCTAAGCGCCCCAGGAGTGGTTCTCTTGGGGTGGCTCATCGTCAGGAGACAGAAGAGGACCCATAGATCCACAGAGTCCCTGGAGGTTCTGGGGCACGTAGTCCCCAGCAACTGGGTGGTGGGTTAGTATGATACCTATTTAACCAAGGAAAAAAAGTGTAAGTCCTTTTTGTAAGCTATGCACCTGGCAGATAATAAGCAGCCCTTAATAATTGTTTTCTAAATGAATAAGCTAGTTAAGTTAAAGTCCTACAGCTAATAGGTTGCAGTTAAGATTACGTTTCAGCTTTTCTTTCACCCCCACATTCATGTGTTCTATATTTATTATAAATGGGCAAATCAGTAGATTGCTTGTTTTATTAAACAGCAAAAAACTCAGCCTCATTCCTTGATTTGCAGGACTTCAAGAAAAGGTTTTCAATAAAAGACAAGCAAACTGGGGAGCTTGTAAAGGAAGGGAATTTTCTCCTTCCTTGACTTAAGAACAAGCCCCCCAAATGACTGACTTGTTTCAGACACTGTGTGTCTTTCACTTGAAACTTACCAAAATGATCGATATTGTTGTTCTTTAATTTTGTAAAAAATGGAGATTTCTTTATTTCTCCCCTGCAAGGAAGGAGAAAGGATGAGAAAAACCACATCCTAGATGTTACCAGGGCATTCCTAAAGATAGAGATGCGTTTTAGAACTGTAGTTGCTGTCTCTTTCATCTGCTTTGCAATCTTGATGTCATGCTGTGAACACTGCTGCTGGGCGGGGAAGGAGAAAGGACTGGTCGTGGTGCCTTGGTCAGATCCTGCAACCTCTCTCAAGCCTTCTCCAAACCACGAGCTGCTCAGCAGGGTCTTCAGAGGTTCAAGAACACGGGCCTCTAAGTTAATTGCTCCCTTTTCTTTCAACACAAAGGTGTCTTCTATGGACACAATTATATGTTCTCATTATATGAAATTTTGCGAATCTCTCAAGATGACACTCCTATTTTTTAAACTTTTTCACTGAAGTGTAATATTTGTTCTATTTAAGAAGAGGCAATTTGAAAATTTGAAAAGAAGCAATTGTTATTTAATGCAAATATGTGAGATTTGTACATGCTTTCACCATGAACTTTGTCTATGTCACTGGTCCCCAAAGTGTGGCCTCTAGAACAGCCTTATCAGCATATGTCAGTAATGCAAATTCTCAGGCCTCTTAATCAGAAACTCTGGGGTGGGGCACAGCAATCTGTGCTTTGAAAAGCCCTCTAGGGGGTTCAGAAGCAAGCTGCAATTTGAGAAGTACTCTTAGAAGAATCATGCAACACGCTCAGCAGGCAACTAAGCTCCCTAACCCTAGGGGGCAATTGAATTCATGGTAAACTAAAGGATGTCAATTATATAATTTTCTCAATATGAAACTTGTTGAAAAACATTATGTCCTTAAATAAACATCATCTCTTTAGTCAACAAATACAACCTAAATAAATATGCTACAGAAATAGTTCACACATTCTCGTGCTAGTACTCTGGACCGAGACCGACATGATAGAAACGTCAGTGGCAGAACGGCCAGCAGACCCAGGGCCAGATACAGAACAAGCCCACAGACAGCGATCTGTGGCTGTTCATTGCATGGTCAGACTGACAGACAAATGCCAGGTGTGCTGTTTCAGTAGAGTTTTCACAGTAGGCTGTGACTGTGGGTCAGTGGTCTTGGATTAACACAAACGTGTTTATGGGGAATTCGTTCACCCTGCTAAACTGTTTCCCTAGAGGCAAACATACAGACAGGCAAAGAACTCAGGCCTTCAGTGAATCTCAATAAGTCTCTTTAAATTAGCTTACCTGGAAATATTTATATGAGATAAACATAGGGGGAAATCACGTTAAAAAAATGTATGTACAAATGGGTCCATGTAGATTAAACACATATTGAAAGTAAATTAGAAAGGACAATTTTTTAAAATTCAAAACTATGAGGTTTCTTTTTTCTTCAATGTTACCTATGTACCTACTTTAAAATGTTTGTACCTACTTTAAAAGTTCTGACTGAGTAAGAAGGGTTTGGTGTTTGAAACCCAGAAGGACTACCCACCAGGCTTGACCTAAGTTTCTTCCCAACCATCATTAAATTGGAGTTAACACCTGCCTTTTGATCTCATAAGATTGTTTTGATTAATAATGGAGATAGAAAGGGGTTTTATAAACTATAAAATGAAAAAAAAAAAGATTATTCTAATGGGCACTTGGCAGTTCTGGACTCAGGCAGTCATATTTATTAAATGTCCTTTGTAGGCAGTGCCTAGTAGTAGATAATGAGGAAGTGGAACATTGATTAAACAGCAGTCTCACTGACCAGGTTGTGATCCCCTGTGTCCTTGGTAGCACTGTGACACTGCTACCAGTTCTACACTGATAGCAATTCTATTCCCATTTTACATCTGAGTAAAGTCAAGCTGATGAGCGACACTTACAATAAGTAGGGAGCTGTGATTGGAAATCGGATCTATATAATTTCTGGCAGCTCAATTTTTCCCCTTTAAGTCAGCCCCGTGTGCCCATACATCACACTGTCCATCTGATAAAATCAAGATGTGGCTCTTGGCATTTTTCACAGTGGCCTTGAGAGCCTTTCTTGTTCTCATCCTACTTGCTCATCTAAATCTGGATTAGAGTCCTCAGTTACCTCCTTCTCCCCTGTTTAGAAACGTCAGGTGACTGCATATTTTTTGATGCAGCTACAACTCTCCGTTGACGTTCGAGCTTATAATTTGGGGGGAAACTAAAAGATTGGCATTGTAAGTGTCTTGTTTGTTGGGAGAGGCAGAAAGATGTGACACTCCCCTTATGCAACCAGGAAATGCTTTCCTGGAAGACTTACTGATTCTAGTGGCTCGTTGGGACATAAATAGCATGGCCAACAAGACCCTAGTATGTGGTCTCTTAGCTTCAGTTTCCTCATCTGTCAAATGCGAACAGCCGTAGTCCTTGCCTCATTGACTGCTCTTTCATGATAGTTGTTTGAGTTTCAGCAGAATCTCATGATTAAGCTACAGCCTGAGGTGACCCCTGCCCTCCAGAAACTACCTTTGAGCTGAACTAGGTAGAGCTTGCTCACAGAGGATGGGGAGCTGGAGACAAGATTCTGGGTGCCTGCAAATGGGTAGTTGTGAGTTAGGTCACGTCATGTTTGATACCTTATGTTCATAAATTCCACCACCTGCAGATAGCTGAGGCAAACACTAAACCCTCTCTTCCTAATTCCATACCCCTTACATAGGGTGAACACAGCAAACTGAGACCTGCTACTAGGTGACCAGATTTCACAAAGAAAGAAGGTCTCCCCCTGGAACATTGCTGCAGGCACTGCCCAGGGAGCGTGCTTTACTTAGGACCTCTGACCAAGTATTTTGTTTGCCTGTCTTTTCAGATTCCCTCTGCCACCTTCCATCAGAGCACTTAAAGCATTTTATTACAATTGTTTTACTATTTATTGTCTCTAGACTATGGCCTCCTTGAACACTTTTTCCTACAGAACTTTAATACATATGTAAGGCACTCAGTAAATATTTTTCTGAATGAATGATACTCATGTAGTAGGCCTGGTTCTTGAATATTTGCCTCCATCTGAGGCCAGGACTTCCTGAGAATAAATTGAGATCAAGGTGAAAGTTTATTTGTCCATCAGCATCTCCAGTGAGCATTGGTGCTATTGGACAAGAAGAATAATGTTAAACCTTGTCTGAGAAAGATGAGGGGGATCCTGGGCATGCTGGGGTGGGGCTGTAAAAAATTAATACTTTTCCTCCAACTTTTTAAGGTCTTCTAGCTGGGCTAATAAATAAATTAATTAACAGAGACAGATTAACAGGAGAAATCAAATGTTTCCTACATGGGCATGGGGAATTCACATAGGCATGAAAATTCCAAAGACTGTGAGGAAACATTGAATATGTATGACATTTTTGGGCAAAGGAGAAAAGGGAGAATTGGGTATTAGATTTCAGAAGTGAGAATGAGTGATTTACAGGTAGTTAAGGAAGAGGGAAACATACATGGCAGGAAAATTCTTGCTAGGCAACTCAGAAACAATGGAAAGGATCACAGGGTATCTAGCTAACAGGACTGCAGTCTTTCTGACTCATGTTAGGATGAAGATTCTTAAGATGATTCAGCCAAGGCTCACTTCGTGAAGAGCGAGTTTCTCTGTCTGAATCTCTTGGGCAGGAAAGCAGAGTAGGATCGAAGGTTCTTTCTGAGTCTTGTTTCTTAATAAATAGCTTTAGACCAATATCCTAAAAAGCAGCTTCAAGATAGAAAAATGTTGATTCTCTTCACTGGTCTGGATTGGTGTACGGCATTTCAGAGCCTGACTCCAGAGGCCTGTAATAGACCCAAGATATAGCATCCTTGAGAGGTGGAGACCCGGCAAAGAGTCATCCACCCAGAGGAAAATCAGAAAGGCTCCGGGTACAAGCTGAAGGGATGAAAACCATGGAAGCCAGGGGGCAGAAAAGCTTCAAGCATGGGAGACTGGGCCTTTCTCTGGCTCTGCTTTCAAGTGGTAGGATCCATAAAGCCTCCAGCCCAGTACTGCCCCCTAAATGTGCTAACTGCATATAACAAGTTATACTCTAGAAGTTGTTAGGTGCTCTACGGCTTTTTAGTTCAATCAACTATCTGCTGCTCTGTCCATCACTAAGATGGACTGCACTTGAATATTGGACTGCAGCTAATAAGGAACAGCTTTTCTAACATGCCTAACCATTTGAATGTTCGATGAGGACTTTCACTCACTGCACCTGGCTGTGTTCCAAGGACTTAGTATGAAAAATATTATACAGTGAAGTAATACACAGATATATGCCACAGACATGGTTGGGTTTGTTACCATTTCCCATCCAGTCTCAAATTTAACGCCCTCAAACCCTGATCCAAACAAGGCCCATTTGGCCTCGGTATTTGCATGAGGCTGTTTCTCACCTTTTGACAACCCCCTACCCCTTGAAGGCTCTGGTGTGGAGCCCCCAAGACCTCCCCGTCTTGGGTCACCTTAAGTAGTGTATTTGTCCCAGCTTGAATCCCAACCCTGGGCCCTGGCCCACTGGCTAATGCTGAACCACTGGGGTCATAAGAGTTTTCAAAGAAATTCTTTCTACCACATTGTACTGCGCACTAGGAAAATGCTTTATCTCCAAAGCCAAAGCCCTCCGATCTGTGTTCTTTTTCCCTTTTACTTCTTCAGGAGTAGTGCGTCCTCACCCTGTTCATTGTACATTGTAGTCAAATAAACATATATACTACCTATAAATATTTTAAATATAAAATAATTTTTATTATCATGTCATAAACATGATATGAAATTTATCATTTTTAAGTATATAGTTCAGTGGCATAAAGTACATTCACATTATTGTGCAATCATCACCACTGTCTCCAGAACTTTTTCACCTTCCCAAAAAAAGGTCTCTACCCATTAAACACTAACTACCCATTTTTCCCTCCTCCCAGCCTCTGACAACCACTATTCTATTTTCTGTCTTTCTGAAATCGACTCTATTCTAGGTAACTCATATAAATGGAATCACATAGTAGTTGTCCTTTCGTAACTGGTTTATTTCACTTAGCATAACATGTTCAAGGTTCATTATTGTTGTAGCATGCATCCAAATATCTTTCCTTTTCAAAGCTGAATAATATTCCATTATATGTATATACCTCATTTTGCTTAACCATTCATCAGTGGACATTTGGGTTGCTTCTACTTTTTGATTATTGTGAATAATGTGATATGAATATGAGTGTGCAAATGTCTGTGTGAGTCTCTACTTTTGATTTTTGGGGAGAATATACCCAGAAATGGAATTGCTGGATTATAATGGCAATTTTACTTTTAATTTTTTGAAGAACCACCATACTTTTTTCCATAGTGGTTGCACCATTTTACATCTCACTGACAATGCATGAGAGTACCAATTTTTCCACAACCTTGAGCCCATTGATGTCTAAGCCTTCCGAGGGCAAGGGGCACAGGTGGATTGGGTCCTTGAGCCTCTCAGATGAGAAAGATGCTAACATCCTCCACCTCTTTCTTGGCCCACTGCTAGAACTAACGCTTTCTGTTTACCCACTCCCCACCCCCATTTAATTCCTTCCTTCCTTCCTTCCTTCCTTCCTTCCTTCCTTCCTTCCTTCCTTCCTTTTAAATTATAGCCATCCTAATGAGTAGGAAGTAATATCTCATTACGGTTTTGATTTGCATTTCCCTGATAATTAGTTACATCGAGCATCTTTTTAAATACTTGTGGGCTATATCTTCTTTAGAGAAATATCTATTTAAGTCCTATGTCCATTATATACATATAAGAATTTTTACTGTCATTCAAGTGAGACCATTTCTTATAGTTTTTAAATATATATCGAAATATTTTCATCTTAGCACAGGATAGTGTCCCTTATCAGCTCACACTGATTTGGGAAATGTTGAGAAAAATATAAAGAAACAATAGATAACTCATGCGACATGCATGTAAATATGCATGCACGTGCCATATTTATTCATGATGTACATTTGAGCAGTGTACTGAATATATATCATGGCCAAATGTCAAGTTAACAAATCTTAAAAACGATATTTAGCCAAAGCTGGGAGAGCTTCAAATTCACTCAAAGCTGAAGTAGAAGCTGAATATCACAGATTAACCTTCTGGAGTACAGAAATAAATGGCGTGTTGTCAAAATTTTAATTAAGGTTATAATTTTACCATTAAATATTTTAGTTACCAATATTTTGAAGTTTGACATTATAGTGTAGGAAAAAAAATTGTCAATGTTGTCATCTGTGAAATCACTTTTGTAGTCACTCTACTGCACATTCATGAGATGAAATTGTCACCAGCACATTGAACAATGGCACTAATCTTTTGTGCATAACAGAATATAATTTGGGAAAATGATTTTCAGTACTGTATTTCCTCAAAGGAACTGTGCACCTAGAAAAATCTCAAAAATGCCTACACTTTTAATTACCAAAAATGATTGGCAGACCATAGCAAACATTTTGACAAGCTTTTAATTTTATGGGGGCTAAAAAAATTACTTTTCCTCCCACTTTCTACATTCTTCTAGCTGGGCTATTAATCAAATAAACAGAGACAGGTTAACAGGAGAAAATGCCTAAAGTTTACAATGGATATACATGCCGAGGGAAAGGGAGTCATAAGATATGATACCCCAAAGTGCATTGGGCAGTTGAGGTTTATATGTCATTGTGGACAAGGGAGAAGGGGGTCAGGGGTCTGAGATTTCAAAGGAAATAGGCAATTTACAGGTATATGAAGATGAACTAAACACACAAGGCAAATTCTTGCCAAGCAACTCAGAAACAATGAGACGCAGGGGTTATCTACTTAACTGGACCCTGCTTAGAGCCTTCTTAGCTACCATACCTAATTCAAATTAGGCTAAGGTGACTATGCTAAGATTTTCTTCTTGGAGTAGGTCTTTCCATTTGAAACTGTTGGGCAGGAAAGGAGATGAGTCCAACGTTCTTCCTGATTCTTTTGTTTCTTAACAATCAGCTTTAAAAAAAATCAATATCCCAAAAGGCAGTTTTAGGGCGGCAGAACTTTGGTCCCCATCAACTTTAATGTTGAGTTTCTATGGGATGAAATCTATAAGAAATTTTTTCTTATAAGTATTCTTGTGGCATCTATTTTTAAGTTGATTAGAAGAAACAAAATATATCTGAGATATTTACTTTTTCTCTAAAAGTTTTCTTCCTACTGTTTAATGTATCTATTTGGATTAAAGATAGTTCATTATGAATTTATTGTGTTGTTTAGGACTTATTTTCTCCCTGTGAACTTGAGATGACAAAGTTGTCGTTATGATTTTAATGTCTACCTCATGAGATGTAAAGAGGTTTCGAAAAGGACTTTTTTTTTATGAAAAATTCTTAGCTTAAAGAGAATCTTTTAGAACTTAAAATCAAATGCAGTTCTTACAGATCATTTTTTTGAGTCATAAAGTTAATACAAATATGCAAAAAATAATGTATAACAAACTCCTTTTTAACCCTGTTATATGTAGTTCAGATATAATTACATGTAAAACATTAAATTGAAGCTTTATTTATAGCCCATCCCGTCTTGTTTTCCTTCCTCATTTCAATAATTAACCAGAATTGTATCTTTCCTAGCTGCTTTTAGCATTTTTACTTACACATGCTTCGATAAGAGGTAAATTATTTCAAGTATAATTCTAATATCTACCTTTTTTTCCATTCAGCTTTCTATTCTTGTGATCGTTGTATATACACATAATTCTAGTTCATTTTTTTAAACAGCTAAATAACATTCTGTCACATAAATATAGCATATTTTATTTATTTCTTTTGATGAGTGTTTAAATTCCTTTAAATTTGCTGTTTTAAATAATGGGTTTTTTTTTCGGCTTTATGGCTTTATGAAACATAATAGATAATTAGTTGCTCATATTTACGTTGTACAATTCAATGGGGTTTTTTTTCAATTAGAGTTGGCATACAAAAATTTAACAGTTTCATTTGTATAGCATAGTGATCAGAGATCCACATAACTTTCAAAGCGATCACCTCACTAAATCTAGTACACCTCTTCCCCCTTACATATTTATTACGTACGACATTATTAACCATCTTCCCCATGCTACATCTTCATGTCTATTCTGCAACTATCTATTTGTACCTCTTAATCCCTTTGCCTTTTTACTGTCTCCCCCCTTATCTTTTGATCTGAAGTGAGTCTCTTGTAGGCAGCATATGTAAGAGTCTTGTTTTCTTATCCATTCAGCCGCTCTATTTTTTAATCGGAGCATTTAATCCATTCAAGTTTAAAGTAACTATTGATAGATATGTAGTTATTACCATTTTATTATTCATATTTTTGTTTTCCTCCTCCTCCTCCTCCTCCTCCTCCTTTCCCCTTTTCCTCCTCCTCCTTCTAAGAAGTCTCTCTAACATTTCTTTTAATACTGGTTTGGTGGTAAAGAATTCCTTTAGCTTTTTCTTGTCTGGGAAATTCTTTATCTGTCCTTCGACTCTAAATGGTAGCTTTGCTGGATAATCTTGGTTGTAAGTCCTTGCTTTTCATCACTTTGAATATTTCATGCCAATCCTGCTGGCCTGCAAAGTTTCTGTTGAGAAATCAGCTGACAGTCTTATGGGTGCTCCCTTGTAGGTAACTAAGTGCTTTTCTCTTGCTGCTTTTAATATTCTTTATTTGTATTTAACCTTTGGCATTTTAATTATGATGTGTCTTGGTGAGGGCCTCTTTGGGTTCATCTTTTTGGGAACTCTCTGAGCTTCCTCGGGTTGTATGTCTATTTCCTTCACCAGGTAAGGAAAGTTTTCCAACCTTATTTCTTCAAATACCTCTTCAACGTCTCATTTTCCTTCAGGTACTCCTATGATATGGATATTTTTACATTTAATAGTGTCCCATAAGCTCCTTAAATTATTATTATAGTCTTGACTTTTTTTTTTTGCCATTCTAATTGAGTGTCCTTGGCTTTCCCATCTTCTACATAGGTTATTCAATCCTCTTTTTTATCCACTCTCATACAGAAAGTTGTTTTTTTGTTTTGTTGATGGTGTCTTTTGCTGTGCAAAACCTTTTTAGTTCAATGTAGTCCCATTTATTTTTTCTTTTGTTTCCCTTGTCTGAGGAGACATATCCAAAAAAATATTAGTAAGAGCCAAGTCAGAGAGTTTACTGCCTATGTTTTCTTCTTGGAGTTTTATGTTTTCAAGTCTTACATTTAAGTCTTTAATCCATTTCAATTTCATTCTTGTATATGGTGTAAGAAAGTGGTCTAGTTTCATTTTTTTTTGCATGTATGTTTTCCCAGCACCATTTATTGAAGAGACTATCTTTACCCTCATTGTACAGTCTTGCCTCCTTTGTCATAGATTAAATGACCATATAGGTGTGGGGTTATTTCTGGGCTTTCTATTCTATTCCATTGATCTATGTATGTGTTTTTATGTCAGCACCATGGTTTTGAATACAGTTGCCTTATAGTATAGTTTGATATCAGGTAGCATGATATCTCCAACTTTGTTCACTCTCAAGTTTGCTATAACTATTTGGGGTCTTTTTTTTTTCCATATATATTTTTGGATTATTTTATTTAGTTCTGTGAAAAATGTCATTGCTATTTTGATAACGATTGCATTGACTCTATCTATAGATTACTCTGGGCAATATGGACATGTTAATGATGTGAGCATGATAAATGCTTATATTAATTTGTCTCTTCTTCAATTTTTTTCCTCAAGTATTATAATTTTCTGAGTACAGATTTTTTTACTTCTTTAGTTAACTTCATTCCTAGGTTTTCTTTTTTTGATACAATTGAAAATGGAATTGCTCTCTTAACTCTTCTTTCTAATAGTTTATTATTGGTGTATAAAAATGCAACCAATTTTTTGAATGTTAATTTGTATTCTGCTACTTTACTGTATCCATTTATCAGTTCTAAATGTTTTTGGGTGGACTATTTAGGATTCTATGTATATAATATCATATCATCTGCAAATAATGATAGTTTTATTTCTTTCTTTCCAATTTGGATGCCTTTTATTTATTTTTCTTGTCTGATTGCTGTGCCTACGACCAGATTATTATCTTTAATGGCAGAATTGCAAATACTGTACAATAAACAATTCCGAAAAGATTAGAATCATGATGTAATCACTATTCTATTACCTTATGGTAGTAATTAAATTTTTGTAAAAATTTTTTGGCTCCAAATATACAATGTTTTTTTCTAAAATTAATTATCTTAAACACTCTTTTAAGTAACAGATTTCATAATATTCATTAATATTACAGCATTTACTCTGGCAATTACGAATTTATGTAGAATTTTAATTGATAGAATTTCAACATAGGAAGCACATAAGGAGATTTTCCTCTGTTACATTTAGAATGCTTAATTGTATTTAAAAGGGTATCTTCAGATAATAACAACAAATTTATGTTATGGTTATTTCTATTATTGAGATTGTCACACAGATTAGACGTGATGGGGACCTATATACACATATGATCACTGAGCAGCATAATCTCAGGAATGTTAGAAATGACACCGAAGCAAGCACTGGGCTGTTTAGCCTTCTAAAGGCTGAATAGCAGATTTGAGCTGAGAACCAAGACTGAAGTCAAGTGCCATTATATCTCTAATATGTGCATTATTTATTTCTAAAACAGCAGAAAGATAGAAATAAGAGCTCCGTGAACATAGGGATCCTCGTCTTTCTAAAGTGACATTAAATTTTGCAGACTGTCATTTCCATTTTCTGAAGAGCAGTGACAGCGCTAAAAATAAAAAGCAACAAAAGGCAAAGTTAATTGGAAGTCAGCTATATATATTAACATTACTATTTACATCAATAATTTTGAGTGCTCAAAATGGACGATTATTTAATTCTTTTTTTTCAGTTTACTCATTGAGTTTTTGCCATGTGCCAGCTACTGTCTCAGCACTTTACAGGTATTACCTCACAACAACACGTGAGAAAGGCACTTTTATCTTATGATTTCCATTTCATAAATATGGAAACCAAATCAGAAAGAGGTGAGGCAATTGCTCAAAATCCAGAGACATGGAGCGGCAAAGCCAGGATGCAAGTCCAGGCCCCACTGATGCCACCACATGGCCTGGATGTGAGTCAAGGAAAATAGAAGGGTTGTCTTATGATTGGCATTGGGATTCTGTCTCAAGTTTCAGGCTTGGGGAACTTCACCAGTGGTTTCTACCCAAGGATTCTTGGGGAACTTGGAGGTGCAGGGAGAGACTGAGATTCTTAAACTTGCAGCTGAGTGAAAGAGAGATAAAGACTTAAAGGGGAGGGAAGAAATAAAGTGTAAGATAGAAAAGATAGGAATAAAAGAAAGGGTGTGCACTGGCTTCTCTGATTTGCCTTGGGAAAGGCAAAGTTTACCTCATTCATGGAACTCTTTGTTTCAAAAAGCAAAATAATTATTAAATAATCAAATTAAGTCAAGTAAACATTTTCTTTTCTTTGTTCCCCTCCGTTTTATCTACTCTTCCCCAACCTCCTACCCTCCCTTTTCTTCTTCTTCCTCTTCTTCCCACTTCCCCTTCCTCTCCACTCTTTCTTTTGTCAAAATATTTAACATCTTTGGGCTTCAGTTTCCTTTATTTTTAAAATGGAAATATCTATACCTGCTTTACAGAGTCCTTTTAAGGATTAAATCAGAAAGTACACAAAAGCACATAGCATAATGCCTAGTACATAGGTCTCAAAATGTTTCAAAATGTACCATATTACCATTGGGAGGAACTGGATGAAAGGTGACCCAGTGATCTCTCTGCACTTTTTTTGCAACTTCCTGTGAATTTGTGATTATTTCAAAATCAAAAAAGTTAAAAAATGTTTTAGCTATCTTGTGTATGAATTGTGTTGTATCATTGCGCTAATATTTTTCTTACCAAAGGAGGGATAAAGGACCCGGAACAGAACAGTTTTGTTACAAAGATACAAAGAAAGATGAAATTAGAATGGAAGCAATTTCTGTTAAGTGGTAAAACCATATATAGAGCAGCATAAGTGTGAAAGGATCTCAGAATCAAAGCATAGCGTAATCACCTAGCTTATCGGGGTTTGAATATGTGGTTTGCTTGTGGCTTTTTTCCTGGTTCAGCTTGACTCATCCATTCAAAGTTAGAATAATAAGCATTTCTTCAGCACATACTCTGCTGGGCAAGGTTGGGGTAGGCTCTTCCACATTGCTTTGAATGCGATTGCAACTCATGCTTTCTGCGTTTTAAGAGAAAGGTATAAAGAAAATCAACACTGCCATTTTAATCCATTTAATGCTGTTTCACATCTGAGTTTTTCTAATGAAATTGAAACGAATGAAACATTGTATATGATGTTTTACCTCTGCTGGAATAACTACAAAATTGTTTACTGGAGAATCCTTTTGGCTCTGCTAATCTTGGAGCACAGAGAAAAGCACTGGCGTAGTTAACGTTGCGGATAAGAAACAGAGAGTTTATTTTTCTTTATACTCAGTTTATAGTGTGATTCTAATAGGATGCACTATTCTGGTCAAAACAAGCCTTTGCTAAGAAACTTGCAGCCGTGGCTGACCATGAGACAGAGCTTATGTTCTGCTGCGTTCTATGGGCCGCCTTCAACTTTTGTAAATGGCAAAAGAACAGTCAGAATAAGGATACCTCTGGATAGGGCTCTCCTTTCCTCCCTCCCTCCCTCCCACCTTCCTTCCTTCCTTCCTTCCTTCCTTCCTTCCTTCCTTCCTTCCTTCCTTCCTTCCTTCTTTCCTTCCTTCTTTCCCTTCCTCCTTCCCTCCCTTCCTTCCTTCCTTTCTTCCTTGGAGGTGAATAAAAAGAGATCCAGTGTCTTTGAAAAACAAAACATGAAAGCTCCAGGAAAGGCTAAAATTTCACATTTTAGAATGTCGTCTTGATATGGTGCTTTAAAAGGAGCTAGAGTTATAGAAAATAAAGGTGAGAAAAATGTTACACAAATATTTACCTGTACACAGTTCACCAAAATATGTGTAAGAGGCTTTAGGTAAGAGATTGGATATTAATAAAAAGCATATTTGTTCTTTTTACTTTGGAATGGCAGTCTGTGAGGGACATCTCATCAACCTGGCTCAAAAAAAAAAAAAAAAAAAGAAAAGAAAAAAAACCACTGAGGTGAATGAAAATAAATGTTAAAAATTTGTTTTAAAAGCATTTTTATCATTTAGGTATTTCTCCATTTTCATATTAATTCATTTATTATTCAAAACAATAACTGATAATCTGCTTTTTGTGTACTTTCAGCTTCAGAAATGATCATTTTGAAGAAAAAAGTAAACAGTTCATTATCAATATAAAAATTAATAAATGGGATAGCATCAAGCAATGTCAGGTAGGTTTTTTTCTTTTTCTATTCACAAGTATGTATTATGCAGCTGCTGTGCACTCAGCTAGGGGTGCAGCAGTGAACAAGGGGGACAGGAATTCCTGCCAATGGGGAGAGAAACAATAAACATAAAAAGGTTCAAAATAACATCAGGTAAAATATTTGTAATACAGAAAAATGGATCAGGATCAGAAAAATATGTGGGACAAGGAGGCTTGTCTTAACTGGGAAGGTCAGGGAAGTCCTCATTTGAGCTGAGACACACAAGAGGCGGGGAACAGCACTCCTGGTAGAAGAACAGCCAATGCAAAGGACCTGATGCGGTCATTTTTCTTTTTTTTTGTAATATTTTCCCCGTATTTATTATGTTTGCATTTGAAGAGCCAAATTCAACAATTTCCAAGGTTCCTTGGCTGCTAATGAAAGTTTTCACTACTATTTGGAAGACAACTTATTCTGAAACATTCAGGTCTTAGTAGTCACATAATACTTTTTAAAAAGTTGACTTGTGACACTTCCTCTATTTTACAGATTTGAGTGGCAAAGCAGTTTAAGAATTCAAACTTCATCTTGCATACTGACCACTAGACAACACACAGCTTCTGGAATCCACAAGCCACATTGTAAGTGAAACTGGGGTAAGGGTACATAGAATAATGATTGCCATTTGTTTAGATAACATTTTTTATAAGGAAGGAACAGAGTGCATTTTATAGAGTAAATATTGTTTTAAAAATCATTGCTCTTATCTTTGAGAAAGGTGAAAATCAAATGTAAAAAACATGTACTGTGCTGAACTGTGAATGAAGATACCCTCATTGAAATGTCTAAAAACCATACAAGGCACCTGCTGTAAATGTGCAATGCAGGTATGATAACCAAATGCATAGCTCTTGAAATACTGACAGAGTTACAGAGACTCTCCTCCTTTGCTGCCTTCCCTGAGAATAGTGAGATAAAATTTACTGAGGCCTAGTGACCAAAGGCAGAGTTAGTGATTCCATATCCCAGGCTAGCATTTGATACATACCCTCTTTTTATCATGATCGCTGAGAATTATACTAGGTAGATTGTCCAGATAGTTTTGTCTTTGTATGTCTAGTGGCTGAAAAATAGTTGGCACTCTGTAATTTTGTGTTGCTGCGAGATCACCAATTAGTGTAGAGTCAAATGTTCTTCCCTCCTTCTATCTAGGATTGTGAAATTGGTAGCTGTCAACAAGTATCATAGCAGGGCAAAACTCAGATTGAATCAATTGGGACTGGTTTCTGTTCCTTGTTCGTGAATTTCTAACTTCTCGTCATTTTGAGAGTGTCAGTTGGAGTCACATAAGGGGCATTTTGCAAGGGAAGGAGAGAAATATATGACATTTTAGCCTTTAGTTTTAATTATTCTATATTTGAAAATTAGACACACATCTGGAGTTGGAGATTGTATTCCAATTTTTATTACTCTCAGGAATTCAATACATACTATACAAAACGGGTTTCAACTTGTAACATCCACAAGGGAAGTTTTGGGAATAGCTGTGTGGAATCTATTTTATTACACAAAATTACGAATTTCAGAGAATGATTCACAATGCAGAAAGGAACAACCTGATTAACTATTTAGAATTCTCTCTCCTCCCCCAAGAGACCAGACCCTCAAGGTGGCATCAATGAAACAAGTCTTTGTTTTGTTCTCCAGTTGAAGAGATTATCATTTTGGAGGCCTTGGGTAAAACTGGAGGTAGGTTAGTCAAGGAGATAGTACAGTAAAGTAGAATCAGAAAACCGAGGTTTAGCCCTACTGTACACTTGGGAGCTTGAGCTAATCACTTAACACACATAAAAAGGGGGGCGATAATAAAATCTGTGATATATATTTCAGTTGAGCACCTCACGAGCGGCCAAAATTATTTATTTAAAGATGGGTGGGGGAGGGAAACGAACCATAGGCACTTCTTAGATATCAAATACTGTGCTAGGTTCCTTACATTCTTCATTAATCATAACAATCCAAAGAGTCAGTTATAATCCTTCATTTCCCAAATGGGTCACTCGCCTACCAAGTGAACGGCAGAATCAAAATTCGAACCCAGGCCTGCCAATGCTCTCGCTGGAAGACTTCCGCTTGGTCGGCTCAGGATTAGCGGACGCGAGAGTGATAAACTGTGTCTAAGTCAAACGTGCCGGGTGCGAAAGCCGGCAGGACAGGATGACTTTGTCGCTCCACAACCAGGCAGCCTGGCCCTGGGCTTTGTTACCAGTCACTTTGCAAAGGCCCCCGGCGCGCGGGGAGGCGGCGCTTCCTCCACCGGGAGGGTGGGACCCTCGGCCTCCGACGGGCCTCGGATCGCCGCGGACGTACGTGCAGCCCTGGGAAGGGGACGCGGGGCGGCGAACGGCGCGCCAGCGAGGAAGGGCTACGGCCGATGAGGCGGTGGGCAAGGCCGGTGACCCAACAAAGCGGGCCGGGCCGCGGGAGGCCCCGCCCGGCCCCGGT
>NW_006442107.1:32935554-32935976 GCF_000325575.1 Pteropus alecto | reverse complement strand
TGACGAAATCCCAAAATGGCGTGTCATGACAACCGAGTAAACAGACTGGATGGGACTTTCCAATGCGATACGCGTGTGTGCGCACACGCACACACGTCACACAGAGGGGTGCACACGCTGACACCCGCGGAGGCGCGGGGGGACAGTCGCCGTGTGACACGCTGGGGTCGCGTAGCCTCCAGAGGGCCCAGGAGAGACACTGCCGGACATGCAGGGACAAGGTGCCAGGGTGCGGTCACTGCACAGGCCCCGCGGCTGCTGCGTCGCACGCGGGCGCAGTGAGGCGTCGGGCCTTTCTTCTCTCCTCTTGGCGCAGACCTCTCGCTGCTCCAGGAGGACCTGCAGGAGGACGCTGACGGACGTGAGTGCGCCCGCCCTGCTGTCGCCGTCGCCGGCGGCCCGCGGGGAGCGGCGGGGGAGGA
>NW_006442107.1:32898074-32935537 GCF_000325575.1 Pteropus alecto | reverse complement strand
CGGACGGGGAGACGGGCTCGGCGAGGCGTGGCCCTGGGCCGGCCGATGTCGCGAATTTGAGAGAAAATTGCTCTTCCTGAAGGAAACGGTGTGACCCCCGTTCCGTTGGTGGAGAGAGATGCCCTGTGTTATGCTGCAGCTCGGGTTCGGCCCTATCGCCCATTCCTCTTATCACACTCAAATCTCTTGTGGGCTCGGGAACTGCCCCGGCGTCTGTTTTGGAAGAAGAAACTAGTAGGCAGAAATTTGAAATGGGAATTTGGGGTGTGTTTTTCCTCTTTGAGTGCCTTCCGGGGGCCGCCCCCCTTCCCTCAACTCTCCTGAGGAAGGAAGAGACTATAAGGAAGGAAGGTGTATTTTCTGAGTTGCTCGCAAGTTTTGCACAGCGGCCAGCTGTAGGGCAGCCTGGTCCCTGTTATCCTCCTTGGTTCAGTTGCCCCGTTTCTGATTGTTTGGAGATTACTTGTAATTTCATTCACTTTAAGCTCTTAGCGGTTTTTACATTGCTCTATATCCATTTGGTTTGTGTATTACGGGTTACTCATATCTCTTTAAATATTAAAATTTCAGCTTTACTTTGAGATACTGAAGTTTAAAAGAGTTGATTCTTTTGGTTTTTTTTTTTCTTTAAACAATAAACGTTGACATTACATTGCTTCCAGAATAGTGTCAGAAAAGAATTGTTGATTTCATATGTGCTTTTTTCTACCACCAGGAGGTAATTTGTAAATTGTTCTGAGTAGAAATGATAACCACGATAGAATTTGTGGTGTATTTAGAGGAAAGCCTGCCTGATGCCGAGATTTACTGTGGCCGCTATCTGTATAAGTGATTTAGAGATGGCTGCAGATTGACATTGCTCTTTTAAAATACTGTGTAATTAATCCTTAGCGATGTCTAATATGGTTTCCCTTGCACAAATTACACTTAATTTTTAAATTCCTCGTGTTTAGAGTAAAGGAGAATTTATTATTTAGAAGGAGTCTATGAAATGATTATCTTAAAAGTAAACGAACCATTTGCACGCTTAACTTTTGCTAAGTCTTGGTTTGTTTTTGTTTTTTAGAGCAAAAGGGAACAGTCACATACCGTGAAGGACAGCTTTTACATTTAATTAAACGTTTTACCTTAGGCCATTTATCAACCTACTAGTAAGTTAAGATGATTTTTTAAGGCAGCTACTGATACCTTGCAAAGTTAGGATTAGAGAGGTGGCTCTGGTTGTTATCGCAAATCAGGGGCTTCTCATTCTTGCATTTTGGTTCAAGACTTTGTAAATAGAAGATGCATGTATTTATTCAGCAGATGTTTAGGAATGTCTGGAGCAAGAACTTATGCATATTCATTTATTTTCACTTAGGTGCCATGCACTCTTAAAGGATGAGCTGCCCTGTCACATGGTTTAAGGAGCATAGTCTAGAGGGGAAGGTGGCATACCTGTGAAGAACTTAGCAATGATTCAGTTCATCAGCCTTTAAGACTGATGATTTGCTGTGCAAAGGATGGTCACAATTTATGCCCTCTAGTGGTTAATAATAAGCAGTTTTAATGTGTGATAATGAAGGCATCAGAGGCAATACAGCACATTAGTTAATAGACGAGACTCTAGAGCCAGACTGCTTTGTTCTAATCTTTGCATCGTCACTTTGAACAGGCTCTTGTAACTCACTCAGCCTGTCTATGCCTGTTTTATTTGTAAATAGGCATAATAATATTACATTCCTTATAGAGTTATTCAGAGCCTTTCATAAATTAATGCATAAAAAGCACAACAGTACCTGATAAATAGTGACTATTAAATGTTTTTATGAGTAAAGTATACAGGAAGCTTAAAAGGAAGAGCAGAGCAGGAGAAACTGATGTTGAACATTGCACTACAGAATTAATATAGTTAACAGATGCTGCTAATGCTTGCAGTTAACTTTTTAAAGGTTCTCTTCTTATTGTGTTTTAGGATAAAACAGACTTTCAAAGGCACAAGTAGTTTTTTGCATATTTATAATTTTGTTGAAGACTTCGTTAGAATAATTGCTTATTTTTTTCAGTTGTTAGTTTTTATATGTGATACTGTCATGGCCAGGGAAACTTTCTCCTTACCCTTTTAGTTATTCTGGCTGGTCAAATAAGTCAAAGGACATACATTAAGTTAATAATAGAAAATAAAATTTTATTATGTACGCACAAGTAATTCACATACGCATGAAAATTCCGAAGACAGTTTGGCAAAATGAGGTATCCGTAGATGACATTTTGGACAAAGGAGAAAGATGGATCTGAGATTTTCTAAAGCAGTTCACAAGTAGCAGAGAAAGTGGCATACAAATTCTAAGTGGGCCCGGGAGATGGGAAGAAATTACTTTCTAGCCAGGCTCTAGAATCTTGGTTGCCTTTCCTAAAAGCAGAATCTAGACTAAGGCAGAAGAGGGGAGGACCTTTGGTAGAGTCTAGATCTTGAAAGGGGGCGCATTGCCATACCTCGATAAGAGTCTCAGTCAGGTCTTTTGCTTTTATTTGTTTTCAGCTCCTAAGTTCATGTATAGAGTCAGTAGAAAAGTAGGTAGAATAGGGGAAAGTGTTGGTGAAGGACTGACTTCACAGATACCCTGGGAGAAAAAGAAACAAAATCCTGGTATGTAAAAAATGGTGCATTGTATGTACATGTCAGAATCCAGAGTGCTAACCATTACACGATGGAACCGCCACACATTGTATGTACATATCAAAAAGTCATAAAGGTAAGTAAAATAAAATGACTATTAGGTACTGTTAAAATTAAGCTTAAGAAAATAATGCAGTGGGAAAGTGTAAGTTTGTTTTAGTTTAAAAGTGATACTTTCAATCCTGTGTCATGAAACACTTTGAATTTCAAAGTGAAAGCAAGCCAGTGACTGTTTGAATAGGTATCTGAGCAGAGTGACTTTAGGGTTGGGTAAAATCTTTCTGTTCCTTAAATAATAGGAGGCAATGCAAAATGCTGCATATGGTTTAATTTAACTTAGAGATAATTAGAATGGAGCTTGGGTAATACAGCTTATAAATATGTTAACTTTTATGTTAAGCTTTTGGAGCTATAGTATGGAATATGCCACACCGCAGCATTTTTTATATTTAAGTTTTGAGATCCTTTTACACTAAATTGTTTTTGGGGGTTGAGGGCAGTGGTGAAATAGAGTGAAGTAATGATCCAGAGCTACTTAGGTGTAACTGCCTAGACAACAGAAAAGTCTCTGAGCTCTCATACCTATGGAATTTTGACTAAGGAGGTTTAGAGTCTCTGAGCCCTCCAGCTGCTTTTAAAAACTAGTTTTGATAAGCTTCCTTAAGTCCTTGCCACCTGGGGAAGTGAGAATTAAAAAATTGGGGCTGTGTCCAGTACCAGCCAGGGAATCAATCAAAAACCCTAGGAAGGTGCCCTTGAAAGTCATGATATTTAGAAGTGATGTGACGTAGGGATTTGGAAGAGTGAGTCATGAGACTTGGTAGCATGTTTTAGTTGCTACCAACAAGGCTGGACAGGAGAAATCTTTATTTAGAGAGAATATAATTGATATCCTAGAACAGAGTACTTAAAAATGGTTTTAGCGGTACTCACACGTATATAGAATCAGTTAATGATACCTTGGGTGACAATTCCCCATATTGAATTTTTTTAACCCATTTCCTGTTTAGAAAAAAAGTTCAGCTCGCTGTCAGTGTTAATTTTATGTAAACATGGTCTTTGAGGCTGAAGCAAATCTGACTAGTTTTCATTGTGAAAATATATAAAAACTATTCTTGTATTTTTTCTAAACAGAACTCATCTCTAATCCTAATGTTCCAGAAATGTATATATAAATAAGATTCATCAAATGAATCTTCGGCTAACAACTGTTCAAAAATGGTGTTAATGTCATGTATAGGAACGCTATTTGACATTTTCAGCGATCAAGAATTACTATATTTTGTAAATGGAAATACCACTACTAAAAGCAGAATCCTATAAATAGAATGATGTCATTTGTTTCCAAAAACTATTGATATAGTAGAGTGATGCGAAAATAATAATAAAAGTGAGATATTTTATGGCAAACTTTGAGGATAAGGTTAGGACTTTAATCCACAAGTTATGTTGGGGTAAAGGCTGCAGCTGCAAGCACTGCCAGCAAGTATTCTCAGGGTAAATGGGAAATGGGTTAAAAAAGAAAGATGGGGTTGTGTAAAGAACCCAGTGTAATTATACATGTTGGCTACCTGGGTATGTAGGTGCACGAACAACAGAATTCAAAACCCACCTAAAGTGCATAGGTTTTTTTTATTCTTTCTGCCTGTGAAAGATCAATACCCTCGCCACATTTAGTTCATTAGTCTGCCACATTTATTTGATCACTGGTTTATTTTATTGTTTCTGGTCCTTTTATCTCAGTTCCTCTTTTCATCAAAACATTTATATTAATTTATTAAATTATTTTTACTACTCCTACATTTGTTTTATATTTTGGAATTTTGGATTTTTTTCTCTTGATGGCAAACGATTTTTGCCGTCATTACATGATGAAGTGGGCAGTCCCTAAACTTAAACTAGGGTGTTGTTTTGCTTTTAGCTTGGATCTGAAAATAAAACTAATTTAATGTTTTGGGAAGAAGAGTGAGGTGGCATACCTATGGAATTTTGACTAAGGAGGTTTAGAGGCCTGCATTCCCTATAACTTCTTAGAAGGTACTTTTGTACAGAACTTTCAGCTGGCAGATCACCTAAGTTTCTCCTTCTCCAAATCCATCCTTTCACTCTCCTAAGTCTTCTTTGCTCCTTATCTCCCTAGACTTAGAACAGACTTGTTTTTTGGTCTAATGGATATCAATTTGGTTGGTATTTGAGCATTTATACTATAATTCTGAAATATATCCCTATATAGGTTTGAGTTAGGGGAAGGAGCATTGGGCTTTGTAAATCTTTAGACCTGGTTTCAAATTCTGATCATTGACATTTATTCACTGTATATTATTGAGCAGGTTGCTTTTCTCAGCTATTGTCTTTAAATTGTTTCATGGCCTTTTGTATCATTTCCAATTTCTGACTATTACAAATCTGCTATGAGCATTCATGTATAGGTTTTGATGCAGGTGTATACTTTGTTTTTCTCAGGTATTTACCTCGGAATGAAATGGCTGTTTATCCTTTTAAGAAACTGCCAAAGTGTTTTCCAAAATAGTTGTACCATTTTACACACCACCAGCAGTGTGTAAGAGTTCGGGTGCTCCATACCCTTGCCAATATTTGGTATGGGCAGTCTTCATTTCAGCCATTCTATTAAGTGTGTAGTGGTTTTTTCTCTGTAGTTTGAATTTGCATTTCCTTAATGACTAATACTCATCTTTTCATGTGTTCATTTACCATCTATATATCTTCTTTGGTTAAGTGTCCAGATCTTTTGCCCATTTTTTATTGAGTTATTTGTTTTCCTCTTATTTTGAGAGTTCTTCGTAGATTCCAGATACAAATCTTTTCTCAGATATGTGATTTGCAAATATTATTTTGTCTGTGACTTGTCTTTTCATTGTCTTAATGTATTTTGAAGAGCAGAAGTTTTGAATTTTGATGTTCAACTTATTTTTCATGGATGCCCTTTATCAGATTGAGAAAGTTTTCTGAATTTACTGAGAGCTTTTTTGAAATTAGGAACAGATGTCGTATTTTGTCAAACACTTTTTCTGTATCTATTATTTTTTTCAGTCTTTTATTATGATGAATTACATTTTTTTAAGTAAATATTGTTTGTTTTTTTAGTGAGAATTTCAGATATACCTAAAAGCTAATGAGCCACTATATACCCACCACTTAGCTTCACCTTCTTTTATCTCCTTCTAACACCTGAACTTGTTGGGGAGCCAGGGGGCTTAGCCAGAGGCCAGAGTACTTTAAAGACATACCAGGTGTCATTTTATTTTAACTATAAATATTTCACAAGGGGTATATTTGAAATATGATGTTCCAGTCCATGAACAGGACATCTAAGGTTATGGTTAGGTATGGTAATTATGAAAGTTTAAATGATTAAATTCTTAAACATTTGCTTTGTTGGTTCTACTATGATAAGCAGATTTGTATAATTACTAAAACCACTTTCATGTTAATCATATTGATCACCAGATTAAGAGAAGCAACATCTTTATTATTTTTATCTTGCTAAAGCACATTTCACCCTTTTAGGTCAGCCTTAATGATAACAAAGGAATATTGGTTAACAAAAGTTGAATTTTATATTTTAAATTGGTTTGCTGTATCATCTAGAGGATCACATAAACTTAAAATTTGAGTTGTGCTATGCCTCTGGTGGGTGAATCAGTGATCCCACAGTTACTAAAATCAAGAGCTAGGAGTAAAAGTGGATAAGAACTGTTCTAGTCAAGATGGCGTAGAGGGTAGAGGCTTTGTACCAAAATTGTGATGAAACCACAGAGCAAACAGCAAACAGAGTCACCTGGGGTCTGGATGGGATCAGAAGCCCTACCACTAGGAAGAAAATTAAGAAATCACTTTGGAACGGTAGGAGGGGGGTAGAGACACGAGGCTCCCTGGTCCCATGTGGGCTGAGTGAGACAGAGGCTATTGCAGGTTCAGATGTTCCTCTTAAAGAGGCTGCGACCCTGACCGTACTTTCACAGTGATGGACTCGCTTGTCCTGAGCTCCAGCACTGGGATGGCTGCTGGGGGAATGGAGCACCAGGGACATGACGAGGGGACACTGAGTTGTAGGGCTTTGGGGCAAGGACTAGAGGGGCTCTTTCTCCAAGGCAGAAGTGCTGGCGGTATGCACTGGTCCTTGGTTAAGCTCTCCCCACTCCCAGCGTGCAGCACAGGCGCTGCCATAGATGAGAGGTCATCAAACTGGATAATAGAAGTTGCTCCTCCCAGAAGATTCCCTGAATCTCCATCCCTCTGAACTTATGGCCCTACCCAAGCAAAATCCAGTGGTGCCCTTGGTATGTCCTGTGCCCCGTGCCCCTCGCTGAGCAGCTTCAAGCCTCACACTAGCCCAGCTTGCCTTGGTTTCTGGTGTGGCCTCTTGAGGGAACTGTAAGCACAACACTGGTGGCAGCCATCTGTGGATTGCTTGCTGACTTTTACCAGGTGGCCCTGTAAGGGCACAGGCTGGAGCTAAACTTGACCTGCAGCTGAACCCCTCTCACAACTGTGCCACCAGGCCCCACAAAGCCACGCTACTAAGACCGAGAGACTTAGGAGCTTTACATGGTATGTAGAAACAAACACAAGGAGACAGCCACAATGGGGAGACGAGGAAGCATGTCCCACATGAAAGAACAGAACAGAGCTCCAGAAAAAGATCTAAACAAAGTGGAGTTAAGCAATATACCAGATGCAGAGTTCAAAACGCTGGTTATAAGGATGCTCAGTGAACTTAGGGGAAGAGTAGATGAACTCAGAGAGAACTTTAACAAAGAGATAAAAAACATAAAAACTGAGATGGAAATTATAATAGGGAACCAGTCAGAAATAAAGAATATAATATCTGAGATGAGCACATTAGAGCAGGGGTCCCTAACCTCTGGGACACAGACTGGTACTGGTTCGTGGCCTGTTGGGAACTGGGCCACACAGCAGGAGGTAAGCAGTGGGTAAGCAAATGAAGCTTCATCTATCTGTATTTGCATCCGCTTCCCAGCACTAGCATCACCACCTCAGCTCCACCTCTGATCATCAGGCATTAGATTCTCATAGGAGCACTGGTCCCTGGTGCCAGAAAGGTTGGGGATGGCTGCATTAGAAGGAATCAACAGAGTGGATGAAGAGGAGAATCAAATCACTGATATAGAGGATGAGGTAGCAGAGGACACCCAATCAAAACAGTATCAAGAAATTCCAAAAAAAATGAAGATAATTTAAGGAGACTATTGGACATCAAGTGTAACATCACTCTCATCATAGGGGTACCAGGAGGAGAAGAGAGAGAGCAAGGAAATAGGTTTGGAGAAATAGGTTTTCAGAAAACTTCTTTAACCTGGTAAAGGAAATAGTCATACGACCTCAAATGCTTAGAGAGTCTCAAACAAGATGAACCCACAGAGGCACACACCAGGACACATAATAACTGAAATGCCAAAGGTTAAATACAAAGAATCTTAAAAGCAGCAAGAGAAAAGTATTTAGTTACCTACAAGGAAGCTTCCATAAGACCGGCATCTGATTTCTCAAAAGAAATTTTGCAAGACAGAAGGGCTTGGCACAAAATATTCAAAATGATGAAAACCCCAGCAAAGCTATCATTCAGAGTCAAAGGACAGATAAAGAGCTTCCCAGACAAAAAGCTAAACAAGTTCATCACCACCAAGCCAGCATTACAGGAAATGTTGGAGAGACTTCTTCAAGATGAAGAAAAAAAGTATCAAAAGTCTAAATAAAGAATGGCAATAACTACATATCTATCAACAAGTTCTTCAAATGCAAAAGAATTAAGTGCTCCAATCAAAAGATAGGGTAGCCGAATGGTGGATAAGAAAACAAGACTCTTACATATGCTTCCTAAAAGATAATCACTTCAGATTAAAAGGCACGCACAGACTAAAAGTAAGGGGATGGAAAAAGAGACTGCATGATGGACCGAGAAGGTATCGTGCTGAGTGGAGTAGGTCAAGTAAAGAACAAATGCCATATGATTTCACTTACATATGGAATCTAAAGAACAAACTCATAGATGCAGAGAACATTTTGAGGGTCACCAAATAGGGGGATTGAGAGGTCGGTGAAAAAGGGGGAAGGGATTAAGAAATACAAATGAGTAGTTACAAAATAGTCACAGAAATAGAAAGTATAGCATAAGGAATATAGCCGACAATATTGTAATAAATATGTGTGAGAGCAGAGGGATACTAGATTTATTGGGGTAAGCACTTTGTTTTATAGATCTCTTACCACCTGAAATTAATATTATATTGTATCCCAACTATAATTGAAAAATAAAAAGTTTTATTAAAAAAAAATAGTGTAATCTGATGTGTCTTGATCCTGTCACTAGGAATGACCTGAAGTGGACATTCCAAAATCTTACTGCTGCTTTTATATTTAAACATATACTGCTTTGGATTTATTATCAAAGGCAGATTTGATATAAATTATTTGTACATTTAGATCTGTCAACTTAGTTTTTTTGTAGAAATAACTTCAAGATTTCAAATAAATTCAAGACTTCATTTATTAGTGGTGGTTAGTAATTCGGACTTGGATTAGCTCAAATTTTATATTTGGAATACTTATAGAAAAAAGGATTACTAGACTAAGGAGAATGTTTACTTGCTGAAAGGAACAAAAAAACACATCTATGATGTATAGAAGATCCACACCTGCAAGTGCTTTGATATGCTACATATTTCTCTGGCTGTCAAATACTGTTTAGAAAGCATGATCTTGGTAACTAATTTGAAAGCAAATAAACACCACTGTCTTATTTATTTACCTGTGTTCTTTAGGGAAATGTTTTCTGAAATATTCGTAGAATGAATTTTAGCAAATTATTCTTGCTTAAACTCAGTTATGAGACTAAACATGCTATAAAACAATTTTATACTTAATAAAGATTGTTTCTAAAGATTTAGTAAACTTTTAGTATTTATATTTGAAGGAAAGATTTCTGATAAAATTCTGTTATCACAGAGTACAAATTGAAATTTGATATATACATTGCTTGACACCATAAAGTTCTTGAAATTTGTTATTTATCTTTTTCTATCTTTTTTTTTTTTTTTTTTTTTTTATCACTAGACCAGGGGTTGGAAAATCTCTGTAAAGGGCCAGATAGTAAATATTTTAGATTTTGTGGGTTGTAACCACACCTAAAATATCTCTGTTGTAACTACTCAGATTTGCCATTGTAGGGTGAAAGCAGCCATAGACATAAATGAACGTAGATGTTTTCCAATAAAATTTTATTTACAAAAACAGACATGGGCCAGTTTGACCTGCTGGCCATAATTTGCTGACCCAGCACTATACTGTAAGTCCAAGATGTATAACATCTTTGTTCTTTATCCATAGTGGCGTGCCTAGCACATGGTAGACTTTCACTACATACTTGCTGAGATGAATCTTGATTTTTCTGGCCAAGCTAAATAAGGCCATAAACTTAACTTGCAGTGAAATAATAAAATAATTTATTTTAAAATTAAACTTGTTACTTGAAAAACTTTCAGACCTACACAGAGTTGCACAGGTATTATAGTTAATTCCCAAAACTCACCTACATTCAGCCATTGTTAGCATTTTGCCAGTTTGCTCTATTTTTCTCTATATAATTTTTAATATATACATATACAATGTATACATTATTTTTTAATAACTATTTTTCATTTATAGTTGGCATATAATACTATATTAGTTTCAGGTGTACAACAGAGTTGTTAGACATCTATATAACTCACAAAGTGGTCACCCCAATAAATTTATTGCCCCTCTGACACTGTACATAGTTATTACAATATTATTGGCTATTTTCCTTATCCTATACTTTCTGTCTCCATGACTGTTTTGTAACTACCCATTTATACTTCTTAATCTCTTCCCCTTTTTTCACCAACCTCCCCAACCCGCTTCCCATCTGGTAATCCTCAAAATGTTCTCTCTATGAGTTTGTTTGTTTTGTTTATTTTGTTCTTTAGTTTCCACGTATATGTGCAATCGTGTGGCATTTGTCATCCTCTGACTTACTCCACTCAACACACTACCTTCTAGGTCCATCATGCCATATCTTTTTCCATCCACTTTTTTTAGTCTGTGTGTGTCTTTTAATCTGAAGTGAGTCTCTTACAGGCAGCGTATGTAAGGGTCTTGTTTTCTTATCCATTCAGCCACTCTGTCTTTTGATTGGAGCACTTAATTCTTTTTTATTTGAAGAACTTGTTGATAGATATGTAGTTATTGCTATTCTTTATTTAGACTTTTGATACATGTTTTTTTCTTCATCTTGAAGAAGTCTCCAACATTTCCTGTAATGCTGGCTTGGGGGTAATGAACTTGTTTAGCTTTTTCTTGTCTGGGAAGCTCTTTATCTGTCCTTTGACTCTGAATGGTAGCTACGCTGAGTAGTGCAATCTTGATCGTAGGTCCTGGGTTTTAATCACTTTGAATATTTTGTGCCAAGCCCTTCTGTCTTGCATAGTTTCTTTTGAGAAATCAACTGCTGGTCTTATGAGAACTCCATTGTAGGTAATGAAATGCTTTCCTCTTGGTGCTTTTAAGATTCTCTCTTTGTATTTAACCTTTGTCATTTTTGTATTTTTAATTATGATGTATCCTGGTGTGTGCCTCTTTGGGTTCATCTTGTTTGGGACTCTGAACTTCCAGGGGTTGTATGTCTATTTCCCCTGAGGTTGTGTGACTATTTTCCTTACCAGGTTAGGGAACTTTTCTGTCATAATTTCTTCAAATAGGTTTTCAATTCCTTGCTCTCACTCTTCTCCTTTTCATATCCCTATGATGTGAATGTCGTTATGCTTGACGTCCCAGAGACTTCTTAAACTATCTTCATTTTGGGGGCGATTTTTTTTCTTGTTACTGTTCTGATTGGGTGTCCTCTGCAGCCCCATTCTCCATGTCACTGATTTGATCCTCCATTTCATCCACTCTGTTTGTTCCCTCTGATGTACTTTTCATCTCAGATATTGTATTTTCTTTTCTGACTGGCTATTATGTTGTCCATCTCCATTTTTGTATTTTTTATCTGGTAAAGTTCTCACTGAGTTCATTTACTCTTCCCCTAAGTTCCTTGAGCATCCTTATAATCCATGTTTTGAACTCTGCATCTGATATATTGCTTGTCTCCATTTTGGTGAATTCTTTTCTGGAGCTTTGTTTTGTCCTTTGATGTGGGACATGCTTCTTTGTCACCCCATTTTGGCTGCCTCCCTGTGTCTGTTTCTGTGTACTAGGCAGGGCTCCTAAGTCTCCTGGTCTTATTAGCAGAGTGACTTTAAGTAGTAGGTGTGCTGTGGTGCCCCTTGGCACAGACCTAGGAGAGGTCCAGCTGCAGGCCAAGTTCAGCTGCAGTCTGTGCACCTCCAGGGCCACCTGGTAAGAGTCACCAAGCCATCTACATATGGCTGCCACCCATTCTGGGCTTATAGTCACCTCGAGGGGTCAAGTCAGAAACGGAGGCTGGCTGCCACTGGTGCAGGGCTTGGGGCTGCTCAGCAAGAGGTGCAGGGCACGCCGAGGCCAGATGCTGCTGCTCTGGGTTTTGTGAGCCATTGAGAGATTTTATGAAAGTTCGCAGCAGGAGTCAAGACAGCCAATTGTAAGGGGTAAATCACTGGAGGTGGCTTGGATGGGCCCACAGGTTGAGAGAGGCTGAGTCTGGGAATCCCCTGGACAGAATGACCAGTGTTCCCCAGGTTGATGGCACCTGTGTCTGCAGGCTAGGAGTGGGGAGGGCTCTACAAAGGAACCTATGTCTGGGAGCAAGCCGCCCCTCCAGCCCTTACCCTGAAGCACAACGACTGAGCACCTCCCCGTATGTCCCTGGCGCCCCTGGAACAGCTGCCCCAGCGCTGGAGCTCAGAGCGAGTTCGTCCGAGTAAGGCCGGGCGTGGGCCCTTTGAGAGGAAGGTCTCCACTTCCCTCAGCCCTCTGTCTCACTCAGCTACAATGTCCATTGGTTTTCACAGCCAGAGATTGTAGGGACTTCTCTTCCCAGCACTGGAACCCTGGGCTAGGGAGCCCAGTATGTGACCGGGACCCGTCACTCCTCAGGTGGAGGAGGTGGCTCCGCAGTCAAGATAGCCCTCCCCATTCTTGATTGCCACACGCAGTTGTGGGACGAGTCATTTCGCATCTCTGCCCCTCCTACCATTTTGAGGTGACCTGTTATTTGAGGTGACCTGGTTGTAGGGCTTCTGTTCAGCCAAACCTCAGGTGAATCTGTGTACTGGTTGCTCTGAAGTTTTGTTATAATTTTGTGTTGTTGCTAGAGGGGGCGTGCACTGCCTCTACCTTCTACGCCTGTGGTCCCCAATTTTTTTGGCACCAGGGACCAGCTTCATGGAAGACAGTTTTTCCACAGATGGGGTGGGGGGATGATTTTGGGATGATTCAAGTGCATTAAATTTACTATACTTTTTATTTCTATTATTACATTGTACTACACAATGAAATAATTATACAACTCACCACAATGCAGAATCAGTGAGAGCCCTGAGCTTGTTTTCACTGCAACTAGATGGTCCCATCTGGGGGTGATGGAAGACAGTGACACCCGAAGTATGTTGCTTGTGTCCTGTCTACTCTGTAATCTCATTTTGGTGGCTGTCACTGCATAAAACCCTGCTTCACAGAGATAGGATGTTGGGAATGGGAGCAGACTTTTAAGTGCTTTTGTGGCAATCTCAGGATATTCTGCTTTGATTCTAATCCAGAACGTATAGAGATTCGAAGTTGTCTCAAACACGCTTTTAAGTCCACTGTCATTTGCCATGTCAAGCATTTGATCCCCGTCTAGCACGGACAAAGTCGATTCACCTGACTTATTCACAAATGGGTCACGGATCCGTTTCTCTCCAGTTCAGGGGTCTTTTGTGGATGGGAAAAAATGCTCAAACTCTTCTGAAAGCTGAAATAGGTGATCATGCACCAGCTGAGAGAAAGAAGGCCCTGGCTCAGTCTCTTTCAAAATTTCTGCTAAGCATGTTTGAAACATCAAAAATACCAGTGTTTACTCATTGCCCCCATTATTCCAGTCTGGCTTTGAATGAGGCCACTTCATCTACCACCTTGAACACAGTTGTCATCCTCCCCTAAAGTGGCAGATTGAGTTGATTAAGTAGGTTGAATATGACACACAAGTAAGCGAGTTTTGCGAGCCATTCTGTATCACCGAAATGTACTGCCAACGGTGACTGTTTTTCTAAAAGAAATCTCAGGAGCAGCTCTCATAACTCAAAAACTCTGGCCAGTGATCTTCCTTTAGAAAGCCATCTACTTCTGTGTGTAAGAGACGTGTGTGCTCTGCGTCCATCTCCTCACAGAGCTGCACGAACAGACGTGAGTTAAGGGCATATACTTTACTGTGGTTGATAATTTTAATCACATCCTGCAAAACGTTGTTAAGTTCAGGTGACATTTTTCGGCTAGTCAGCACTTCTCTATGGATGACACAATACGTAGACTTACATTCCAAAGCGACCTCTTCCACCCAGTTAGTGAAACCAGAAAGCCATCCAGTCACGGCAGCCACTCTGTCCATGCATATACTGACTCAAAATGACCAATTCAGTTTTCCTGATTTGTAATCATTCAAAGACTTGAATAGTTCTGCAGCTGTGGTGTTGGTTGGCAACAAAAGTGCACATGACATATCCTCATGCACATCCTTCTGAAAAATAGATCACACAGAAACAAGCATTGTTGCCTTGTTGTCAACATCGGTAGACTCATCAACCTGGATTGTGTACCATGGTGACTCATTAATCCTCTAACAATTGTGCCTCAGTATTCTCTGCTATTTCATCAATTTGTCTAGTTTTGTTGCTGGCCAAAAGAGGAACATGTGCCACCTTACGAACTGCAGTCACTCTTTAAAGTTCATGACAAATGTCCTTAGCAGTGGGCATGATCAACTCTTCACCAATAGTGAAGGGCTTCTTAGCTTTAGCAATGCAGTTAGCCACTAAGGATGATGTTCGCAGTGCAGACACATTTGATGAAGTGGTGACGTACAATAATTTCTTCTGTTCTTCCTGTTCACAATTTTTTCTTTTGAAAAACTCCAAAGACTTGTCTTTTAATGCAGGGTGCTTCTCCATATGGGGAAGCAGTTTTGAAGGTTTCATGGCTTCATTGGATAGCCAGTTGCCACATTTTATACAAAGCAAGCTTGGAGAACGTGAATCACTTGTTACAATGAACCCATAATTTAAGTAGCACTCTTGGTATTTTCTTTTAAATGCTGCTTTCTTTTTGTTGGCAGTCTTAAGAGTCTTCTGCTGTCTCATCATTGGGTCTTTGCCCCTTTCCAAAGAAGCTCTCCAGTGACGTTTGTTTTCTACTTATTTTGGCTAGGGTTAGCTTGTGGGCTTACCAAAACTTTGAGACAAGTGCACAGCGCAGGAAAGAGGAGCGGACAGAAGTGGTTAATAAAGTAATGAACAGGCTACGTGTGAACTAAAGTAAGTGTCGGATTCTGACTTAAAGCTTGCCACCAGATGCAGCTGTACAATTGAAGTACATCAACTCACTTGTGCGGCTTACTTTTCACTTGCCACTCACTGAAAGAGTTTTGATATGAGTCTGCAAGCAATTGATTTATTATGGTCTCTGTGCAGTCAAACCTCTCTGTTAACGTTAATCTGTATTTGCAGCCACTCCCCAGTGCTGGCATCACCGCCTCAGCTCCATCTCAGATCACTAGGCATTAGATTCTCATAAGTAGCGTGCAGCCTAGGTCCCTCACACACACAGTTCACAGTAGCGTTTGCGCTCCTATGAGAATCTAATGCCTGATGATCTGAGGTGGAGCTGAGGTGGTGATGCTAATGCTGGGGTGCAGCTGCAAATACAGATGCTTCACTCGCTCGCCTGCTGTGCACCTCCTGCTGTGCAGCCCAGTTCCTAACAGGCCCCGGACCAGTATTGGTTCCTGGCTCAGAAGTGGGGATCCCTGATCTATGCCATCTTGAATCCCCAGTGATTATAGAGGCCAAGAATTCCATGATCTGTCATCTTCCAGGAAAGTCGGTTGTGTAAGTAAATCCAAGTCCAAAGGCCTGAGAATGGGGGCTGATGTTGTAAGTTCAGACATGAGTCCAAAAGCCTGAGAAGCAGGAACGCTGATGTCCTAGGGCAGAATAAGATGGATGTCTCAACTCAGAGAGTGAATTCACCCTTCTTGCTTTTCTGTTCTGTTCCATTTTTGATCTTGACTTCTTTGATGAACCTTTTGCAAATAAGTTGTAGAGATCATGAACTTTAGCCTGTATTTCCTAAGAGCAAGGTCATTCTCACAACCAGCAATCAAATGCAAAAAAGGTAACATTGATACAATTGAATTATGTAACATGTAGTGTTTTCAAATTTCACTAATTTTTCGATGACGTTCTTTATAGTAACTATCTTGACAATCCATGCTCCTGCATTGAATTTAGTTGTCATGTCTCTTTAATTTGGAACAATTTCTCAGCCTTTACCTTTCATGATATTGATACTTTTGAAGAGTCAGTATGGTTTTATCTTTTTGCTCATGATTTGATTCAGGTTATGCTTTGGTGGGGAGGGATAGGAATATTATATAAGGCTGATTTTCTCAGTGCCTCGTCTCAAGAGGCACCTGATGTTACCACGTTATTAGTGGTGGTAATTTTAACCGCTTGGTTAAGTGATGTCTAGATTTCTCCACTTAAAAATTCAATTTTTTCTTTTGTAATTAGTAAGGGAAATAATTTGACACTGGGGAATCAGCCCATTCCCAAAAAAACTTTTACCTAGTAATGTTAGAATGTGTTGATGGTTCTTACTTGAATCAATTACATTTACTGGCTGACATTCTGTTTTATAGAAGAGCTTGCCTTCCCTCCCTACTTATTGGTTTATTTATTTGTTAAAAATTATTTAAAAACCCCAAATCTTAGGGTAGCTCTTGTAAGAATGATTAAATCTCTATAGTGTATCTTATTACCTTTCATTTTCTAAGGTGTAAAGATTTGGGAAACAAAATATGGCAAGTTTATTGTAGCCTAAGCAGTATCAAGGGAAAAATTGTAGGGCAAGACATACTATCAGCTTTTTTCTTTTTTAGAAGATATCATTAGAGGCTGTGTGTGGAATAGAAGGTATTTTGATCAAGCTTAATGAAAAGTTAGGTCGTACAAATTAATCTGTTCTGTTTGGTGTGATAATGGTTGTGACTGTCTTAGGGGAGGATAAAACATGGTTACTAGACTCTTGTCCCCTCAAGTATCTCTAAGGACTACTTTTTTATTAACATCAGTATGCATTCTTCAGGAGAAGCATTAGACTCTTTTTTTAGGTAATAAAAAGATTGGGAAGATAGTCTTTGTCTTTGGGGAATTTATCTGTTTTGGGGGTGAGGACAGGTAGAAGAAAATGAAAAAAGGAAAAAATAATTCAAACACTGCAGTTGCTGGCAGAGTAAAAGCAAGGGCCCCCAAGACTGCAGGTAATTCAAAGAAGTGTAGAGCTAAAAATTTTAATACTTTTCTTCCCACCTTCCAAGTTCTCCTAGGTGAGCTAATAATCAAATTAACAGAGACAGATTAACAGGAGAAAATCAAAATTTTAATACATGTGCATAGGGAATTCACATATGCATGAAAATTCCAAAGACAGCAAGGCAACATTGGGTATATATTAGGGGTCCCCAGCCCCCAGGCCAAACACCAGTACCTGTCCTGGCCTGTTAGGAACAGGGCCTCACAGCAGGAGGTGAGTGGTGGGCAAGGGAGCAAAGCTTCATCTGTATTTGCAGCCACTTCCCAGTGCTAGCTAGCATCACCACCTCAGCTCCACCTCAGATCATCAAGGCATTAGATTCTCATAGGAGCACCGGTCCCTGGTGCCAAAATTTTGGGAACCGCTGCTTTAAAGTATATGTATGGTCATGGAGTAGAATGATGGTCAGGTGTACCATTCAAAACTCTTCTCTCTCTTGCTTTTGTTCTCCTGGTTGCTGGCACTTTTTTCTCCCCTTACCTTGGCACTGTAGAGCATATCAAATGCATATATGATAATAAGGTAGGAATGGATGTTGATGTTTAGAGGGTAATTCTTGGGACTTAGAATAGGAATTTGGAACATCTGAGAGAATTGTAAAATTTAAGAGTAGTAGATTTAAAATTCTTATTGAGTGAGCATGAAATTAGCATGAATTTGTAGTATATCTGAGCATTTTTAATGAGGAATAGAAAAGAGGCTTACTATATAGTATTGATGCAAGTAGAACTTGAACTATCTCCGTTGAATTTAAATGCACTACTATTGATGAGACTAGGGCTTCTATATACTCCTTCCCTCCTCTGCTTTTTGACAACTAAGAGTGTAGCATAATTGAAAGATGTGAAACGAGGCCTGGGGTTCTCTAAGAATGTTGTGTAAAAACAGCTTGTTTGGCTTAGAAAAGCCATCACCTTTGCTTCTTAATTTTTAAAATAAATGATGGTTTTAATTAATATTTCATAATTTAAATCAAATTTATTATAGCATAGTTGAATAAGAATATACACTGCCAGGAATTCTCTGTTGCTTAAAGGAGTTAACTGTTGAATTTAACTAAGTTGTCGCTTACAAAACCTCAAATGCCAGTCCTGATTACAGGGTGATAATGTGATTTCTCTAGCCAGCCAAGGGGATTTTGCAAAATGTAGTAGTTTACTCTTTAAAGATTAAAAGGCTAAGTTGATTTTTGCTATTCCCATTCCCCTACTGCCTCAAGTCTGTGTGAACCCTGTGCCCCACCTATACTAAATTACTTGTAATTTTCTAAACGTAACATGGTTTTCCTCAACTCCCTGTCTTTGGATTTCTCTGCTTAGAATGCCCTCTTCCTGCCCTCTGTCCTGCATGGCAAACTCCTGTATCTTCTAAGAATTGGCACAGTAAGAGATTAACAACAATAACTAGTAATAGAATAAAAGTTATAACAATATGCTATAATAAAAATTATGTGAACATGGGGGCTCTCTCGAAACATCTTATTGTACTTTACTCACCCTTTTTCTTGTGATAATGTGAGATGATACAATGCCTGTATGATGAGATGAAGGGAGATGAATTGTGAGGTAGTATTAGGCTATTATTGACCTGATAATAAGGTTACTAAGTGGTTGGAAAGCGTATACAGCATGGATACAGCAGGTGGGATAGAGCAGGACCACTTCAAGATTTCATCATGCTGCACAGCTATTTTTTAGTATTCCATTTAATTCCTCTGTTGGTACTGTAGCTATCCTTTCTTGCATGTTTTAGAGATTATTCCTAAATTGTAATTTGCATCTTTAATTTATCATATCTTTTTAAAGTTAATATACAATTTTGCGTATAGCAGTATAGCTAAATTTACTATACAGTAGCAGTATAGCTAAATTTACTCCTTGTAGCAGTATAGCTAAATTTACTCCTATGCTGTGTGTTTTATCTGAGGATATTATCGACTGTGCCATCACTTAGGGTAGGGTATATGCTGTAGAGTTTACATTATGATGAGTGTATGTGTGTGTTTCCCCTTGTAAACCGTGTCATGCGTTTGCAGGATGACTATGTAAGACTTAAGTGTGCAATATCCTTGTGGCCTCCATAAAGATGAAATCCAGAGTCTTATTAGTCCAATCAAGAATTGATGAGGAAATCTTGAATTCAAAACAGATGATTTAGGCCAGAATGATCCCAAAGATAATGACAGGCAGTACCGGGGAATAGAAATGAACCTTTGTCCCCACTGTCTCTGCTAGACTGAAACACCTATTGTATCAAAGTAGCTGTCAACCATGATAGACAGTGGAGACAAAAGTTGAAGCAGAAATATGACTTTGTTACTCTCTAGGAGTGTTTTTCAAATATGGTTGTTCATATGCAATCTGCATTTGAATTAGTGTGGGTATTTATTGAAAATGAATGCTCCCGGACCTCACTCCAAACCCGAATAATCAGTGTCTGCATGTGATATCTGGGAAATCTGCATTTTAGAGGTAAGTGCTCCAAGCTTGTCTTAAACAGTTAGGTTTGGCAACCACTGATCTCGGAGTCTTCCCCACTGCTCCTTGCTTTCTATGGACCAGATCAGTATTATTAATGTTTATCTTTAAGATTAACAAGTGTGAGACTGATGAAACAGTTTGGTCATAATTATAGAATTTTAGAGCCTGCATAAGGTACCTACCAGGTTGTGATAGTTCAACACTTTCACATTACAGGTGAGAAAACAGAGGCCAAATGAGAGTGTCTTAATGTTTTTTACAGTTCTGGTTCATAATTAAGGCACTTTGCTATTGGAGATTAGAATAACCTGTATAAAACTTTTCTGCACTAAATAAGTGATTATTTCATCTTAGGTGTTATTTTTAATACAGCTTGAAAATCCACCTTTTAATTGGGCTGTTTAGACCATTTGCACTTAATGTGATTATTGACATGGTTGGGTTTAAATCTCCCATCTTGCTATTTTCCATCTATTTATCCTACATCCTCATTTTATCTTCTTTTTCTGCCTTCTTTTGGATTGAGTATTTTTTATGATTTCATTTTATGGCCTTTGTAGGCTTTATATATCTTTGGTTGGTTTTTCGAATGTTTAATGAATGCTAACAGTTTATAATTAGTATACATCTTTAACTTATTACAGTCTACCTTCAAGTAATATGTTTCTTTTACATACAGTGTAAGAACTTTAGAACAGTATACTTTACTCTTTTCCTACCTTTGTGCTATTGTAGTCAGACATTTTACTTCTGTATGTTATAATCCAACCTGACAGTACATTTTTAATCTTTTTATTTTATAGTACATGTTTTTTGCTTTAAACAGTCAATTTTTAAGGGATTTTAAAAATAAGGCTTTTGCATTTACCCACATATTTACCATTTCTTCATTTCTTTGTTATAAATCCAGATTTTCATATCTGGTATTTTTTTTTTTTTTGCTTTGAAGGACTTCCTTTAATCTTATAGTGCAGGTCTGCTGGCGATGATGTCTGTCAGCTTTTGTATGTCTGAGTAGTCTTTATTTGACCTTTACATTTGAAAGATATTAATTTTAAAGCTATCTGAAAGATTTGTTTGCTGGGCATATAGCTGTAGGTTGCTATTGTTTTTTTCTTTCAGTACTGTAAAGATGCTCTACTGTCTTCTGGCTTGTATTCTGATGAGAAATTTGCTGTGATTCTTTGCTCTTCTGTATATAATGTTTTTCTTTGACTCCATCGAAGAATTAACTATTAGTGTTTGACATTTTATTTATTTACAAGTTGTTAGTGTTCTGATAGAACGTGTAAGTTCTCTCAGGTCTCTGACCACTCTTTTCTGATCACTCTGTTCTGTGATAACCCCATACTGAGTTTCTACAGCCTCTGACCACTGTGCTTCTAGAGGTAATTAGAACTTAAAAAAGGCAGAGGAACCATCCTCCATTCATTCATGACTCCTGAATTAACTCCAAGATTCTCCCATGATTCTTTGTACCAGTCCAGATTCATTAAGGGCAGTGTTACTTCAGATGCTTCAGACAAACAAGGAGTACTTTTTAGTTTCAGAGTGTTATAAGGAGTATTTCTGATGTCTCTGATAGTTGGTGTGGATGACTACAGCTCAGAGTCTGATGTGATTATTATACCTTCAGCCCTGGACTTTGTCTCACAAGATGAAATGTTGACGCCACTGGGGAGATTGGACAAGTATGCTGCAAGTGAGAACGTATTTAACAGGTATGTGCATATTCTTCTCTTTAAAGAGGAAGTGGAAGGATCACTTTTATTATATTAATTTCAGTAGGGAAAATAAAATTACTTAGTTTAAAGTACGTTTTATTAACGTGTAGTTTGAGTCACCAAATTCTCTTAATAATCCCAGCCATCCTCTTTTATAGTCGTTTACTCCTTGATCCTAATAACTATAAAGCACTCTTTCTTTGCATTTTGGCAACAAAACCAAACTATTGCTTTTTGCTGTTAGGCATAATTTTGATATTCATGTAAAGTGATTACTGAGGAGTATATTTTTCTTCCAGCAGATAATGTTGTATACTTACTGTTTGCCAGATAATGTTCAAGGGGATTGGGACATGGCAGTGACAGTGACAAGAGCTAACATTCTTCCAAATGCATTGTTTCTCCAACTATGGTCCCAAGACCACCTGTATCAGACTTTCCTGGGAAATCTGAAAGTCTTTGCTTAAATTTTTTGAGTATATGTGTATAAAACTCATTTAGTAAGATGAGTAAATTTTGCCATTATTATAATTGAAGATAACTGAAATGAATTTTCAGTCACCTTGGAAATTTGTTAAATCAGTTAGATAAAGATGAAAAGTGTTGAGTAAATGTTCAGTTTCTTCTTGTTAAAATAAAATCCATGCTGGCATTTGTCACTTCGTAAATTAGGAACTTGATATATGTTATATATAAGAAAAATTTTCTTTAAAACTGTATGCATTCTGCCTTTTGAAATTCTGAATATTAACTATTGATGCTACTGAACACTATATAATTTTCTTTATTGCGTGTAGACAAATGGTGGCCCGGAGTTTGCTGGATACATTGAGGGAAGTCTGCGATGATGAAAGAGATTGTATTGCTGTTTTGGAAAGAATTAGCAGATTAGCTGACGATTCAGGTATATGTTTATGTAGAGAAAGTTTTCTTTTACCAAATAATGTGTTTTTAAAACTAATGAAAAACTCAATGTGATATTTCTTTAAAATTTTTCCTGTGTTAATTATCAAACCTTTTAGTAACAAGAAAATAAAAACCTGTTACTAAGACCCAGACATTTTATAGTAGGCCCATTCATTTAATTTTGGAAATTTCCCAAAAGAAAAATCTTAAGAACATTGCTTTGCATCTTGTATGTTAATATTTTAGGATTAATAAAAACTTTAAAAATTATTTTGAATAAATTGAAAAGGATGGAGTGGGCTGTAAATTTTTTTAAGCATATATAAAATGTTTTCTTTTTTGTGTGCTTTCTCACTTGCAAAAAATGTTAATCTCCCATTAAAAAACGAAAACTGTTTGTCTCCAAAGTGAAGATAGGAGGGTCTGCTTAAGAAAGAGGTGAATTTTATTTGATTTTTTTTTATATTTTAAAATTTTATTTATTTAAATTAGTTTCAAGTGTACAGTACATTGTTTAGACATCTGTGTAGTTCATAAAACGGTCCCCTCAACTGCTCCCTCTCTCCCCTGGCCGTCCACCTAGCTATCTATCATATTAATACTAACTGCATTCCTTCTGCCATGCTCCCCATCCCCGTGACCAAAACTATCAACCACTAATTTGTACTTCTTTAACCCTTCACCACATTCTCCCAGTCCCCCAAACCCTTTCCCTTCTGTCCGTCACCAAATCATCCACTATATTTGTGAGTCTGTTTTTGATTATTTTGTTCTTTTTGTTCCTTAGATTCCATATATAAGTGAAATCACATGGTATTTATCTTTCTCTGTCTGACTTATTTCACTCAGCATAATAACCTCTAGGTCCATCCATGTTGCAAATGGTAGGATTTCAGTTTTTCTAACAGCTGAGTAATATTCCATTATATATATGAACCATAATTTCTTTACCCAGTTGTCTGTTGATGGGCATTTAGGTTGCTTCCATATCTTCGCTGTTGTAAAGAAAGAGATGAATTCTATTTGAGGGTTATGATAGTTCTTTTGTTTTATAAAAAATATATTTATTGTGGTAAAATATGCATAACAAAATTTACCATTTTAATCTAATGCTAAGTGTTAAGCATTTTTATATTTGATTTTAGAAACAATTCAAAAATAAACTTAATTTTTTCTTAAATCCATTATCTCTTCATAAAAACATGTTATCTGGCAATTTCTAATGAATTTGACATGTCAGCAGTCTTTTTAATTTTAGATGAGCCCATCTTTTGGTGAGAAGTTTATTTTATGGGAATATGTTTATTATTTACACAAGCCTTAAATTTTATTTCCTTATAAAGTAGAAAAAACATTGGTAAGCTTCCTAATAATCTTTCTCATTATGACATTCTGTGTACATAATTGCTCGATGTATATGCTTGTTCCAGAATGGTTTTAGGAGAGTCTCATGAACTATAATTTGTACTTATAATTTATTTTTTTATTTGGCAGAGGTACAATTAAACTTAAATTTTTGGCAATGGTACTTACCATTGTAGTTATTTCTTTTTCAGTAGAGACATAGGTGATCTTTAAGGAGGAATTTGTATTTATCTTCTTTTACCTGTTGACCAACCATAGTGCTGAGTTTTATAAAATGTGTGTGTGCATATTTTTAAAAAATATGTTCTCAAGTTGTTGAGTTTATGGTAAATATCTCTATTGACATTTATACTTTCTGTTCACTCATTAAACATAAAATAATGCATACTCTATGCCAGGTTCTGGATTAAATGTTGGAGCAGCTACTAAAATGAATAAAATTCCTGTCATCAAATTAACAGTTTAATGAATGCAACCAACATATAAACAATAAATTATAATGGAGTGGGCTGGGAGTGGCTTCAGAAAATTAGTGACTTTTGAGTTTAGATTTAATAGAATGATGAGATACAGACAGAGAGGAGAAAGAGCATACTCAGGCGAGGAAAAGATAGGTGTAGAGGCTTGAGGAATTCAAGACGTTGGTCCATTTGGTCAACAGCGTTTACTGAAGCTACAGTTTTAGAAAAATGAGGCTGTTAAAGAAGATAATTGAAGGATAGATTATAAAGGTTTATACTGTGCCCTGCTAGAGAGCTTTACATTTTTTGTGATTTCGAAAATAATATAGCAGCATGGATAGACTTAATGAAAAAGATGGGTAACAAGAAGACTAGTCAGGAGACTCGACTACTGATTATTTCGAGTTGTTGAGAGTAATCAAAGTGTTAGAAAGGGATTTCAAAGCTCCTGTGGTGGTTGAAGGGAGTAAAGGAAGAGAAGAGTTGATCCTGAGGCTTCTGACTTGGTAGGCTGGGTTGATTGTGATGTTCAAATAAGATGAAGACAGTTGAAACATGCATAGCTCTAAAGTTAATGCATATTATTTATCCTCCTAAAGAAATAAAAAGTTTAGAACCTTTAATTTTTTGTTCTTGTCTGCCTTATTTTTATCAACTTTTATTTTGATTTTTTACTTCCATAAATTTAGCATTCATATTTTAAGGATTTGTGTATAGTAAATGCTTGTTTGGATTTACTACTAAATTTACTCCAACTTTTTTTCCCCTCAGTACATCTTTTATCTGATGCTTTTCTGGTTCACTTTCCCCTTTCTGAGAGAACATGTATTGCTGAGGGCTGACAGTGACATATCCTTTTTCCTGTCTGAAAATGATTTTATTTCACCATTTCTCTTAAATTATCATTTAGCTAAGTGTAAAAATCTAATTGATACTTTTAATATTATTCCATTCTCATCTTATTCTTGTTACTGTTGAGAAGTCTGCTAATCTAATTTAGTCCTTGTAGTAATCTCGTTTTTCCTTCCTGATTGTTTTTAAGACTTCTTTTTCTTGGCATTCTTCAGGTTTATTTTTATTTATTCTACTCAGGACTTTGCCTTGCTTCTTGAATTTGAGGATTCATATCTTTTCTATAAGATAAGGGAAACTTTCAACCTATACCATTTTAAATATTGCCTCTCTCCCATCTCAAACTCTTTTTTTTAGTTTCTTTTTTGTTTGAGTATATGTTTTGTATGTAGTTCAGAATATAGAACTCTTGTTAGATAAATGTACTTTCCATAGCTATTACTTGTTTCTTTTCAGTTCTTTTTCTCCCTTCTGCATTTTGGTCATTTCTCTCAGCAAAATATTTGTTACCAAATTCTAACCTCCCATCTGATTGTTGAATATTTCGTTGCCATTGATTCTGTTTTTTATTTTCAGGAGTCTTAAAGGGCTTCGTTTTTATAACTTCTTGTTTTTCTTTCTGTATTGTTTCTTTTCAGTATATTTCCTTTCATTATATCTTTAAAATAGAATCTTTACCGTAACATCTAAAAATTGTTTATAGTAGCTGAAGTTCTTGGTATTATAATCCTGTTGTATCTTAATCTTTTTGCTACTGAAGGATCATTTCCTTGTCTTTTTTTTTTTTTGATTATGAGCTAATCTTTAGTTGGTCTGAATTCATAGGTGTTTGGTGTTTGGGTCAGCCTTCATTGTGGGAGTGTCCCTCAAGTGGTTTTGAGTTCTACCAGGCTCAGGGTTGTTAGCAACCAAGAGAAATTAAATTCTGTGTTTCTCTCTCTCTCTCTCTCTCTCTCTCTCATGTGTGTGTGTGCGTGTGTGCGTGCACTTGTAATTATTTGGGGAGCAGGGAGAAGATGGAAGGAGGAAGGGGCAGTTTTCACATTATTCTTGGGTATATAAATTTGTAACCCAAACCAGTTACAAGTATATTCTCAGGGTTTTAGACATAACATACTTGAAGCAGATTTTTTTCAGTTCTTTTAATATCAAATATAACACTACAAAAAGTACATGAACTAAAAATGTACAGTTCCATGAAGTATCACAAAATGAAGGCCCATGTAATTAGTTCTTGGATCAAGAAATAGAATGAGCATCCCAGAAATCATCTCACCTCCAAGTTTCAGTTCTATTCTTTTCCCCAGAGGTAATCAATCTTTTGACCATTAAATGTATAGGTTTGCCTGTCTAAACTTTGTATGGAATCATACTGAATGTATTCTTTAGTTTCTAGCTTTTTTATACTTCTAAAACTCATTCTGTTGCATGTAACTGTATTTATAGATTTTTTTAAGTTGTTTTACAAAAAACTTATTATACGGTGATTACTATGTGAATATACTGCAGTGCTGTATGAATATATTATAACCTATTGATCCTTTATTCTGTTAGTGGATATACAGGTTACTTCTAGCTTTAGGCTCTTAATGCTGCTGTGAGCCAATGAGTCACACGGAACACATGTGCACACACTTCAGTGGTATTTACTTAGAATTGGCGTTTCTATATCATAGGGTATGCATATATTCATCTTTGATATGCCATTGAGTTTTCCAGTGTGGTATAACAATTTTAAGTCCCACCAACGATGTATGAGAGTTCCTGTGGTTTCTTTCATATCTTCACAAAAACTTGTTTATTTTAAATTTTCTGAAGGGGTAGTGGTTGAAATTTATATCTCATTGTAGTTTTAATTTGCATTTCCTCAGTGAACAGTAAAGCTGAGCACCTGGTTGTATGCTTATTGGCTATCTGGGCATCTTTTTGAAATATATGTTTAAATCTCTCTCTGTCTCCCTCTTTTTTAAACTGGCAGTCTTTTTCTTACATATTTGCAGGAATTCTGTATTCTGGATATGAGCCCTAAGTCATTTATGAGTATTATAGATCTCTTTTTCACTCTGTTACTTATATTTTCTCTCTCTTAATGGTGCCTGTTAAAGAAGTTATTTTCTTTTATAGGTAGTACTATTTGTCTGTATCCTGCTTAAGAAAATTTTTCTTACCTCAAAGTCATGAATATTTTCTCCTATATTATCAAATCTAGAAATTGTTTTTGTTTTTGACGTATAGATCTACATTCCACCTGGAATTTATTCTCGTGTATGATATGAAGTAGGGGACAAGTTTCTTTTTATTTCTATTTTTAAATGTGGGTATCTAGTTGACTCTGTACCCTTTATTAAAACGACCATCTTTCCCTTTTCAGCTTTTAATAAATCAGTTGTCTGTATGGGCATATGTCTGTTTCTGCACTCTATTTGTTCCATTGGTCTATTTGCCTAAGCAGGGCTTTAAAAAAAGAAAAGTTACTGATTTTATTTTTAACTAAAACTGTAAGTTGTCACCTCCTTTTGCTTCATAATATATTTAAGTATTAGGTCAATATTAGCAGTGAGGAAAAATAGAGGCCATATGTCTACTTTTTAAAAATTACTTTTGTTTTTCAAAACAGCACATTTATTTTGTTCAAGTACTGTCTAACTTCAAATGGCACAGTTGTGTAATAGAAATTTCAAATATTGGTTTGTCGATAAGACTCTTAGCTTTGTAAAATACTAGTACATTTTCTGATAGTTTTATTAATTTTCGTTTTTTGAAATCTAAAGTTCCTCTGTACACATTTATGCACGTTTACTTTAAGGTAACTTTAATATCATTAATAGGTGCCACAGTAATAATTAAGTCTGATGTAATGACTTGTATTGAAAATCCATCATGTCTGTGTGTGTCAGTCACTTGCATTTCTTCTGTGAATTGCCTATTTGTATCCTTTTCTTTCTTATATTCATTTGAATAATGGGTTTTTGGTATATTTAGGTATTAATACTTTGCACATATTTTCTCCCAGACACTTTTGTCTTTTTAACTGAGTATGGTATCTGTTGTTTATAATAAAGTCATTATGAAATGAAATTTGCTAGTCTTTTAGTTGGTTTTTCGATTTGTTTGTCTTGAAAGGACTTTCCACCTCAACCTTAAACATTTTTTTTAATGTTGTCTTTCAGTGCTTTTGAGCTTTAAAAAGAAGTTTGGAAATATATATAGTTTATGAGGTGATCTCCCTGATTACTCTAGCACCCATCTGGCTCTACACACAGCCATTACAATAATACTGTGTTCCCTATGCTATACTATAATCTACATCGCTGTGACTGTTTTGTAACTAATTTGTACTTCTTCATTCCTTCACCTTTTTCACCTAGCCCTCCAACCCCCTGCCATCTGGCAATCATCATTTTGTCTACTGTATCTGTGAGTCTTGCTTTCATTTAGTTTGTTCCTTTTGTTCCTTAGATTCTGCATATAAGTGAAATCATATGGTATTTATCTTTCTCTGTCTGACTTATTTCACTCAGCATAATACCCTCTGGATCAATCCATATTGTTGCAAAACATAAGATTTTTTTATGGCTGAGTAATATTCCATTGTATATATGTACCACAACTTCTTTATCCAGTTGTCTGTTGTTGAGCATTTAGGCTGCTTCCAGATCTTCTTGGCTGTTGTGAATAGCGCTTTAGGTGCATAGATCTTTATGAATTAGTATGTTGGTTTTCTTTGGATAAATACTCAGAAATGCAATTGCTGGGTTAAATGGTAGTTCTAGTTTTAATTTTTTGAGGGACCTCCAAACTGTTTTCCATAGTGACTGTACCAATTTGCAATCCCACCAACACTGTACAAGGGTTCCCTTTTCTCCATATCCCTGCCAATACTTGTTGTTTTTTGATTTATTGATCATAGCAATTCTGACAGGTGAAAGTTTGGAACTTTAATTCAACTAGAATTAATGTACAATGTATTACCTTGATTTTGTCGCATAAATAGCTGATTTTGCTACCAGTACTTATTGGGTAGTTCATCACTTTGAAACTCAGAATTTTGAAATGCCATATTTGTCACATTTAAATATGCCATATATACTTGGGTCTTTTCAAGGTTCGTTTGTTTGTTTTTTTTTTAATCTATTTGTCTCCTTTAATACTTTAATATTCACTTACCCTTTTTACTCTTAGTTATATTTAACTATAAGTCCTCCATTCATTGACTAAACTTAGCTTAGACTAAGTTTAAACTTAAGCTAGTCCTTATGACTTATCCTAGGAGGTTTTTAAACAGTAGAGTTTATAGATAATACCATATTATAGTTGATGTGAATATTGGATGTTTCACTCTTAGCACACCATGGTTATGAATAAATTCAATCATTATAAGAAATGATTGCACACTCAGTGCATTCCATGAAAATACAAGCTTAAGATGTGGGCTAAGTTCCTCCTTTAACTCATGGGTTGACCCATGTATACATGATTGTGAAAAGGATCACAGAGTTAGAGAACATCTTGTGAGTCCTTTTTATGCTGAGGATGAAAGACTATTTCTAAATAGTCCCGAGCCCGGGCAAAGATTTTGTTACTGTAAGAGAATGTTTGCTCACATTTCTTTTATTTCTATAGAACCAACTGTGAGAGCAGAGCTGATGGAACAGGTGCCCCATATTGCATTGTTTTGTCAAGAAAACCGGCCTTCAATCCCATATGCTTTTTCCAAATACTTACTACCTATTGTGGTTAGGTATCTTGCAGATCAGAATAATCAGGTAAGAGTGCCATTCACATCCTCTTAATGGAAATGTATGTAGTATGATGTATATAGAATGGCATACCCTAAGTGGTCTCATTTGAATGTTTTTTCCTCTTTGATTTTGTGATTTTGTTATTCTGTTTTTCAAAACTACCATTTATCTTAGACAAGATATGCTGAGTCTGGCAAATCTAGGAGGTCTCCTTAGCACCATTATAGACAATGCCTCATAGCTGCATCCTTACGTGGTGCTTTCAAGGTATTCCTCAAAAAGTTTCTTTATGAGACATCTTTTACAAGATGTCTTTTTTGTTTCACTTCTTTTTAACACAACCTACCAGGTTCTATCTTTGTAGTACGTGAAGAAAATAGCCACAGATTTTTATTTGCATGGTTTGCCAATAATGAATCCCTTTTAAGTTGAGAAGTCTTCAGTTTTGTGAAAATCCAGTAATAGAATTTTACTATATTGTGCATGTACTATGTTTATACTGTTAATTTTTTCCTAGGTAAGAAAAACCAGTCAGGCAGCTTTGCTGGCTTTGTTGGAGCAGGAGTTAATTGAGCGGTTTGATGTGGAGACCAAAGTGTGCCCTGTCCTCATAGAGCTAACTGCCCCAGACAGCAACGACGATGTAAAAACAGAAGCTGTGGCTGTAAGTAGAACATGATTTTTCAATTTAGGTAAAAATTAGTCAGGATATTGACTAATTGGAGGTGCTCATTAAATATTATGCTGCATAAATGCTGTAGAGTTTATACATATTAGATATCAAAGTAGCCACAAATCATTGAATTAAAAATGTAATGCCAGGTTAGAAAGGGACTTAGGCGCATTTTCTGTGGGCCCCCTATTACGTCAAGTAACTGGGAATTAGATGGGTCTGTCATTGGGCTCTGAAAAGCAGGATATACAGCAAGAAAACAGTAACTGTAAATTTATTATTGTGTCACCATGGAAAAATAAGATGGGAGAAATAACCAGTGCAGTTCAAAAATCACACACACAGAAAACCTGTATTGAATGAAGAAACATTTGAACCCCTTTGATTGCTGCTGTTGAATACCTTTCTAGGTATACTTTCGTGTAAGCACAGTAGAAAAAAAATAATACTTGGTTTCTGCCCCTGACAGTATGGCTTTGGGAGAAGGATAGTCAGGCAAATAATTTTACTACGATATGATATAAATTATGATTACTAGAAAAATGTACAGATTAAGTTCATTGTGCACAGAGTCATAGTACATTTAGTAGTACTAATAATAGTCATAATAATAGTACATTTTCTGGGGTTTTTTGACATGGTTAGCAAATATTTTGATAGTCATCAAAAATAGGGCATGAGTTGGAGTATATAGTAATATCTATTACAGTTCACATCTATGGTTTCTGAGTTCAGACAGTAAGAATTCTGATAATAAATTAGAAAAGTGGCAAATCTGTCTGAAAATTTATTCAAGTCTGTGTGCATATTGAGAGTTTACTATTTAAACCTAAAATAATTGTATCTTTATTAATATGAAAAAAATTAGAACAAAAATTTATAATGCTTCTGAATCATTAGGAGGATGAATTCAGTCATCTCTCTAGTCTCTCTTCCTTGAAAATTCTCTGATTTCATTTTATTTTTGGATGCTCAGGTACCAATTAATAAGTTTAGGTACCTTTTTCCCCAATAATATCATTTTTATTGAAGTGAAATGCACATAATATAAAATTAACCATTTAAAAGTACAATTAAGTACATTTAGTATTTTCACAATGTTGTACAACCACCACTTCTATCAAATTCTAAAACACATTTTTTTTTTTAATTTCACAACTTTCTCATTAAGGGAAATCAGTTTGACATCACTTTATATAGAGCAGAATTAAACTTGCTTTATTATAACTTTTGATGGGATTTAACAATAATAAAATGTTATATTTACAATAAAAATACTATATCCAGTGCTAGTATGAAACCCATGATTCCCTTACAGTTGGTTTATGTTTATTTTGTCATGTTTTGCATTCCCTGGCTTCCTATCTGTTCTTTATTGAGAGAATAATTTATTCTAATAAATTTAATTATGATAGAATCAGTGATACGGCATAACTTTAGATCTTTAACCTAGGCTTGGAAATGCTTAAAGATATTATGGCATCAAAAAATGAAATAGGCTTTGGGATTTTGATAGGGATTGTGTTGACTCTTCTCTAGGTCAATGAGGGGATAATTGCCAGCCTAACAATCCATGAGCATGGTAGATCTCTCCATTTATTTGGGTCTTTTACTTAACTCACCAATGTTTTATAGTTTCAGTAGACATCATGTATATATTTTGTTAGATTTGATATTTCATATATTTTGTTAGATTTTGTATTTTTAACTCCGTTGTGAATAACTTTTTAAATGTTTCCACTTGTTCATTGCTAACTTACAGAAATGCATTTGATTTTTGTATTCTGACGTATGTCCTGCAAACTTCCTATATTCACTTATTTTTCCTAGTGGCTTCTTTTTAGATTCCTTGGGATTTTCTGTGTAGACAATCATGTCATAATGAATAGAGCTTTCTTTCTTTCCATATGTATGCCTTTTACTTGTCATATTTGCATGACTAGGAGTAGATGTCACAGATAAATGATGACAGATCATCAGATTTCTTTCTATACCAACTATGGGGAGAATTTAAATAATGTTGAGCTGATTTGCAAACATAGTTCATCCTTGCTTTGCCTGGTACTGCATTAACTGAAACGTGTGCATATTGGAACCGCGTCCTTAACTTTGCCCTTCTTGGAACCTAGACTTTACAGAGTAAGGACACAGTTCCAACAGGCACAAGTCTCATTTAAAACAGGTACTTTGTACGGTAAAGACTGCCTCTGTGTATTCTATCCTTAGCAATACAGATATACTAATCCTGAATCCTTCTTGCAGATAACCTTTCCCTTGAAACAGTCACCATTTATTTTTCTGATTGGGAAAATGTAGAGTTTTTTCACTTTTCAGGTTATCAGGCAAAATGATTAAGATTGAAACTGTAGACAAAAATGAAATTTTTAGGGTTTTTTTCTGGGTTTACTCTGCATTTAGTAATTATTGGTTGATTTTATTGGTAGTAATTAATACCTATTTTTCTGTCTTCAACTCAGATAAATAAGGTGAATGTTTTTTGTAATGTATGTGGTATGATGATGCTATATCATATTTTATGTATCCTTAAATTATATACTCTAATAAGTTAGCAAACTTAACTGGAAAAGTCTTAGTTTGAAGATATTTTCAGTGTGTTTTTTTCTTATTTGTTTTAGATAATGTGCAAAATGGCTCCTATGGTTGGGAAGGACATTACAGAGCGTCTTATCCTCCCTAGGTTTTGTGAGATGTGCTGTGATTGCAGGATGTTTCATGTTCGAAAGGTATTTTTTAGTCTCTTTTTTGTTTAAGAACACATGGTTCTAATGGTTACAGTATTGATATGTGAAATTTAAAAATTATTTTTAAAGAACTTTATGTGCAACATTTTGAAATGTCAGTAATGCTTTTGTTGTCAGGTCTGTGCTGCCAATTTTGGAGATATTTGCAGTGTAGTTGGCCAGCAAGCTACTGAGGAAATGTTGGTAAGTATTACAGAAACAAGGAATAATAAAGAAGTAAGTAGTGCATTACAAAGTAGCACATAAAGTTTCAAGTGCATACATTTACCCCCAGATTTTATTAACACAATTTCATGAATGTAAACCAGAAAAATAGGACTTTTTGAGGTTAAGAGTTTAAATTTCTGTAATCTGAACTTGTTTTGATAAAGACAGTTTGTTAAAATGCAGATATGTTTAAGGACCATTGATCCTTTTTACCTCTCCATTTCTATTAAACAAATCAATTCTTATTTATTCAAATGAATCTTTAATATTATTGCAATCCTCAAGTGTTTTAGGGACAAATTAAATCTACAGCAGGTTTTTTTTAAATGGTTAGTACATTGGATATATATGTTTAATGTACAAGTTAACATACTTTAAGTGTTTCTGAAACCATCTGTTACGCAAAATAAGTTTAGATACAGCTCTTGGATAACATATCTGTTGGCACTGTTTTGCGTTTCCATAGCCAATAATATTATGAATTGGGTGTAATTTATTTAAAATGACTGAATATTAATACTAAACAGGTCTTTGAAACTTTGTTAAGAAAATCTAATATTTTAAAACACTATGAATGAAAATAAAAGTAACTACAGGAATACCTTGGAGATACTGTGGGTTTAGTTCCAGACCACTACAATAAGTATCACAGTAAAGAGAATCACACGAATTTTTTGATTTCCCAGTGCAGACAAAAGTTATGTTTCCACTATACTGTAGTCTATTAAGTGTGCAGTAGCATTATATCTAAAAAAAAAAAAAATACCAGTGTAGATACCTTAATTTAAAAATACTTTATTGCTAGAAAATGCTAACCATCATCTGAACCTTTTGGAAAAATGGCGCTTACTAGGCTTGCTTGACACATGGTTGCCACAAACCTTCAATTTGTAAACAAAAGCAAACAAACAAAAAAACCCACACAGCATCTGTGAAGCACAATAAAGCAAAGCATAATAAAATGAGGTATGCTTGTACTAAGACTTACTTTGTTTATCTGCCTAACAAAACATTATCCTTTTGCGTAGCTGCCCAGGTTTTTCCAACTTTGTTCTGATAACGTATGGGGAGTCCGGAAGGCTTGTGCCGAATGCTTCATGGCAGTTTCATGTGCAACATGTCAGGAAATCCGACGGACTAAATTGTCAACACTATTTATTAATTTGATCAGTGATCCTTCACGTTGGGTAGGATTTTGTTAAATATTATTTTTGTAAAATAATACATTTTACAACAAACATGATTTTGATTTCATAATTAAAGAAATAATTTATAATTTAAGGTATGTTATTAATACTTCTCAGAGTAGATAATAGACAATTGTATTACAAAATTTCTATAAATTTAAATCATGTTCATGCTGTTAAGATATAGCATATTGATTTTTAGATGTTAAGCCTTCAATCTCTGGGATGTCTCACTTGGTCATAGTGTAATAATTCTTTATATGTTGCTAGATTCTGCTCGTATTTTGTTGAGGATTTTTATATTCATATTAGAAGAAATAATGGTCTGTAGTTTTCTTTGATGGCTTTTTATTTTTATTTTTTGCTTGGTTTTGTTATCAGGGTAATGATGGCCTCAAAATACAAGTTACGAAGTATTCCCTCGTCTTCTATGTTTTGGGATAATTTGTGAAGAATTGGTAGTAATTCTCTTTTAAATATTTAGTAGAATTCAGCAATTGAATTCATCAGGGCCTGGGCTTTTCTTTGTGGGTAGTCATTTTTTATTACTAATCTCTCGTTATAGGTCTATCCAAACTATCAGTTTCTTCCAAATATTTTGTCTTTTCTTTTCTCACTCTTCTTCTGGTATTTCCATTACACATATATTGGTGTGCTTAATGGTATCCCACATTTTACTGAGGCTCTGTTCATTTTTCCTCATTTTCTTTTTTTTGTTCTTTAGCTTATATAATTTATATTCATATATCTTGAGTTCACTAATTCTTTTTCTTGCCAGTTTTGTTAAGTCCAACATCTTATTGCTCTCACACACAATTTCTGTTACCTAATTTTTTTTCCAGTATGTGAATTATATTTTTCTCTTCCTTTCCATACCTTGTAGTATTTTGTTAGAAAATGGGCATTTTAGATAATGTAGCAAATTTGGGTACTGGTACCCCTGTCAGGCACTTTGTTATTTGCTTGTTTGTTTAGTAACTGGCTTATTGGAATACCTTAGTGGACTTTTTTTTCCCCGCCTCGCTCCAGGAGGCACAGCTTTGGATATGCCCACAGTCACCCTTGAAGTGACAGCGTTTTGGTAGGAGTGGGAGGGACAGCAGCTTGAAGTTCTCTTGGCTTGTCTCTCCTGGCCTCACAAGCTGTGACATGAGCTGTTAGAGCTTCAGTATTATGAGCCTTGTCCTGGTAGAGCCTCCATTCCACTAATGGGTGTTAGGTGGAAGAAGGGAACCCCTACCACTCGACCACACTTGCTCAGGACCTGGCCTCAGCAACAAGTAGCTGGGGGTAGGGTGAGAAACTGTTGAAAGCTCTGTGACTGGGAGCTGGGAGGGATCCTCCTGTTCTTGGATGCAGTAGTCTGGAGTACAGTCTGTGCCTCCCTGAATTAGTCTGGGTTCAGTCCTGCAGGCTCTGAGCTTTTTTACTGAATTTTTGTGGATTTTCTTGAATAGATATTCCTTAAATTGTTTTTTGCCCTTAAGACCATTTCCAGAAGTGTTGAATGGTGGGGTTTTTTTTTCCCCCCTCGCATTTCACTGAAGGCGAGCGTCTCCACGCACTCACAGGGCTCACCCAGGGTATGGTCCATGGTTCCACCTGGGGCGTGAACCCAAGACACCTTCTGCGTGTAAAGCAGACGTGCTAACCACTACACTATGGAGCCACCTTCTGAATCTGGGTTTCTTTTAGAAAAAATTATTATCTTAAACATACTTCATTCAGTATATGCAAAGTAGGTTATTAATAATCCTGTATATTTATGTTTTATCCTTTTTTCCTTCATAGGTTCGCCAAGCAGCTTTTCAGTCTCTGGGACCTTTCATATCTACTTTTGCCAATCCATCTAGCTCAGGCCAGTATTTTAAAGAAGAAAACAAAAGTTCAGAAGATACATCAGTAGAAGACAAAAATAGGTATAATTTTTTAAAACTTGCTTTCCAGTTTAACTGCCTGAGAACTTTTTTTTCATATTCACTATTTCATAATAAGTGTTCTTTTTGGAGAGTTTACTGTTTCTCTTAATTATACAAATTGGTAAATATTTTCGTAGAGTTTTATTTTAAATACATTTGTTAAATGTCATTTTGGTTGGTTTTATATTAGATGAGTAGATGAAAATGTACGTGACACACTGAGCTTGATGCCAGGCACATAGAAAACTCTAAATGATAGATTTGATACTAGTTTGGAATAAGTTTATTTAATAAATTATTTTCCTAGTAAACTATCTGTTAACATTGAGAATATACAAGGCAATGGTTATCTCATTTAAAGAGTTTAATTTTTTAAGGAGTAAAACCTAACTTAGGGATATGTTTGTTTTAGTATATAATCCATTTCCTACTATTATTTTTTCTTCCAGTCAGTAAATTTAGTTGTATATCTTGGATCCTCCATCTGTAGAATGATGATTATAATCTCTCAACTGAGGGGGAAAGTATTTTAATGATTAGCACCAAATTAGTGTACTTACTACCTAGAATATCAGTTTTAAGTATATTAATCTAATAGGGCTACAGATTTTAAAATTAAGCTTAAAAACAACTCTGATTTTTATTTTATTTTTTTGCATTTAAAAAATTTAATAGAGTTTTAGTTTTTTAAATTTATAATAATATATACTTAGGGAAGAAATAATTCAAACTTTACTTAGTGTATGGGAAACAAACAAACTTTTACAAGGTGTACACTTGAAATAACTGAGTACCTGTTTTAGAAACAGTCCCTACTGTAATGCTTGAGTTACCATAGTGTCTTGTCCCTCCCTTGTCATGATGCTAATGGACATTTTCTTCTGTAGGTCTTGATACTGTGATATTTGCTTTCTTGGTGTTTTGATTTGGCAGTTCTTCTTTCTTCTCTGCTGCCTTGTTTTACCTTTTTGCCCGTTCT
>NW_006442107.1:32870690-32897992 GCF_000325575.1 Pteropus alecto | reverse complement strand
GAGGTACTGTTTTTTGTAAAGGAAGAAAAATCACTCTAAACCTGCCTTCCTAGCAAGCAAAGTCTGTCAGTTCTTTTGAAAACAGCTGCTGCAAGAAATTTGACAAAAATAATGATTGGGGGTGGAAGGGTGTTACCTGTTTTTCATTTTTAAAGTCAGCATACCTTTTCACTATCTAATTGTACAGACTATTATGTAACATTTATTTTTTAAGTCTGGAGAGAGTATAGTAAGTGAAATTGAAAATTTACAGAATTGTGTAGGACACGATCAGCAGACTTTCTGTAAAAATTAATTAATATTTTCTGTCTCCATCACAACTACTCAACTCTGCTTTTGCAGTGTGTAGCAGCCATAGACACTACATAAACAGATACTGACAAAAATAGTTGGTGGGGATATCATGGCCAGTAGTTTTTCTGACTGCCAGTATAGGACGTTATTGGAAAGCTATTTAAAGGGAGTTATCTTTTAGCTACAAACCTGAATTTCTCTTCCATTGTGGTGAGATATGTCTTAATGTCAAGTCAATACTATTTGTAGCATTGGATTTTCATTATATTATTAGACTTTATTGAATTGTGTTAATGGCATAAGGGAAAGAAGAGAAAGTTCCTGGCTAGGGAAGGAGTTTGTGCTAAATGTTGTAAAAGCTTTTGTATATTATATAGTTTTGCTTCCGAGCTTCAGAAAGAGTTGTCTTGTATATTATTAATCTCAGAACCATTAGTTTGTTTGCTCTCTCTTAAATACTGCACTGGTGTTTGTTTTCAGCTTTGTTAAAACTGGTTTTCTTGCTATTTAAGATTAATTGATTGATTATGCAAAAATTAATTGAGCACCTACTAAGAACCAGCTTCTTATAGATGGAAATAGAGAACTTGGTTCCTGTTCTCAAGGGCTTCTCAGTTTCATAGAATTAAGATTTCTAAATATCTTAGAAAGCAAGCAAGTTTTTGGCAATATATTTCCACTACTATTTATTATATATTGTTTCATCTGATCCCGGAGACATTTATTATCACTTAACACTTTATGAAGCATTTATTGATTATAAACATCTGACTTTATATACAGAATTTATCTTTCACTCACCCTAGATCAGGCTATTAATTGTTCTTTGAAGGTGTTAATGAAGGCTACTTCAGAAGCAGAGTAAAGTGTTCAAATTTGCATTTCTAAATTATGTAAAATAAGCATTCTCTTTTTTATTTAGTCAAACCAACAATTATATTGTTCTCTGAATATATTATGTTCTTTTGGCTCTCCTTTTTTTCTGTTCTGGAAGCCCCCCTATTCCATTCATACTTCATTTAATAAAGTCGATGTCAGCATGTCTTCTGTCTCTAAATTCAACTACCTCCAAAAATCTTTCCCTGAGTTTTGCAGGAAATTCACAGTGTTTGCATCTTGGCTGTTAGTAGGACTGGAATGAGAATACTAAATTTTAATCATATCTTTTCAGTTGTGTATTTGTATATATCACTCTAGTAGATGACAAGTCCATTCGGAATAACTGTCTCGCTGTTTATCTTTATATATACCACCACCTTCACTGGGCCTGGCACATAGTTGACACATGATAAATCTTGAATTAATTATTATAAGAAAATAACAAATTAATAATATTTGATTTCAAAAACCTTACATTACTGAACCACTTTTTTGTCAGTTTAGCTTAATGCTAATTATTTGAAAGTAAAATTGATTGTTATTGGTACAAATTCAGAAGTATTTCACTGCTGTTAAAACTTCAGTTAGTTAATTTGCAGTAATTGAAAGATATATTATGGAGATTATTCTTTGCTTTTATCTCAGGATACAGTGTGCTTCTTTAACCAGATGTTCTGTAGGTCATTTTTTCCTTGAAATACGTGTACAGAGACTTATTTTTCTAGGCCCATGGTCTCTAGTGAAGAACGCTGAGGATATTGTAAATTTATGTAGACACTAAAGGAAACTTAAGATTCTTTTTGAGAGAAATTTCTGGTTTACCTTCAGTCGCTCTTGTTACCTACAGTCTCTTAGGAGGTAGGATAAATCTCATGCAGAATCGTGTCTCCTTAATTTTTCAGAAGTTTTTGTTTGTATAATGGCATTTGGAAATCTGACAATTAAGATCAGAATTTTGGCATTTAGCAGCTTAATCTTGAATTGACTATTATCCAGCTCCAGAAAAAAACCTAGAAATCTATATTTAGAGAATTTATATTTTTGACAGTTTGAAGCAACTGTTATTCATACATATAGTAATTCTTCTAAGAATTTAATACTAGGGAAATTTTTTTGTCTCTTTCAAGTTGTTTTGGGAGCTTTCAGTTTGGACAGGCTAGTAATTTTGCATTAATCAAATAGAATGCCATGGCCATTCTTCCTTGTTTTTTCTGCTAAGAATATTAAATTTTGATATTCTTAATTAATTTTAGTATTAAAAGTTAAATTGAATGCTAAGGTGAAATAGTGATCAAGGAACTTCAGGCCCTTGAAATAGTTTTATGTACTGATTGGCCTTTTAATTGGGTTCTTTTGTGTATTTTAAATGGTATTTTCTTAACTTCATCAAATAAGAGATGAAGTCTTACAGATTTTACCCATTTTCTTCCTACCCCTACCAAATAACTTGTTACCATACTTTTTAAAATTGAATTTGCAAGTTATCATAAAAACTCCAAAAATAGCACAAAGAATCCCATATACCCTTTACCCAGATTCTCCAAATATTAACATTGCACCGTATTTCCTTTATTACTCCTTTTTTCTGAATTCTTTGAGAATAAGTTTAGTTAAGACTACCTAAAAAGACATAATATTATTTTCACCTTTCTTAAATATTTCGCTGTATTTCCTCAAAACACAGACATTAACACGTAACCACACAGTCCAAATACCAAAATTAAGGAATTAACATAGATACAATACTGTCATCTAATCTAGAGATTTTATTCAGATTTTACCAATTATACCACTTTCTTTAAAACAAAAAACTAAATATCTTTTAATAAGAACAACATTGGAAAATATGTAATTCATATACATATAGAAGACATTTATTTTGCATAACAGCACTAGCTTCAAGAACTATTTTTGGAGAGGGAAAGGATCTTTTAGGCCAGTCTCTCATTTTTATGAATAAGGAGTAAATGTGGATCTGAGCCCCTAAAAGGCTTAGAGTTTTATATTAATGTAGTACCGGTGCTGGGAAAAGAATCTTAAGAACTTTTGCACTTCAATGTTTTCGTAGTCTTAACAGAATTTTATTATATATGCATACTATATATTGTATAATTATAAGAATGAAAGGGCAACAACAATTTAAAATACTATCACTGATGTTTTCAGATGACTTGTTAAATATTTTTAATAATATTTTTAATATAAATATTAAATATTTAAATTAAATATTTATATTTTAAAAACTTTATAACCAGCATGTGTTTTTAAAAAGTGTTTTTTGAAAATAATGAGAACATTGCTATGAGATAAAAAGCCTTATGAGAGAGAAGTTAATAATTTCATGAGAATGTGTGGTGGCTGTTCAGTTGGGATATTACATAGGTGTTAATGTCACACCTACCATTTGCACGGTTCTGGAGGCCTTCTGTTTAATATCTTTTATTGTGTATATATAAAGGTGCATAATGTTTCAAGCCAGCACCTTTTTTTTCTCGACACTCTCCTTACAAATTTACCTACATATCTATCTTTACTCCTCTTTCATATTTCTTAGAAAGAGATGTCTCTTTATCTGTCCACTTATATTCTTGAACCCATAATCTTTCTGCTTTATCACTTATTTCGTCAGTCTTCTGTGTCTCCAGTTTCTTCATCCCTTATAACTGCTTTCTCCAAGCCTAAAAATATGCTCATCTTCAATCATCCTTTTATACAAAAAAAATGCCTTCACTCTTTGTTACTCTATGTGATTGTCATGGTTTCCTTCATTCATATTTCTTGTTTCACACCCATCTAAGCCTTACACATGTCCTTCTTGAGTTGATGACCTCCAAATCTGTCTCCACTGTCTGACCAGTTTCCCATAGATTTCACCACCACCTCCAACATAGATACCTAACTCCGCCTGTCCAAACTGGAACTTATTAGCTTTCTTATTAAATTGTCCCTGCCTTTTTCACTTTTATGTGCTACCAGCATGTGATCAGTTGCTCTAGCCAGAAATCTGGAAATCTTCCCAAATTCTCTTTTGTTCTCATCTCCAGCATGCAATAAGTGAACGAATCCTATTGGTTTTGTCTTCATTTGAATGTGTTTATTTCTTCTGTAGCCCCAAAGACACTGCCTTCATTCAGAAAGTCATCACTATCTTTCACCTGCTCTTCTATATTTCCTGCCTCCTGTCTCACCTCCAACCAATTTTCTATTCTGCTTCCAGAATAGTCTTTCAAAAATAACACATCTAAAAATGTCAGTCTCTTAATTCCTACTTTATTTCCTGTAGCTGTAGGATAAATTCCAAAGGATAAATTCCAAAGGTATTTAGTATGTAAATAGTGGTTTCCGCAAAATTTTCCATCCTTATCGTCCATTATTTCCTTCTCTTAGCCGTAATAAACTCATTGCTGTTTTCTGAATGTTATATACCTCCTCTATAACCCTTGCCTTTGACTCATTCTTTCAGTAAATTTTCTTCCCTTTAGCTTCATAAACATTTATTGGTTCTTGTAAACACAACTCATGTCATTTCCTCTAAAGCTTTTTAATTTCAACTCTCGCCTCTACCTCCTGTGTTGAGTGTGCATACTTACCATTGTATCTGACAATTATTTGCTTGTTTTTCCTATTTGCCTCTAATTGTAATCTCCCAAGCAAGATCTACATCTTGCTCACATACGAATCCTTAGTACTCGTTTCATTTCCTGGCTCCTAGTAGGTGCTCAGTTCATATTTGTTAAATTTAATTGAGTCTTACAAAATGGAAGGGATAAATATCAAAACTTATCACAGTGCTTTAGTTTTATAATAATGGCGGTAATTAGTGAGTTTTAATTTAGGAACTTAAACTGTCTGTCCTTATCAATTAGGTTATGACTATTTTGGGAAAACATTTGGGAGTAGAGCTGGAAAATATAGAAGAAATAAAATACCTTAAAAAACTTAAGCAGATTATAATATATTTGGTGAGACAGTAAATAAGATCTTTTGTAATACTGTATAGAGATTTTTTCTTTTTACGTAAGCAAATAGGTTTTAATTCTCAGCTTTTCAGTGTCATTGGAGCAGAGTGGCAATACCATAATCTTAAAATTCAGATACTTTTTAAAATGTGTCTATCTTGAAATTGCATTGTCTGAATTTATCTTTCAACTATTTTGTACGGGTTTTTTTTTATTGAAATTATTATGGTAGAATCCCAAGATTCTTAAATATTATCTTCTCCACCTAATGTCTAATGCTTTACTGTATAGACTTAGGCTTAACAGATGTTTACATCTCTGACCACAGAACAACTGATGGAAAAAGAAGCATTATCAGTAATTTATGTAAACTAAATTTGTATGGCTAATCTGTAATTTTTAATATTTTACTTGTCTAAATGCTTTATGTCGTATTTTTCATGGATTTTTTTTTCAGTAATTGTTTTTATACTTTTATCTTCCAACCCTCCCCCCCACCCCCAATGAAACAATAAAAGGATCAGAGATCAAGAAGTCCCAGAAGATATACAGCTCAGGCCAGAGGATGTTCCTTCAGATTCCAGTATTAATAATTCCAGTGTCAAACTGGAAAACACAATGGAAAATCGTGCTGAAACATCTAGGAAATCTCCAAGTGAAATAAGTGTTCCAATGGACAGGTCTTTACTTTGTACTTTGTCCTCAGACTCTCATCAAGAAGTAGCTAGTAATGAGAATGATAAAAAACCTGGTAACTACAAATCTGCGTTATGGCCAGAGGTTGGCACCAGTTCACAAGATTCAGCTTTCTTAGATCAGGAATTGTACAACTCCTTCCATTTCTGGAGGACTCCTCTTCCTGAAATAGATCTAGATATAGAGCTTGAGGAGGGCTCTGGGAATAAACTCAGCCCAGAGAGATCAGAAGAAACAGCTGAAGTCACCATGCCAGGTTCTTCAAACATCAGTATGGCCACCAGAAAGGAGCTTGAAGAAATGATAGAAAATCTAGAGCCACATATTGATGATCCAGATGTTAAAGGTATGGAAGAGTCAATCAAGTTCTTTATTCTAAAGTTGATATAAAATGTATTTTCTGACCTTTTTTCCCCCCCAAAATTTGCCTTTTAAAAATTTATCTTGACCATTGCTGCCATGTTTTTTGATAAATATGTTCTGATTTTTAGGAAATTTCATTTAGATAAGCTCATCACTGTGTTCCTAACTGTAGTATTATACAGAATTATTGATTCACAAATCGCTCTCTGAAATTTTCAGTCATTCAAACAGTGTTTTACATTACAATTTTAAATCTTGTCCTGCCTTAACTATTTTACTCTGGGTCTCATTAGCTTTTTTATAAAATAGCAGTGGACACAGTGTTGTTTTTTTAAGGAAGGACTACATTTTATTAACAGTAGACAAAGATACTTTTTTCCTATGGAATATGATGATTTAAGAGCTGTAGACTTGATCAAGAGTCGATTAGATGACTTTCTCAGGTGTGACTTTTTTTCAGTTGGGTTACACATGTATCACCCAGCTTCTATCATTGTGAATGACAGCTTTAAAGGTTGTTCTGTGTTAAAATCAAAAGTTGCCTCTTATTAAGAGGACTATGTGTTCTTCATTAGTCCATGTGGGAAATGGGGTGTCCTGCAGCAGTCTCCATGGTTCTGCTTGCTGGGGCTCAGGACATGGTTTAAGGTCTCAGGCTGGAACCTGATGCGGCTGTTCTCATTCTGCTCCTTTTAAGACTAAGGCCCTCCAGTGACTCTCATAACCTCATGCAGTGGATTCTGAGATGTTATTTAAAACAGAAACAATTTTGAAAAATTCCATAATTACAAGTCTTCAGAATTTATATCTCTTTCTGCATGTTTTTTATTTTTGGCTTTGTTAGTTCCAAAAGCTAAAATCTGTAAACTTATTGGTTTGTTCAGTGTTAGTAAACACTGAACAATTTTTAAAGCAGATAAGTGATACTTTCAGTATCCTTCTAAAACATATAAAACCTCCTGTTTAAACTTTTAAAATTGTATCAGCGGTACTTAAGTTAGCAGTTATCTTTATCTGGCTTTAATTTATCATGAATTTTTAAAGATTTCCTATTATAATTTTATACTTGGAGAAAAATTAAATGATTTGATTAAAGGCAAATTTATATCCTTGATGTTTAAAGTTAATTTAACTGGTGGGTCATCAGTTTCATTTTTTAAACCTTTTTTTTAGATTTATTGGGACATGATTTATATCGATAAAGTTTACCCTTTTGAATGGACAGTTCTGTGAGATTTGATAAACACAGGTAGTTGTGGGTAACCAGCACCAGCACCAGCACCATCAAGTTATAGAACAGTTCCATTACCCCAGAATATTCCCTTGTCCTCCTTTATAGTCAGTTCTTCCATGCCCAGCCTCTAGAACCTCTGATCTGTCCCTGTGATTTTGCCTTTTGCAAAATACCACACAGACTCAAGTGATACAAACCTTCTTGATGACTTCCGTCACTTAGCATACTGTATTTGAGATTTATCCTTGTTCACGTCTCAGTAGTTCATTCCTTTTTATTCTAAAACAAGAGCAAGAACAGAGGGCTGACTATTTTCAATAGCGTATCCTATTTTTTCTCTCTTGCAGTAGATTATTTTTTATGAAAACCTTACAACTTCACTTTCTTTGCTCATTCCTCAGTGTGGCTTCTGTCATTGATTTTTACCCTGTTGAAACAGCATTCTGCATTTTATGACAACTTGATGATGTAGCAAGTACTGAGGTTTTGTTTTATTTGATAAATTAGAATATTCATCAAAATCTTGTAATCTCCCTCCATCCCTTCACTCTCTTCCACCCCTAGATGAGGAGAATTGAGACACAGAGAATTACATTTAAAACTAAGATGTTCACAGCTGAGTATAATCAGATCTTGATAATGTCTTTACAGTGTTCAGCTTTTTGCTTAAATTTTATTATCATTTATCACCTTAAGTTTTATTCAGCTGATCAAATTTCAGTAACTTTCATACTTTTTCTTACACTCTGTTTTTATGGAAAAAGGCTGTAAGCCTATTTGGAAGCTCTCACTGTATTATAATACCTGCTAATTCTCTGACACATAGTAGGCATTTAATACTGAAATGTTGAATTCACTACTTTAATTTTTTTCCCACAAATAACCTAAAAGTAATATGCATCATTTGCTTTTTTTAAAGTTTTAGTGTATGACTTCGCTTTTCGGAAGATGACTAATACCATGTTTGACTTAAAATTGTATTGTAAATTTACAGGCTGCAGTTGAGGGATTTCAACACAAATACTATATTGTGATTTAATCAGTTCTCTTTCTGATTTACTTCTTAACCCTGCTACGTTTTAAATTTGTCACGTTCTTTCTGTTCATTAGGATATTTTCATAACATAGTCATTGATTGATTGATTGATTCAGCATTACTTATTGAGCACCTACCATGTTCCTGATACTCTCTTGGGCACTAGATATGTAACAACAACAAAGCAGGCTAAAATCCCAGTTCCAAAGAGCACAGAAGGGTGAGACAGTATGGAAACTGCCAATGTGTCACATGTTCTACAGTAAAACACAGATGAGCAGTGCTGGGGCTTTTCTGCTTAGGCTACAGAATTCTTAAGTTTTTGATTTTATTGAAATCTGAGAGCATTTTTAATCCATGTTAATTTCATAGTTAATTGAAAATTTACTACGTCTTAATTTTCGATTTTTTAAAGGGCTATACCTTTAGTTTTGGATACCTTTCTTTTCTAATTCTGCTATGTGGGCAGTCATTTCCTTCAAACTGTCAGAAAATGTCTACTTTTTTAAAAGGCAGAACTTTAATCCAAAATTGGAAACTAAGTTCTGACTTGGAACTAAATTAGTTATGTTACATGTAAATTTTTTCTTGACAGTTCCCCATAAGATCTGGGGAGGCGTTGCCCAGAGAAACCACCCTTGGGCATACCTTTCAAAAGGCAAATTTCAGCTTTTGCAAGCCTGGTACCACTAGTTCTTTTCCCTTATCACTGTTCGGTGGGTAACATCATGGGAAAATATAGTAAGACTTAAGGTATTTTTCTTTTAAGGCAACCTTTGCTTCACAGTCTTGCTAATTTCACTCATACCTTGCCTGAAGCATTGATAGGTTTTATTTTTCTTGATGAGTTTTTAGCCAAAAAATTTAAGTGTTTCCATGCACTAGAATGAGATATTGCTGTTAGAAAAAGAAAATCCTTTCTCAGTTATAGAACAGAAATAGATCCTACAGAAAAGGCCAAAAAGGGAAGTGGTGAAATATGAAGGTATAAAAGATCCTCTTTTCAAAAATATTTGCCTAGGGAATTTAAGATTTTTCTGTCTTTGTCCAGGGCAGTTTCAAATCCCTGGCTGATTCAAAATTTAACTTGAATAGTGACCAAGTAGAAGTATTGATGCCAGCTTGATATTTACCACAGTTAGGTTCATAGACTACAAGAGGGAAAACTGCCTAAACTCACAAAATACAGATTTCTTTCGAATTTAGGCCCAGTGGAAGAATTGAGCCCTTCTGCAGTTGTGGTCAGAAAATTCATATTGTTTACTGACGGAAATCAACAAATTGTTAGGAATTTGTGACTAACCACCAGTATTTTTGTGGAAGAGTTGGAGATTATAAAGGTCTAGCTCAGCTGTACCAGCTTTTTCAGGAACAGAGTAAAATTCAGAGTTTCCAGGTGGTTTCTATTTTTGAGTATGAATCACTGTGGACTGTGTTTCTTCACAAAGCTGTGGTTAAATGAGCTCTGGTTTCTGGGACTTCAATCTAGCTTATGTGAAAATGGAGATCTTGATAAAGACCTATGTGTTCTGTTTTCTTAAAATCGACATGATGGTATATCTTTCTAAAATTTCAGCATTAGCCAAGCATTAGATTCCACCTCATTTTCTCCTGGAAAATTTAAGCATCAGGTTGTCTGAAAAATCAGCAAGTCTCTGTCTTCATGTTCTTTATGTCAATGTTTTGAAGAACAAACTTCAAAGTAATTCAAACTTTTTTGAATGTACAAACTTAAAAATGAAGATTAACGTAAAAAGAGTAGTTCGTTTAGAGATAAATGATCTCTGTAAAGTTATCATTTATCTCTAAACGAACTACTCGTTGAAAAGCTCTGATTTATTAGTTACTTCCCCAGGAAACAGAATCAAGATGCCTTAGGGATCGACCTTTCGCTCTCCCTCCCTCTCTCTCTCCTTCCCTCTCTCTCCTTCTCTCTCTCTTTCTCTCTCTCTTTCACACACACACACACACACACACACACACACACACACACACACACACACACGATGCGTTTCATGTGGGACAAAACATTTTAACCTTTATGTATTGTGCAGTCTCCTTTAATACTATTTTGATTTTGTTTGGGGAACTTAAAAAGATTCCAAAAGGAATAGCTAAAGTGATTAAAAGGGTTCATACACACTGCAGCTGAAATTCTCTAAAGAACGAGAACACTTTTCATGAGTAACTTTTCGTGATTAAACACCTTCAATTTACTTACTTAATTTAGCATATAATGACTTAATAGAATAGAACCTCATCCTGTGTGTTTCCTGTGCCAGGTACCTAATATACTAGAATTTTATAAATGTGGTAGTATAGCAGTAGTTACCTTAATAAAATTGTTACTCTAATTGCTTTTCTTATTAAGCAGGGGCACACTTTCTAATCTTTGTACCAAATGAACTTGAAGTTAAATTTTCATAAATTTTTATATTTTCAACATCTAGGCAGATTGTTATTTGAAGTAAAGCTAAGCAGTATTTTTTGATAAATTTCTCATTTGGGGGGAAAGAAGAATGCTTTATCTTAGTTTTGAATCATTTATAAAGAAGATGTAAACTCAAAACAGACAGTGCTATTTGCCAGATTTAAGAACCACTTCTTGGTAAGTTGTCATTTTGGCTTACTGCAAGCAAGACAATGCTCATTTGGGATCCCTGTGTTTGGGACTAGTCACTAATTTCATTTTCAAAAAGAGAGAAAAATAACCTGGAATAGGATATGACATGCTTAAATGTAACTGCAACAAAAATCTATGTAATTACCATTGTTTTATGTTGGCAGGGTTTGTGTGACTGCTCTTCTGCTAAAATAGCTTAGTAAGTAAGCCTTGTAAGTTCAATTCATGCACTACCAAAATGTAGTTAACTTACACTGAAATTGACTCTTTTTAATAAACTGGAGTTCTCTCCAAAATTAGATAGCACCTCTTTTCATACTAACGTGGAATAATGTTCAGTAGTGGATAAACATTTTTAATCTTATGAAAGCATATTAGTGTTTTACTTTTTCTTTTGGAGGACTAATGATTTACTACAGTAGAGGTTTTTTTCAGCTTTTTGGTGGCAGTGTCAAAAAAGTATACATTTCATTTATAACATAATGCAAACAGAGAAAAAACTTGCATGCACATTGTAATTCTGCTGCTTATTTGCCTTTCCCTATTCTGCCGATAGCACAAGTGGATGTGCTGTCTGCCGCACTCCGCGCTTCTAGTCTGGATGCTCACGAAGAGGCCAGCAATGCAGAAAAGAAAAGTGACATGCAAGATGAACTGGGCGTCGGTGAGCTACCAAACTGTAGAATAAATCATGATGCCTCCGTGCCTTTAATCAGCAATGCTGTTGAGGTAACGAACTCAGTAAAGCATTTATCACCTGAGAGGAGTTGGAATCAGAAGTGTTTCGTTGGGGAATAGTTGTAGCTAATCACATTCTAGTTAGTACCTTCTGTTTGTTGCTGATTTTGTCAGCTCTCTCTTTTGCATAAAATAAAAGTAATTGGCACCACATCCTATCTTTGTGACATTAGAGTCATGTTCAGTGCTTCGAAAAGTAAATCCCAATCCTGTCTACATGACCACTTTAGTAGCCCCAATGTTAATGTAGCTTACTACAGTGAAATAGTCTTACTGGAAACAAAGCCCTTTATCAAGAATAATTAACTCTTCCCTTTTCTTTTTGGAGAGGTGCTTTGTTTCTGATGGGACCATTTCACTGCAGCAAGCAACACAGTATTCTGAGCAGAAGATCGGGACTTGAGGCCATGTTGCGGAGGGCCAGTGACATTATCTGGACTGTGGAGTGTGAGGGTGGGTACTGTTCCTAGCATCATCCTTGCTGTGTACTTGGAGCTGTTTTGTATGATCCTTCCTTAATTTCCTACTATATCCCACCAAGCCAGCATCATTTGGTATATGCCACTGACTGCCAGAATGAAATGATCACATATCATAGTGGCTTGAATGAAAAGAAAGAATGCCTACATAACAAACATTGGGGATGGCAAAAGGGTTCTCAGACCTTTAGTGGATTTCTGTTTTGTTTTTCATTTGATGACATTTAGCATAGTTAGAAATCTTGCTATAATATCGGTGGTTCAGAATGAAACCCTGACTGCTTGTTATCATTGGAGTTTTGAATATAGTGATATCTCTGCATTCTGGAAGGTGTTTTGTTTGGGAGTTTTTTTGGGGGTATTGGCTGTTGAAAAAGTATATTTGTGAAATTAGAAACAGATATGAATTGAAACAGTAGAACTATATATGACATCCCAAGACCTCTAAAATAGTTGACTTGAAAGCACCCTCTAAGTACTGTTTTATAAATAAGCTAATTTTAGATATTTGGGCCATTTCAGAAGTACTTCTAAATGTTTAATTACTTTCATTCTGGAATTCATTTTCATACATTTAGCAAGTTTGATTTAAGGTAGGGGAAATGCTTAGAAGGCCTTAAGTATGTTTATAAACTTTTAAAAAGCATGAAGAATTAATGTCTTTGGTGGTCTAGAAAGGTAAGTAACTTAGTAAGATAGTTTAAATGAAGGAAACTTACAGGACAATTCTTTAAGTAAATATTTTTTCCTAACAGAATATGGACTCCACCCTTCACTATATTCATAATGATTCAGACTTGAGTACCAATAATAGTTTTAGCCCTGATGAGGAAAGAAGATCTAAAGTACAAGTAAGTGTCAAAAATGCTTTATTTGATGTGGGTGTTGTTAATTCCTCTTCTAAACCATTTCTCACTGAATTTGTTTTTTTAAATGAATTTTTAAAACATTAAGACTAGTATATCATACTTTCAATAAGAAAATTAAAATAGAGTAAACTATAAGCAGAAATCTTCTTCCTCTCACCTTGATCTTATTCTTCATTCAGAGTTACCACAGGTCACAGTTCCTTCTGTATTTCTTTATAAGTTTATTGTGAGTATATAAACATATATGTACCCCTTTTTGTCTTTCAAAGATAAACAGAATCATACCATGATACCAAAGTATTTCATCATGTCTAAGTTGCCAAGAATTCTAAGATACAGCTCGATTTCAGAGATGAAAACATGAAAAAAAAAAATGGCTCCAAGCCATTATTAAGTGCCATCAGTGACAAGTTGCACTCCAGTTTTAGAGATTTTTTTTCTTTTTATTTTTTATTATTATTTATGCCTACAGCACCTGGTCTTCCTAGGTGGTCTCCCATCCAAGTACTAACCAAGCCCGACTCTGCATAGCTTCCGAGATCAGACATTGAGCTTGTTCAGGGTGGCATGGCCATAGACCATGGACTGTGGCTCCACTGGGGCGCGAACCCAGGACCTTCTGCATGTAAAGCAGACATGCTAACTGCTACACTGTGGAACCAAGTCCTAGAGATTTTAATTGTGGGAAAACATGCTTATGGAATCATTGGAATATGATAGTTCGTCTTGCCTTTTTTCTCTTTTTAAACATAAATTGTGTATTGGAAATCACTCTGTATGAGCACATAAGGACTCCCTCCTCCCCACAGCAGCACAGCATTCGTACTGCCTGGTGTTGTACTTCATTAGAAGGTGTTGTAACTGCAATAGCTCCTTGTGTGCTTCCAGGTTTGGTTATGAGATTACAAGCAGTGTTAATTCATCATGATTGTGCATGTTGTTTGCTTCTGGGACTATACGTATTATAAGTAGATTTCCTAGGTCAAATGGCATATGTTCTTTATTTTTGTTGGTTCTATTAAAAGTGGAATCAGTATTCATGGTGTCTTAAAACATGCTTTCTCCACTTTATATTGTAGATATACTTTCAGGTCAATGTATATGGATTGTCTAAATTTCTTAATAAAATTGTTTCAATTTTAGTTTATTTTAAAAAATAGATAATAAGTTTACATAGTTCAAAATTCAAAAGGTACAAAGACATTGAGTGATGTTTCCTTTTCAGTTTTTCTCCACCCTCCATTTTGCTTCTTCCAAAGCAACCAATTTTACCTTTCTTTTGTAAATCATTCTAAAGCTATATTATATATACATAATCAAGGTAGTATATACATTCTTCTTTCTCACATTTAAACAGATATGTAGGTGTAGATTTAAATTTTTATAGATTGTTAAATTTCCATCTGAAGGCGAATGGTGGTTTTTAAAAAATACGTACTGATAATAGTGCCCACAAGTACCTGTTCATCCACATTCACTAGGTTCCATCAAACTTTATAATCTTTGCCAGCATTGAAAGGTGCTAGTCTTATTTTTAATGTGTCTTTTAAATTTTAGTAATCAATTCTAATTGTCTTTTAATCTGTTTTCTGTTTTATGATCTTATTTTCTCTTTGAATTGTTTTTGTTTATATATGCATTCCCCTTAGCATGTTTTTCCTATCTCTTTTCAGTTATTAGATAACTGAAAATTTGAGATTGATTTTTCTCTACCATTTGAAATGCTGTGTTAAATTCATGTATTTAAAAATAAGTTTACCTAATTTATATCTAAAGTGCACATAATGCATCATTGTCGTTTCTCTCTCTTTATTAGGATGTTGTGCCTCAGGCTCTTTTAGATCAGTATTTATCTATGACTGACCCCTCTCGTGCACAGACGGTGGATACCGAAATTGCTAAGCACTGTGCATACAGCCTTCCAGGTGTGGCCCTTACTCTTGGCAGGCAGAACTGGCACTGCCTAAGAGAAACTTATGAGACTCTTGCATCAGACATGCAGGTGAGTGAAGCAGCCAAGGAATTAACAGAATGTGCATATGAAAAGCATATTTTGCCCTTCAAAACCTAGTAGACTTTCTGTTCATGTTCTAGCCAATACTTGAAATTATAAGAAATTATGTGCAAAAGAGCTTGAAAGTAACACCAAAGAGCTTTCTTTGGCATGGTCCAAGTTCCACAGTTTGGTAGCTTTTCTACCTAAAGTATTAGAGATGATCACAGTTGATGTCTTACGTTTCTAATGTACAAATGTGTCATTGTCTAAAGTTTATGTATAGATTAATTCTTAATATAAGACTTAGTTTTCTACCTAAAAACAGTGTTGTAAGTGCTTCTCGATACTTTAAAACCTTAATAAGAGTGCATTAGCAGCACTGCTGAGTTCTGGGCCCAGAGTGCCATGAGTATTACTGTACAGGTAGGAGAAGGCTAACGGTGTGTGTGCTCCCATCCCACGCACCACCACATCCTCTAAAAGAGCACGACATGTGAAACGTTGACTCTAGGTCATTTGTCTGGATACCTATGACTTTTTGTGGCTCTTTTCCTAGGCTTTGCTAACATAACTTTCTCTGCCATTAGGTCTGATTTCCATATACCAAAATTTTATCTGCCTTCCACAAAACCTATTCCTTCAGTGAATTTAATCTGTTTCTAAGAAAGCAGTCTGGTTAGACTGTTAATACTGAGATCTGAATCTTTTTTTCCCTTATATGTCTTAGTAATTATTATATATTTTAAGGAATCAGTGCTGTTGACTCAGCAAGTTGAAAGTAACATTGAGAGACCATAACTGATATTCCTTCTGTGAGGTCAAGAAACCAGAATCTGGGTGAAACAGACTTACCCCCGTGCTCACACACTTCTTCAGTGGGAACTGGACATGGGATGTGAGACCTAGTTTCCATAGAGTGCTTTTAGAGTGCTTTAATCCCGTATTTTAGTGGTTTTCCACCTTTATTCCATAGAACTCGTGGGGTTCCTGTGGGGCAGGTACCTCAGGGCTCCTGGTGACTAGGAAGGCTCTGGGTGGGCAGGACTTCATGCCTCCTGTCCCCTCCCTTCCATCAAAACATCTCTGCCTTCATCTCTTAGATATGTTGAACATGGGTATAAAATTTTATTTCAAGATTGGGTTCTAGTGTTTGTGGTGGGCATAAAAACTTTGCTGTAAACATTTTCTTAGCAAGTAGAGTTTTAAACTAAGAGTAAAAAGTTTTAAATTAAGGCAACATGAAGAAAAAGATGCTTTTAACATAAAGTTTCCTGTAAATGTAAGGCACTTTTTTATAGGAGTTCTTTTCCAGGGCTGTCCACAAAAGATTTTCCTATTCTTGTCTTTTTTAAATTACCAGTTCCTTAAAAACTAGTTTCATTGTTTTTTAATCCAAAAGAGGCTGTACAGGAATCAGAAGGGAAATAATAAAGCAAGGATAAAACTAGCCAGCCTTTTGTCAGTATGGGACATCAGTAAATCGGGATCCAGTATTCAATGAACTAAATAACTATGTCTGTAAAAATTTGCAAACATTTTTTTCTTCATAAATGAAAGGGAGATAATACCTACTGTGTAGAGATTTTAATTTTTTCTTCCAATTTTTGATACATGGTAAGCACTTAAAACAGCATTTATTATAACTTAGTTTTATTCTGATTTAATTTTTTGAGATTAATAACATTCAGATATAAATTAGCTTTTATATATAGTAGTCACCCTTTATCCGTGGGGACTACATTCCAAGGCCTCCAGTGGATGCCTGAAACCACGGATGGCAGTGAACCCTATATATACTGTTTTTTCCTGTACATATATGTTTAGGATTAAGTTTAGTTTATAAATTAAGCACAGTAAGAGATTAACAATAATAACAAAATAGAACAATTATAACAATAATAAGTTACTTGAATGTGCTTTCTCTCAGCATAAGCATATTAACACAATTTTTTTTCTCATAATTTTATGGCTAGAAGATTCATTGTTACCATAGATCTTAGCAATCTCAGCATACGATTTTTTCTATCCTTATTAAGAGAATTTTCATCTTATCACTAAAGAAAGCACTTTATGACTTATATCCAAATTGTCAGCATCATTTTTCTTGTGCTTTGGTGCTATTATTGAGTAAAAATAAGTGTTATTTGAACACAAGCACTGGGATAGCATGACAGTCAAGCTGATAACCTAAATGGCTACTAAGTGACTAATAGGTGAGAGCATACGCAGTGACAGTCAAGCTGATAACCTAAATGGCTACTAAGTGACTAATAGGTGAGAGCATACGCAGTGTGGAGACTCGGACTCAAAGGGGTGATGATTCATGTCCCAGGTGGGATGGAGCAGGATGGTGTGAGATTTCATCATGCTACTCAGAATGGTACTCAATTTAAAACTTATGAATTGTTTATTTCTGGAGTTTTCCACGTAATATTTTGGGACTGTGGCTGACCAGAGGAACTGAGACCTCAGAAAGTGAAACTGCAGATAAGGTGGGGGGCGGGGGGTGACTTACTATTGATGTTTTCTAAAAGTTAAAGTACTAAGTACTTGTGATTACCTTACTAATGCAGTTATTTTTATTTCTGCAGTGGAAAGTTCGAAGAACTTTAGCCTTCTCCATCCATGAGCTTGCAGTTATTCTTGGAGATCAGTTAACAGCTGCAGATCTGGTTCCGATTTTTAATGGATTTTTAAAGGACCTCGATGAAGTCAGGATAGGTGTCCTTAAACACTTGCATGATTTTCTGAAGGTAACTTTTAAATTCTTTTGCATAAAAACACACTAAAATTCTACTGTAGAGCTAAAATTTTGATTTTCTGCTACCACCAAGATTGGTTCTGTATGCTCTATATAAGAAAATGTAGCTATAAATTGATGGTGAGCTGTGATTTAAAAAGAAATAGTTCCATTCCGATCAGTTTTGCTTGTGTCATTTTAATTTTTAATTTAAAAATAGTTATGCTAAATTTCATTTTTAAATGAAATTAAAACAAGTTTACAAATATTTGTACTTTTTTCCAAAATTGTTGAATTAAATATATGTTAACAAAATTTTATGAACATTAAATTTAAAGGCTTTAATGGTATTTCATGAGTCTAAAAATTTACTCTTAGTCTTCACTCCTTTGATGTGGAATCTTTGGTGTCTGAGGTGAACAGCCTTGACTTTACAGATTGTTTAATCCTGGAATACTATTGTTTCTTAGACTTTAGCCTTGAAATTGGCTCTCTCACAGTTCTAAGGTTTGACCTCTTGTAATGCTACTTTTTAAAAACATTGATACTATGTTGTTATATTGTATATAGATCATAGTGAAATTTCTATAACTGTCCCAATAATCTCTTTTATAGTTTTTTCTTTCCTCGATTCAGAATCCAATCAGGAATTGCATATTGAATTTAAATATCATGTATCTTTAGTCCTCTTAAATTTAGAACAGTTTCCCTGACTTTTTGTCTTTAAAGTCATTGGCATTTTTGAAGAGGCCAAGCTAGTTGTTTTATGAAATGCCCCTCAATTTGAAATTTTCTGAATGCTGTTACACAGTTAGGTCCAGGTGAAACAAATTTTCTTTGCAGGAATACTACCTGTCTATATAGATCACCAGGTGTTTTCTGAATGCATCACATTTGGGCTAAAGTGATGTTGGCTTTTAAGATCGCTGGGGATGCTGAGTCAGTCACTTGGTTATGGTGGTTTTGGCTCACTTTCTCCATTATAAAATGACCTTGCACTTTTGTGACTAATAACTTGGTGGGATGATGCTTTCAAATTCTGTGAACATCTTCCTCCCGCCCAATTCTTTCACCCAGAGCTTTTTGCATCCATGCATCTATACGCGGTTCTTGCCTGAATCAGTTGTTAACTGTGTTGGTTATAAAATACTGATTTTCTGTTTTTATAATTCCTTCTGCATTTATTAGTTGTCTTTCTCGTGTAAAGATAACATTTCCCTTTTCTCCCCCTTTTTGGAAATTTTTTTAGTGTCAGCGTGGTCTCTAGAATTAGGGTTTTATTCAGTGTAATATAATTCATTTTTGTCATTTGTTTTGAGCATCAAATTTGGCTGACAGAAACCCCTTAAAGCTGCCTCCTATATTTTTTGGATTTGTTTCCTCATTTTTAAACACATCCTTACTTTTCAAGCCCACCTTCTTTTTCAATGCCACACTAGAGTCAGCTCTTTCTTCAATGAGCTCTCATCTTTGTAGTAGAGTAGTATTTAGAATCCAAGATTCAGGCACTAGTTGTACACATTGCTCATGGGGTGTCACTTCTTTTAGTCCTTTTCAGAGGGTAGGAGCTAGGCAGAGCTATTTGTTTGTTTGTTTGTTCGTTTTTAATTATTGAGATTGTATTGATATTTCTACTTCCAATCCAATGCCTTTTTTCACTTTATATTTTTTATTTTCTGTCATAGTAAAAACTCTTGTTAAGAGCATTAATATATTTAGTCATTTGATTCTACTACATACATGAAATAGTTTCAGAATTACTTCGCCAATAATAATTTCAACATCAGATCAACTAAGTAGTAATGTTCAAGATTTCCTTCAGCACTTTCTGTTCTTAAAACATATTCAATCAAGATGTATGGTCAGAGCACTAAGTTCAAACTTAAACTTTTTGCATGTGTGATTCTTATCTATTTGATATATGTAGGTTTGTTGATATATGTAGGTTATGTAGGTTTACTTGCTTTTGTTTATATCAGGTTTTTGGGTTTTCCCCCTGTTGACTATAAAACTGCTTTTAAAATTTTGTAGAGCAGTTACTGGGATAAATTTCTTCTCTTCATGCAACAAATATTTATTGAGCACCTACTATGTGCCATCGTAGTACTATCCGCTGGGCTCACATGTATGAATAAGCATAGTTACTATCTTCAAAGAGTTTGTGGTAATGGGGGTGTCACGAATAAAGTGGATGAGTGCTATAAGATAGCTGTGCAGAGATACTGCTGAGTTCAGTGGAGGTCACTCACTGGCTTAAGAATCATATCTTTCAAAAGAAAATAATTATTCTTGAAGGTAAATGGGATTATCATCGGAAAATGAACTCAATACCAATTTTTAAAACAAATGTACCTACTGCATGTGTTCCCTTCAGAAGAATTATCCATATTATTTATAGTCATTTTTAAGCAGTCTGGTAAAGAAGTAATGTCTGTACCTTGTCTTAGTGAATATTTTTATTTTGTTACTTCAGCTTCTTCATATTGACAAAAGAAGAGAATATCTTTATCAACTTCAGGAGTTTTTGGTGACAGATAATAGTAGAAATTGGCGTTTTCGGGCTGAACTGGCTGAGTAAGTTGTAACAACTTATTAGACTGTGTTTTGGAGGGATGTGTATTTACTTCATCTTTACCTTTTCTGGATTTGTCCATTAATTTGTATAGATCCAGGTTTCTGTCTGGTACCCTGTTCCTTTAACATTTCTCGTAATGCAGGTCTTGCCAGCAGTGGATTTTCTCAGCTTTTTCAAAGTTTATTTCTTCTTTTTTCTTTTTTTAAATTGTGGCAAAAGTACACATAACCGAAGTTGCCATTGGTGACATTTAATATACTCACAATATTAAATAACCATTACCATAGTCTGTTTTTAGAACATTTCATCATCTCAAAAGGAAACCCCTGCCCCCAGCCCCTGGCAGTCGTTAGTTTACTTTCTGTCTATTGGTTTGCCTGTTCTGGACATTTTATATAAATGGAACTATATAACATGTGGCTTTTTGTGTCTGGCTTCTTCACTCAGCACAATGATTTCAAAATTTATTCATAGCTTTATTGCTTCTATGATTACATAATACTCCATTGTATGAATATACCACTTTTTAAAATCCATTCATCCATTGATGGGCATTTGGGTTGTCTCTACCTTTTGGTTAATGTGTATATGGTGCTCGGAGCATTCATGTGCAGGTTTACATTCACGTACAAGGTTTTATTTGAACACCTGTTTTCAATTTGAGGTGGATTAGCTGAGTCATTGGTAATTCTTTGTTTAATTTGCTGAGGAACCACCAAAGTGTTTTCCACAGTGGCTGTACCATTTCCTATTCCCACCAGCAGTGCACAAAGGTTCTAGTTTCTCCACATCTTCCCCAACATTTGCTATTTTCTTTTTTAAAAATTATAGTCATTATTACAGTGGGCATGAAGTATCATCTCATTGTGGTCTTGATTTGTGTTTCCTGAATGACCAGTGATGTTTAGCACCTTTAATGTGCTTGTTGACTGCTTGTACATATTCTCTGGAGAAACATCTGTTCAAGTCCATTGACCTTTTATAAATTGGGTTGTTGGTCTTAAATTGTGATGTCGAGTGGTAAGAATTCTTTATATAGTCTGGATTCTAGACCTCACCTGCATTTTTAAAGATATTTTTGCTGGGTTTAGAATTCGGGGCTTGACAGTTTTCCTTTCAGTACATTAAAGGTATCACTCCATTGAGTTCTTTCTTGCCTGACTTCTTTCTAGAAATGGGCACACTCCTTTGTTACCATTAGTGTGGAGGGTTGAGTCCATCCAGCCAGGAACAGGCTGAATTTGGATTTGTTGTTGTGGTTACCTTCAGTGCACCATAAGCTTAAATTCTGTTTGTGGGCTGCTTTGCTTCTTGCTGAGCTTGGGAGCTGGAGTGCTGTAATAGTAACCTTTTCATGTGTTACTGTTCCGCCTCAGCTTTTAGCTGCTCCTGCACCTTTGCAAAACAACTGGGTCTCTTGCCCCTCCCAAAGGTGTAGACTGCTGTTACAATGTGGTATGCTTGTGCTGGGAAAGGGGAGAATCTGTGTTATTGTGGATCAGCTTCAGTCTTTGGGAGACCTGGTGGGCCAGGACTTTCTCAGAATCCCTGCCTCTTCCCTGTGGCATCCAGTCTCTGTCTTGTAATCTCTGTGGACAGTCTTGGGCAGAGGTTTCCTGGCCCTCCTTAGCAGGAGGAGACTTCTGCTTGGTGTCGATGTAGGGTCTTAGCTCAAGAAGATTTACTGCTCCTCTCCCTGGGATAGAGAGTTTTTTCTTTTCCTCAGCTTAAGGTTTTCGTGCTGATTGAGAGAAGAGCCCAAGGGAGTGCAGGGTGTTTCACGCCTGTCCTCCAAGGTCTGTCAGTCACGTTCTGCCTGCCCACCTTTCCCCAGTTTCCTTTCCTGACCCCAAACGTTCTCATGCACACTCAGGGAGGCCAGTGAGAAAGTTTACAGTGTCTGAAAATAGTCAGTAAATGAGCATTGCTCTTAGAGGATTTGTTTAAGAATATATGCAGATACATTTGTCATTGCTACATTATCTGTATTTACTGTTGTAGAGAAGTTCTCCCTTATCCATGGGGGATACTTTCTAAGATCTCCAGTGGATTCCCAAAAACCACAGATAATACCAAACCCTACCAATGTACTGTTTTTTTTCCTATATATACATATCTTTGATAAAGTTATAAATTAAACAATTTCACGGATAGAATAGATCCTTGCTGTAGATCTTAGCAGCTTCAGCATATGATTTTTTTCTCTCCTTATTAAGTCAAGAGCTTTCACCTTTTCAGTTAAAAGAAGCACATAATGGCTTCTCTTTGGCATATCCAAATTGCCAGCATCACTACTATAATGCTTTAGGGCCATTATGAAGTAAAATATGGTTACTTGGACACAAGCACTGAGATACCATGAGAGTCAGTCCAATAACTAGCTACTAAATGAATAATGTAGCAAATAATTTGGAGATGCTGAACAAAAGGGATGATTCATGTCCCAGGCAAGAAGGAATGGGATGGCTCAAGATGTCATCACACCACTCAGAATGGCATGCAATTTAAAACTTATGAATTGTTTATTTCTGGAATTTTTCATTTGGTATTTTTGGACTGTGGTTGACTGCTGGTGACTAAACCATGGAAACTGTGGATAAGTGGGGACTACCACAGTTCATATCCTGCTTATAAATGTAAATAATCTTAAACATAAAATCTGAAAGACAAAAGTTTCATTCCTATTCAAGGTATTTCTTCATGAGCATTGTTGCATCTACTCAGATTAGCCTGGTAGATGCTATTAGTCTTCAGTCCTCATCGGGTATAATATAAACAGTTGGCAGAAGACTACTTACTTACGTTGTTCCCAGTAAATGTGTCATTCCCCTAGAAGCTGCTTAGAGCCTTGACAGGTACTCATCAGGCTACCATAAACTGCTAGAGCTTTCTTATTTAGGTAACTGATTTGTAGATGGAAGTTTCTCAGCACATTCTCAACAGCTACTATGGGAAAAATGTGTCCAGGGACAGAGCTCTGCCTCAGTCCCTGTGGACACAGAATTCTACAGCATCCTCTTTTCTTTACATCTTCTCTAAGGAGAAGAGATACTTCTTGAATTTGCCTAGTATTTAAATGCATTTCCAGATATACAGAGACTGGAGATAATTCTCTGCACAAGAGACCAGGTTAATCACTAGTCTTAGCATGTGGTCATCTTACAAATAATACCCAGTGTTACAGATTATTCAGATGATTAACCTATTTTCATTTGTCTTATTTTAAAATTTTAATTAATTTTTATAATTCATTTTTGTAGACAGCTGATTTTACTTCTAGAATTATATAGTCCCAGAGATGTTTATGACTATTTACGCCCCATTGCTCTGAATCTATGTGCAGATAAAGTTTCTTCGGTTCGTTGGATTTCCTACAAGTTGGTATGTGTTAAAATTTTTACAATTTTAGATCAGCGAAGTATTTAATAAGATTATAAAACAGAAACTGTTCCTCACTTCTCCGTGTTCACCCTTCTAGGTCAGTGAGATGGTGAAGAAGCTGCACATGGCGACACCACCAACATTTGGAGTGGACCTCATCAATGAGCTTGTAGAAAATTTTGGTAGATGTCCCAAGTGGTCTGGTCGACAAGCCTTTGTCTTTGTCTGCCAGGTAAGTAAGCACTTACCCGTTTGTGGCACATTTTCTCTCTAGATCTACACTTATTCTTTCACTCCTTGCCTCACTCAACACCACTCTTGCCCTTAAGGAACAGGACTTTGCACCCGGCTGTCTGCAGAATCCCCTGTTCTCAGCCGTGCATCTGCCAGGCTCACCCTTTCTTACCACCGTCCACTGAGCTCTTTGTAAAGCTAGCACATTCTCAGTGGGGGCTTAGTTACTTCATTTTTGTTTTGAGTTCCCAGGTGCCTGGAATATTGTTTAAAAGCAGTAACTATAATCTGTAGCAGTTATATTGTTACCGAAAGACTTTGTTAATTAGTATTATGGCTTGGGTATACTAAATTGGCAAATCTAAAGCCGTTAACTTCCTTTCCCCAGACTGTCATTGAAGATGATTGCCTTCCCATGGACCAATTTGCTGCGCATCTGATGCCACATCTGCTAACCTTAGCAAATGATAGGGTTCCCAATGTTAGGGTGCTGCTTGCAAAGACATTAAGACAAACTCTACTAGAAAAAGGTAGGTAGGCGACTCTTTTAGGAATAGTGTCTGTGGCGGGGAGGAGGTTCATAGACTACCTGAATAGATAAGTACCTAAGCAGAAGTGTAATATGTTCATGGAAATAACCTGGTAGAAGAGTATATTGTAAGTTAATATTAGTTCCCTCGGCAAGAGGACACAGAAGATTAAAGGACACGGAAAGGGACTGTGAACTATTTGCCCTTCTGTTCTAATTCAGTTTCTTTTTATAATTTAAAACTTAGTAGTTTGAAAAATTGGACATTCACTTACGACTATGAAAAGTTGCTGCCTTTGGCACACTCCCTTTGACATCTGTCATGTTGTTTAGGGCTAGGAGGCATGTTTGTGTTTCCTCCCTTTCATTCATTAGGCAGAAGATAAATGTCCTATATATTTGTTTTCATGTAAATATAAACACCTCAAAATTTGGGTGGTTTTACTTATTGTAATCCCCCTAAAATGCCTAGTATCATTTGAAGGCATGAACTTATGAATGAAACATAGAAGTTTATAATATACTTCAAAGAATATGGGTAGATATATATTGCTTCTTTTTTCTCCTTTGGAATTCATTTAATTTTTTTTAATAGCAATTATAATAAAATGGCTAGAGATGACTGGTTTGCAGTGTGTGTGTGTGTACGCACGCACACACATGGTTGGTATTCAGAAGTGTTTTTCCTTTTACTGAGCTAATTCATAGCTATAACAAGAATGACATTAATGTGTGTGTTCACTCTGCTGCCATTGAGCCTGTTATAAAAACAGTCAAGATAAATCTGATAATTCTCTTACATTCGGGGATGTTTTTCATACAACAAGTCAACTTAGATTACTGTTTATAATTCAACATAGCCTGTGTTTATAGTTGTAGAAAAACCATGTTTTATAATGACTAAGAACTTCGTGTACTTGTGCTTGACATAACTGTGAAATGTTAGACTAATTTTGTTTGTAATCTGCACTTCTCATTTCCAGAATATTTCTTAACCTCTGCCAGCTGTCATCAGGAAGCTGTAGAACAAACCGTCATGGCTCTTCAGATGGATCGTGACAGTGACGTCAAGTATTTTGCAAGCATCCACCCTGCCAATACCAAAATCTCTGAAGATGCCATGAGCACAGCTTCCTCAACCTACTAGAAAGCTTAAACCTCGGTGTCTTTCCTGCTTCCTAGAAGCCGAGGTTCGACACATATTCAACACGTGTTCCACACGTGTGTGAGCGGGGACAGCCTTGGGGAGGAGAGACCTTCCTCTCTTGCAGACTTAATTGCAGGTGCAAGTTGCCTACACCAACACCAGGGATTTTAAGAGTCAAGAGAAAGTACAGTAAACACTATTATCTTATCTTGACTTTAAGGGAAAATAATTTCTCAGAGGATTATAATTGTCACCGAAGCCTTAAATCCTTCTGTCTTCCTGACCGAATGAAACTTGAATTGGCAGAGCATTTTCCTTATGGAAGGGATGAGATTCCCGGAGATCTGCGTTGCTTTCTCCTGGTTTTATTTAATGACTGATAGATGGAATTATAGCCAGAAGGCGGCTGTGAGCCAGGATGTGAGAGACCTTCAGTATTAGCCCTCAACTGTTCCCACACAGGCGAGGACCTGTGGGGCACTGTGGCTAGCCACCCGGTCCAGCCCGAAGTGTGAATAGTTTATGACGTGTGTTAATGGGAAAGGAGATTTTTTTGTATTTCTCCTAAGGGCTTGATGCTAACACTAAAGTAGAATCTGATTTTAACTCTTAAATGCAGCATATTGCTGTACACATTTACAGAACGTTTGCTGAGTATCTATGTCATGAATTTTTTTTCATGCTGGTCATGACCTGAATGAAATTTATTAGCACGTATACTGTATGTCAGGTGTTTTTAACTTGATCATGATCAGCTCTGAGGTGCAACTTTTTCTTCATATACTGTACATATCTGTGACCACTCTTGGGAGTGTTGCAGTCTTTAATCATGCTGTTTAAAACTGTTGTGGCACAAGTTCTCTTGTCCAAATAAAATTTATTCATAAGATCTGTATAGAGAGATATATACACTTTTGATTGTTTTTCTAGATGTCTGCGAATAAATGCAATTTGAGACCTGCATTAATGATTTAGTATAAAATGGGAAAACTAGATTAAAATATTTGTCTTTTAACTAGTTTAGTAATTTATTTGAAGTCTGTATGTACCCCAGGGGCGTCTTGGGCACCGTGCTCCCTGAGGCTGGTTGAGGTGCAGCTCGTCCTTTGTGGGGTGTGTTACAGAGCAGTGGTGGCCAAATCCTGGGAACAGCAAGGGACGTTGGATCCTGTCTAACGTGCAGCCTTTCGTTATACAGGATCTGCTAAGGGGAAAAAAGTGGATTTACAAAGGCAGCAAATCATAAAATTGATGATTCACCAGTTCTTTGAAATCTCCCAGGAAGCAAAAACAAAAACTGCAAAACAGTTAATACTCAAACTATTAACTTCATAATAGAAAAAACGACTACAGTGGTGATAATTCTATCCTCATAAGTATTTAATATTGGGTAGCTAATCTCAGAAGATATTCTATGGTGTGTTAGGACTTGAATAACCAAGATGAAGAGGAAAACTGTTTTTCAAAACTTAGAGCTATTCCTCAGCCCGTGTACTTGGTCACTGACGGGTCCCCCTCCTCTCCCCAGCG
>NW_006442107.1:32824001-32870492 GCF_000325575.1 Pteropus alecto | reverse complement strand
GCGCTCCACCCCCCTCACCAGCCTGCCTGCCTCCTGGGTTGTGGTCTCTGCTGCCCTACCCTTTGTCTGAGAGAAATGTTTTCAAGCTTTTGTGGGTTTTCAGATTGTCCCTTACTGAATTTACCCAGCCCCCAGACTTCCTATTTGACTTCAGTGGAGTGGCTTGGGAGTCACCTTTTTACTTGTGACTTTTGTTCTTAAGACTTGGGGATATTTCTGTGGTGCCAGATGACCGTAGTTTTTCTAGAACCCTCTAACTCTGAATTGGGCAAGTGCCGAGTTCTGAGAAGAGCTACCATATGCTTCCACCGTGAGAGCTGCCCCAGCTGCCGGTGTCCTGTCAGGGAACACTGCCCTGGCTGAGTCTTACTCTTCTGAGCAGGCACTTGCATGCACTGCGGTTACTGATCTTCTCAGACCTGTTCCATCCAGATCCCACTTTCTATTGGGATAAGTGTTTCCTGGCGCACTGGAAGCTGAATATACCAAAGGAAACGTGTCCAGAATCTCACGTCCCTTCCAGTGCCAGCTTTCTAGGGGAACGTGGAGTGCCTGAAGCACCAGGCACGCTCAGGGTACTTGGGAAGCATTAGGGTGCGATGCTATGCAGATGCAGCTCAGCGGGAGAGAGCTGCAAACTTTTAAACTGACCATCTGTAGGAAAGTGCTGCATTCCAGGCTCCGGGACTCACGTGGTCATTTCCGTGTATGGTAACGTTTCGGTGCAAAATTCCAGGAGACAAGCAGTGAGCAAAAGGGAGGAAAAGAAGGACCCTCCCAGCAACTCAAAGTAAATGGCCTCTTTAAAATCAATTATCCTCTGACTCAAATCAGAGGAAAAGAAGTTGAATCTGGAAATAAATGAGAGTAAGCAAGACTTTGTGGTTTCTCTTAAATTTTTGAATTTCTTCCTTAAGCCTTAATAAATTCATGCTAGATGTAGAAGGTGTAGCAGGCCCCCAAAAAGAGTTGGCCACAGGAGGGAGGTGCCAATGGGAGGAAGGAGGCTGGCTGGGCCCATGCCCCCATCTGTTCCTTGCACTGGAGCACATGGATGGATGGTCTAGGAGACCTTACTAGGGAAGGGTGGCCAAGCCTTTCATGGTTTTTAAGTAAGTCAGGGCCTGCAGAGTCCTCTATCCCCCTGGAATGCCAGATTTTGTTTTAGATGAGGGTGAGGAAGGAGGCCCAACTCTCAAATCCATCAGAAACTCCAAAACTCAGGAAATTTTGTGATCCTTTGAGTATGACTTTTTGACCCAGTGGAGATTTTGACCTTAAGAACATCTTGGCTGTAAACACAAAAATTTCAACAGTGACACATTTTTGATGAAGGGATTTTCTGTGGGGGGCTTCCTCAAGCCAATTTGATTCCCGTTTTCTACAGAGAATTAAACTAGTTTTAGTTTTAACAGAAATGATTTGCGGAGGCCGGGACGGGGAATTGTTTACCTAGAAAACTTGACATACATGGGGTCACACAATCTTCACAGGTAGTCCCCCAGGGAACACACGCCGTCTGGATTCATGTTTCACCAATAACAAACTGGTAGTTCTTTGTAAATTAGCAAGATGCTCTTGAATTGTTCTGCAGCCCACCATGAAAGTTTTTACTCTCTGGTCTCAAAGTTTCCTTTTGATCAGAGTCAGTTTCATGTACTCTGATGGACTTCTTGTAGGCTTCTTTTGTGAAGCTGATTTCCTGCAAATGATGGTTCATGACAATGTCAACACCAGAATTACTGTACCTTCGCCCTTAGGCTTCCATTGGAGGGACTTCCATCAGTGAGCAAATCATCAGTGTGACCCTCTCTCCTACTGACCATCTTCCCTCTACCTCCAGGCACAGCCTGTCCTAGATCTCCCAATGATTAAGATGGTGGCTAGAAGGAGATGACAGTGGCACTGGCTTAGCAGGAGCCAGCAGGATGCAACTAGAGCTGCGATGCGGAGGTGGGGAGCAGGCGGAAAAGTCCATGTGGCACTTTACAGCACTATTGTAGGTTTATTTCTACCAAGTGATTTATTTTTTTAGGTCAAATTTTGCTGGTTTAAATTTGGCAAAATTCATTACTTGGAGTTTTTAGTAATTTTAGCATATGAATCTTTCACACTAATCAGCTGTATTTATTTTTTAATTGGGGTAACTGGTTAACAAATTTTAGGTCAAAACTTTATACTGTGACAACTATTATGTAGTGTGATTAGTCTATTGTGTACTCACCACCCCAGGCTTAGTTTCCTTCCATTACCATGTATTTGATCCCCTTTACTCTCCTCTCCTTCCCGAACTCACTCCTCCTCTGCCATTCTGTTGTATCTGAGTTTTTTGATCATTTGTTGCTTTTTGTTTTATATCCCACATAAGTAAAATTATATGGTTCTTGTCCTTTTTTGTCTGTCTTACTTCACTTAGCATGACGGATACTCTCAAGATCCATCCATGTAGTCACATTTGGCAGTATTTCATCTGTTTTTATGGCTGGTAGTATTCCATCATATGTATGTACAATATCTTTAATCATCTGTCAGACACTTAGCATGTTTTGGCTTTTGTGAATAATGCTGCAAAAAACGTGGGGTATGTACATCTTTACAAGTAAGCATGTTCACATTTTCGGGGGAAATACCCAGAAGAAGGATTGCTGGGTCATATGGTAGCTCCTATTTTTAATTTTTTGAGGACCTTCAGAACTGTTTTCCATAGTGACTGCACCAATTTACATTCTCACCAGCAGTGTGGGAGGGTTCCCTTTTCTCTACATCCTCGCCAACACATTTCTTATCTAACAGGTGATTTCTCATTGTGGTTTTGATTTGCATTTCTCAGATGATTAATGATGCTGAGCATCTATTCATGTGCCTCTCTGTTGGCCATCTGTATGTCTTCTTGAGGAAAATGTCTATTCAGATCCTCTGCCCATTTTTTTAATTGCTTGTGTGTGTCTGTGTGTGTGTGTGTGTGCGTGCGCGTGTGTGTGTGGTTGAGTTGTCTGAATTAGTTATATTATTTTGGATATTAGCCCCTTACCGGAGGTATGTTAGTTTGCTCTAGTCCCATTCATTTATTTTTGCTTGTACTTCCCTTGCCTTAGGAGTCAAGTTCACAAAGACCCCTCTGCAACCAAGATCTATAAGTTTAGTGCCTATGTTTTCTTCCACGTATTGTTTCAGGTCTTATATTCAAGTCTTTAATCCATTTTAACTTTTGTGTATGGTATCAGATGGCAGTCTAGTTTCATTTTTTGCATGTGGCTTTCTCCATTGTATGTTTTTGGCACCTTTGTCAGAAATTAGTTGCCCATATGCATATGAATTTATTTCTGGGCTCTCAATTTTGTGTCATTGGTCTGTGTCTTTTTCTGCCAACACCATACTGTTTTTATTACTGTAGCTTTGTAATATAGTTTGAAATCAGGGAATATGATAACTCCAGATTTATTTATTTATTTATTTTTGCCTCAGGATTGCTTTGGCTATTCAGGGTCTTCTAAGGTTCTATACAAATTGGTTCTATTTCTGTGAAACATGCCATTCGGATTTTTATGAGAATTGCATTAAATCTATATATTGCTTTAGGTAAAAATGGCTATTTTAACAATGTTAATTCTTCCAATCCATGAACATGGATTATCTTTCCATTTCCTTGTGTCATCTACAATTTCTTTCAATAATGTCTTATAGTCTTCAGTGTATAGATCCTTCCTTTTTTATTCCTAGGTATTTTATCCTTTTTGTTGCAATTATAAATGGGATTATTTTCCTTTCTCTTTCTGATACTTCATTATTAGTATGTAGGAATGCAATGGACTTTTGTCTTGATTTTGTATCCTGCAACTTTGCTGTATTTGTTTCTAACAATATTTGGGTGGTCATTTATTCCAAAATTATTCTGGGTTTTGGCTTTTAAATCTTGTAAAATATTGGCAACTTAGAACAATGCTACTCAAATATTAGTGTGTATCTGTCACCTGGGATTATTAAAATACACATTATGATCCAGGGTGGAGGGTGGAGCCTGAGTCCCAGCACTCCTAATAAGGTGAAATTTTTTTATAACAAGGCCCTATTAGAATCGGTTGGTGTGGGATCTCACTTTTTCCATATTAATGTTCTTTCCATAATTTTGATATCTTAACTCCAACAGCACAGTAATCAAAAAGATTCATTTTTGCATTTCATTTCCTTATTTGCAAATGAATGCTTTAAAATGTATTGTGTTGACACCCACTCGGTGACTGGACATCATCATGAGAGGTGGTCATGACCCCATCAGCAGTGATGGCCAGCATCACCTGCTGAGCTGGCATGCAAGCCCAAAGCCCAGGAATATCCAGGGGCAGCTTTCTTGCACGTGACTTACCTGCAGCAAGGTCTCACCAGGTACAGGGTCATAGGATCAGTGTAGCTGCCTGCTCTAGCTGCCTAGACTGTTATGTTTGGGTTATCTTTTATTAGAGAGCTGTTTCCTTTAGTGCCCAAATAACATGCCACCCACAAGTATTGGTATCAGCATATGTGCATGTACTTAATGAGTGTCCCCACACTTGAGGCAGAGGCAAATCTGGTAAATTATAAATCCTTATTTATTATGAATTATAAATCCTTCCTTCTCCCCAGTTCCACCTACTTAATACTGTCAGCTTTTCATGCATTTTGTCCTACATTTGATTACATAGGGTCCTCTTCTGTTTCATGTAATTTGTACGTTATTTAGGATCACTTTGCCTTTTGTAGTAGGCATTATCAGCCCCATTGCTAGTTGAGAAACTAAGGCAGCATGGCTAGACTTAAAAATACAGAAAAGGAGAGAAAAGCCAGGAAAGGTCTTGTTATTGAGGGCACTACTGTAGGCAAAAGGGCTCAAAAAAATTCCCCCAAAACAGGATACTCAAATATAGATTGCATGGGGCATCTTTATACTCAAATATTATTCACTGGATCTGAAGTTCAAATGTAACAGAGTGTATTTCACATGGGAACCCTAGAGTAAGGCCAACCTGTCAGCAGATTGAACCCAGGTTGCTATACAGGGTGACTCTACTTGGGATTCTTCATCCCTGAAGGAGTCACCCTTCGGTCGTGCATGTGTGTGGATGGCCCAGTGGGGCTGAGTTAATGTTTCATTCCAGAGAACTTATTATACCTTCTATACTGTTGCTCCTTGCTTCTGAAGGCCGGCAGCAGATGTCATTGGCTCAATAACAATAAATGATATATATTTTTTATCTCCATGTGAGAAACTGAAAAATTATTGGTAAAACTTTTTCACAGAGGGCTACAGACACCTTCACAAAGAGACCACTTTTGCTTTCTCTAATTGTAGCTGGAATTTTCAGCAGTTTCTTGTCTTTTGTTGGAGCTGCAGTGCTCCAGTTCAGATGAAAGTCATACTTGTTTACTCCTCCCCAGTGTCCCTCTATTCTGAATCCATCGGAACTTCTGGGCCCAGGGTGCCTACACAGGCACCACTTTATTCCCTCTTGGTTTCAGGAATATGTGGCAACAATGCAGGCAACAGCCACCACTGCGGGGCACATTACTACTCTGAGCCTGTTTCCTGTTTATGCTAAGCTCCATGTCAACAAACCGAGACTTAGTTTCAGCTCTCCCAGAAATGGAATCTTAAAATCAGTCACTCATGAATTGCCTGATCAGCACTAGTCAGGTAATCTGCCTGGACAGACCCCTGCAATACCCTTAAGGAAAGCAACTGAAATAATCAACCCACTTTTTTTGCCAAGTTAGGCCAGCTGATTTGCGCAACATGCTAGAAAAGGCAAAACTTTCCTTTGGAACTAGGACGTCACAGAAGAAGTTGCAGACCCAACCCCAGTTACCTGGGTTGTTTAGGGGGGTTGGGAGGGGGCGGGAAACAGCTGCTGCAAACCCTAGTAGCCAGTGAGTGGGCACCACCTGCCTAGGTGAGGAACACGAAGTGAATTAAAACATTTTTTTCACTCTTGGACCTTAAAGTGTTAAACCAACTCCTCATTTCAAAGAAAAAATATGTACAAATATAAGCATTTTTTTTTCTCAAATGGCTGTTGAATTTATTTGCTTGATCAATAATGGTCCTGACAAAAATTAGTTAACCAACACTGAGACAACTGTAATGAAATATTAAATTTTAAAAATCCATGACACCTTGATAGAAATTAGTTTACACAAACAAAAAAGAAACCTCCAATATTGCGAGCAAATATAAAATGAATGTAGTAATATGACCAACAGGACAGCAAGGTTTTTATACATTTATATTTGACACCTGACCATATTTTCAGTCACCATAATATCTTCTCTCCAGATTTAAAAAAATAGTATGCTGATTTCTATAACAAAGCTTTCTTTTCGTACAAAAATCAAATAATGGCCAACAAGTCACAACAGTGCAATAGGTAGAGGATAAAAACCGCATCAAACAGGTGCTGAAAATAAATACTAACTAGGAGGAGGAGAGGACAGAGCCCTCGGCAGGGGTGGGGTGGGGGGGTTCCGTCACCTTGACTGTGTGGTTTGTCTTCACAGCCATGAGAGCTGACCTACCTCAGGGTGCCATTTATTCGGACAGAGCGTGACTGAACACAGGCGCCTGACAGCGGGCCTCCCAGAAGCCTCAGGCCGCCAGGGAAGTGGCAAAAGCAAGAAAGTGGGGTTGGGGTCACAGCTACCATTAAAAGGTAAGGTTTTTTTCTATTGCTAAGTCTCATCAACTAGGAGTCCATCAGCAGGTTCACTGAGACGATATGAATAATTGAAAACTTTTGTTTAACAGCATATATATATGGCTTATTCAGGCAAAGAGACGTTTACATTCTAGCCCAAGCAAGCAATCTAAGTCATTCTGTTTTTAATGGAAGGTCAGTGACATAGAAGATTTCTAGTTTGGGAAAGAGATCCTTTGCGTGGATTTCTTAGGTCAAGGTGCTACCTTCGACCAACCCAGTGAAAAGCATTTGCTGATCACGAGCAGCAAGGAGCAAGAGGAGCCAAGAGTGAAGTGGCCCCTCCTCCACACTGGGCACACAGCCCCAGGGCTGGCAGGCAGGCTCCACAGGCAGCTCCGTATGTGACCAACTAGGCCATTCTGGTGACTAGTTTAGGACTGTGGTTTAGGACTGTCAAAGGAGAGAGTGACAAGGGTGGGTAAAGGTGACCCCAATAAGAGCCATTCTGGCCAGTCAGGAAATATGAGGCAGCTCCCCATGATATAATCTGCACCAAAAAGGTGTAAAAGGCACAAGCAAGAGTGACTAGGTAAGCAGTGACCCTGGAGGGTGATACTGTGGGGTGAGCCACAAGGCAGGAACAGTATTTACCTTGTTTGGTCCCTCCCCTTGAACGAGAAAAAGAGATCCTGATTCTGCCATAATAAAAAAGCAAAGATGATTTTTGGTTTAAAAAGAAGCCACTCAAGAGTTAAAATAGTTATTTTAAGTTAACAAAGAAAATTAATCTTCAAATAAGCTATCTGGAAAACTCGTCTGTCCCCTACAAGCCCACAAAGCATCCACTGCTTTGTCCTCCCCTGTAACCTGAGCCTGACGCGGAAAAGTCTTATATGTGAAAGGAAGAGTCTCTGAGAAGAAAAGACATCTTTACAGAATGTACAGCAGAGAGTTGTGCACTCTGACTCTCGGGGTTACAGTAAGATGCACAGGTCTTGTTAGTCCTGGAGGATTCCATGACCCGCGGGATGCTCAGATGGGCGTCTCCTTCCTGTCTCTGCTCGGCGACGGCTTGGCCTGCTCCTTGCCTGCCTTTGGCTGCTCTTTAGCTGCTTTTGTCTCTGGGGCGCCTTCCTTAGGCGGCTGGATGGCACCGCCACGTTTCTCGGGCTCCTCATCATCCTGTGCCTGGGGCTCAGGCTTGGCTCTCTGCAGCTGCAACAGGCGGAGCTGCACGCGCAGTTCGATGATGGCCTCTCGCTCTTCATGAATTGCTTGATTCAAATGATTGTTCTTTATCTTCAGAAATGACAGAAAGAGCCGCTGTCACTCAAGAAGGTCAAAATGACAACGATTCAAGAGCAGAGAACAGTTAGCAAGGGTATCCTACATAAGAATCTATTTTATTTTAATCAATTTAGTTGTGAAACAGAAGATATGAACATGAATATGCAAATAAGATACAAAACTTTGACCCAGAAAGGATATAATTCAAGATATAAATTCTGCTCCTAAATACAAAAAAAGTAAGCAAATGTATCCATTGAAAACAATTATCTTAATAAATTAATTTTTTTAGTGTTTAAAATAGATTTATGTTTTTGAACTGGCTCTTCACCAGCCCTTAAATAAAAAATAAAGGTAATTTTAGTAGCAATTAGAGGAGGAAGTTAGAGACAAGATAAAATCCTAGATTGTCTCAATGTACTTTTTCTTTTGTGAAAGGCTTTATTTTACATTTGAACTGTGCTTAGTCAAACTACAGAAAACTACTATGAGGTCTAAATCATTTACACTCAGGAGAGTTGAGGTAACACAAATCAGTAGCTAATCCCAAACTCTCACTGACTTCCCTCCCTGGCAGGCAGCTGGCTGCACAGTGCACCTTCCGTCTTCCTCACATGGCACTTCCATGCAGCCTGTATTTCCCAGCCTCCCTTGCAGCTAGTTATGGCCACGTGACTGAGCCTTTGCTAACGTGGTATGAGCGGAAGCGCTGGGTTCCTCTTGTGCACCTTGGCCCTGACAACTGGACATTCCTTGATTCCTTTTTCCCCTTCCCGCTTACAAGAGGGAGGAAGACTTAGAGCAGCCACTTTGGACCCTAAGTGGAAAAAACCTACATGGAGGATGGCTGGTCGGATGTCTGCTAGACAAGCGATGTAACTACCTTGTTCAAACCACAAGAGTATTCTCTTTGTTACAGCAGCTGAGCCTGTATCCCAAGTACTGGAATTCTGGTATCTGTTTTCCTACTTAGGATTTTAATATAAAGAAAACTTCTAAGGGAAAATAATGTAGTCGCTACCACTTTCTAGGAGTTAGTGTGATTTTTGGTTATTTTCCCCCGAAACTCACTTCTAACTCTTCATTCTGTCTCTGTAAATCTTCTAAGATGATCTGAAGTTCCTCTTCATCTTCACTCTCACTTTCACTTTCAGAAGAGTATTCCTCAGTTTCACTTCGGCCATGTTGCTGACGACTTTAAGGGTGAGAGGTCAAGAAAAACTTTACAAATAAGTAGAGAAAGGTATGCTTGTCTGTTATCTCCCTTCTTTAAGATTTACTAAGTTTTCATTAGTCTACTCAATATACTCAATACAACACCATTCTTAACAGTTAATGAATAAGAAACTTAATGATTAACTTTGCATGCCTAATTCTTTTACATGAAAGTCTGAGAGCTGAAACAATTATGCTTATATTTAAGGAAACATTCTTGGAAATTTCAAAACCCTTGGCTTTCCTTTACCTCTGAATTTCAGCAATCTCAGCTCTGAGGCGTTCGATCTCTTCTTTTTCTGAGGCAATCTGTCGGCGCAGAAATTGCTCCATGGCTAGAAGCTCCTCCTGTTCAGTCAGGATTTCATTCTCCTAAAATAATGATCGTGGTATAAACACCTTTGAGAGTATGAGTCTAGGAAATGTCACTTTTGGGGGGTCTCCTATGTTGCCCAGAATTCTTTAGCCCCATACACATAATACACAAGTTATGGGAAAGCTTGTTGTAACAAGCAAGAAATATCCTGTTTTCTTATTGTCAAGAAAAGATTTCTTTGAAAAAAGGTAAACTAAGTTATTTGGGAAGAATGACTAGATTTTTCTCAAGACATAAGATGCCAAGTAGGAGCCCCATGTTCTCGTTTTTGCAAAGGCTTTATATGAGGCTAGCACACCAGGCACAAGGCCAAAATTCAAGTTTTTGCTTCTCAGTTGTTTCTGAATGCCTTCCCACACCTCACTAAAGAGAGTGTCTGTTCTAGGGCCAAGGTGGCTTCTGATAGCATCACCAAGAAAAAGAGGACCCAGGAGATGGTGTCAGCATCACCTTAGACCAGATCTAATGAAGGAAAGGTGTTCACAGAAAAAAAAATTTTCTCCTCACAAGCCACTGCCTTCCACAACCCATGTCCCCAGAGAAAATATTTAAACGATAAATATTCTGCTTTAACAGAATATATAAAACTGATAGGATCGCCAAAGGGGAAAAAATCTCCATCTGCCCAAGACCTAGCCCCTCCAACATAAAGACCCTATGTAGACAAAACTTAGGTGGTAATAGGTGTAAGGCTACAGGAATGACGAGCTAGAGGTAGAGAGAGCTACAGCATTTATTTCTAAAGTAACAGGTACCAAAAGGGCAAGAAGTACCTGTGATCAAACTTGAAAGACACTATGGTCAAGTTCTAAAGTAAACTACTCAAAGCCCCCAATATGTATGAATAATCTTCTCAGAGATATAATATGCAGTGTTCCCGATGTGTTTCCAAACACAGACATGTTTATGGCCCAAGAAACATCAGACTGAAAAATTCTGAAATAAAGGCATAAACTGGGACTTCATCCTCTCTTCAGGGGAAAAGAGTTATATACCCCTGCTAGGCAAAATAATATTTTTCAGAAGTGACAGAAAAGGACTGAAACTCGGTAGTCTTTAGGTATCCCACATGCATGAGTCTCTGAAAGCACACACAAACTGTTAGAGCCTAAACCTTCATTCCTTTCCCCTAAACTCTGGGAATTTCCAGAACAGAGTAAGATTGACTTGCGAAGTTCAGAAAGGAAGTAAAGATTTCATCTTCAGCTCTATTCCTAGAATACAGTAGATACTCAAGAGCAATTTGTCAAATCAATGAAAGAAAATAAAACAATTCATCTCCAACAACTTTCACCTGCAAAGACTAAAATCAAAATATCTAAAAGGTGCTATTAGCAACAACTATCAGTTAAAATCTATATTGTTACATTTTATACAACATTTGTCTTTCTCTGTTTGGCTTATTTTATTTAGCATAATGTCCTCCAGGTTCATCCATGTTATCATCCAAACTTTGTGAGGTGAGGAAGAATATATTTTAAATATTTTTTAAAGTCAAATCTCAATATGGAACAAGTGCCAACAATCTGTAAATTAGGAAAAATACCAATCTCAGACCTGTGTGGATGAAATGAATTAAGTAAAGCATGTAGAACAGTGTCCAGTAAGATGCATTCATTCCATAGAAAATAGTTTCTTTCTCCAGTTGAACATTTAAGCAAACATCACATAAATGTAGGGCCAAACAACAAGCAGAGTCCCTCTAAAACCTCAAAATCATCTTACAAGTTTGATAAAAGATATATCTGTAGTTGAAATGCTCAAATTAAAATATAATGACCACAAAGAATCTTGCAACATACTCCACTCCTAAACAACTAATGGGTCAAAGAAGAAAATAATACCTTGACACAAATTAAAATGAAAACACAACATTCCAAAACCTATCAGAGGTAGCAAAAGCAGTTCAAAGAGGGAAGTATATAGTGATAAATGCCTACATTAAGAAAAAAATTCTCAAATAAACAACATATCTTTATACCTCAACTAGAAAAAAAAAACTAAACCCAAAATTAGCATAAAGAAGGAATTAATAAATATCAGCAGAAATACATGGAGACTTAAAAAAAGATACAAAAAGATCAATAAAACCAAGAGTTGTTGGAGAAAATAAAACTGACAAATCTTTAGGGAAGATTCAAAAAAATAAAATTACAAATGAAAGAGGAAACATTACAACTGATACCACAGAAATACAAAGGATTATAAGAAACTACTATGAACATTTATACACCAACAAATTTGGGTAACCTAGAAGAAATGGATAAATTCTTAGACACATACAACCTACCGAGACTGAATCATGAAGAAATAGAAAATCTGAACAGACTAATAATGAGATTAAATCAATAATCAAAAATCTCCCAACCAACAAAAGACCTGGACCACATGGCTTCACAGGGGAATTTTACCAAACATTTAATGAAGAAGTAATGCCAATCCTTCTCAAACCCTCCCAGAAAACTGAAGAGGAGGGAACACTCCCAAACTCATTTTACGAGGCCAGCATTACCCTCATATCAGAGCCAGGCAAGGAAATAAAAGAAAATTATAGGCCAATATCCCTGATGAACATAGATGCAAAAATCCTTAACAATATACCAGAAAAACAAATTCAACCCATTAAAAAGATATACCCTAATACACCCTGATCAAGTGGAATTTATCTCTGGGATGCAAGGATGGTTCAAGATACTCAAATAAAATGTGACATACCACATTATAGAATGAAGGATAAAAATCATATGATCATCTCAATAAATGCAAAAAAGCATTTGACATAATTGACTATCTTTGCATGATTAAAAAAAAACTAAACAAAGTGGATACAAAAGGAACATATGTCAACATTATAAAGGCCATAAATGACAAGGCCACAGATAACATCATATTCAACAGAGAAAAGTTGAAAGCATTTCTTCTAAGATCAGGAACAAGACAATGATGCCCACTCTAACCACTTCTATTCAATATAGAACTACAAGTCCCAGCTAGAGTAATTAGACAAGGAAAAGAAAAGCTATCCTAATTGGAAAGAAGTAAAATCGTCTTTTTGCAGATGACATGATCTTATATATAGAAAACCCTAGTGACTCCAACAAATAACCATTAGAACTAATAAACGAATTGAGAAAAGTTGCAGGATATAAAATCAACATTCAAAAATCAGTTGCATTTTTATATACTAACAACAAACTATCTGAAAAATAAAGAAAACAATTCCATTTACAATAGCATCAAAATGACTTAGAATTTAAAGAGGTGAAAGATCTACACACCATACACTAAAACTATAAAACACTGATGAAATTGAAGATGATACAAATAAATGGAAAGATGTCCCATGTTCATGGATCAGAAGAAATAATATTGTTAAAATAGCCATACTACCCAAAGCAATCTGTAAATTCAATGGAATCTCCATCAAAATTCTAATGTTTTTCATAGAAATAGAAAAAAATCGTAAAATTCATATTAGAACCACAAAAGACTGATAGTCAAAGCAATCTTGAACGAAATGAAAATACTGAAGGCATCACACTACCTGATTTCAAAATACATTAGATAGCTATAATCATCAAAATAGTATGGTACAGGCATATAAACAGACATATAGACCGATGGAGTCGAACAGAGAGCCCAGAAATAAATCCATACATTTATGGTCAACTGATCTTTTACTAGGGTTCCAAGAACACCCAATGGAGAAAAAAACAGTCTCTTTTATAAACGATATTGGTAAATTAGTGCAGAAGAATGAAAACTGGACCCTCTCACTTCATATATAAGAAAAAAAATCAACTCAAAATTGATTAAGATTTAAATGTGAGACCTGAAACCATTAAACTATTAAAAGAAAACATAGGGAAAAAGTTCTTTGACACTGCCTGGACAATAAGTTTTTTTGGATATGACCCCAACAACACAGGACAACAAAAGCAAAAATAGACAAATGGAATTGCATCAGACTAAAAAGCTTCTACACAGCAAAAGAAACACTCAATAGAGTGAAAAGACAACCTACGGAATGGGCGAAAGTATTTGCAAACCATACATCTGCTAAGGGTTTAATGTCCAAAATATATAAGGGATTCAAACAATGCAATAGTAAGAAAAGAAAAAAAACAACCCAATTAAAAATGGGCAAAAGGCCTAATAGACATTTCTCAAAAGAAGAGATACAAATGACCAAAGGTGTATGAAAAGATGTTTAATGTTGCTAATCATCAGGGAAATTCAAATCAAAACCACAATCATCAACTCACACCTGCTAGGATAGCTATTATCAAAAAACAAAAAATAACAAGTGTTGGCAAGGATGTAGGGAAAAGGAACACTTGTATACTGCTGGTGGGAATGTAAACTGTTATAGCCACTATGGAAAACAATGAGGAGATTCCTCAAAAAATTAAAAATATAACAGTCATAATCCAGCAATACTATTTCTGAACACACATTCAAGAGAAATGAAAACAAGATATCAAATCGATTTATGCAATCCTGTGTTCATTGCAATATTATTCACAAGAGTCAAAATATGAAAATAACCCAATCGTCAACAAATGAATGGATAAAGATGTGGTGTACAGACACACGTGTACACGTACACACACACACACACACACACACAAATATTCAGCCATGAGAAAGGAGGAAATTCTGTCATTTATAGATAGCATGGATGAACCTGGAGGACATTATGCTAAGTAAAATGAGCAAGAGAGAAAGACAAATATTGTAAAATCTCATTTATATGCGGAATCTAAAAAATAATTCAAACCCATAGAAAACAGAGTAGAAAGGTGGTTAACAAAGGCTGAGTGAGAGGTGGGGGAAATGGGGAGATGTTGATCAAAAGCTACAAGGTTGCAGTTATATAGGATGAGTAAGTTTAGAGATCTAATATACAGATGTGATGATTATAGTCAATAATACTGTATTGAATACTGGAAACATGCTAAGAGAGTAGGTTTCAGGCGCTCTCATCACAAAAGAAAAAGGAGATAATGTCAATTAGCCCAACTACCGTAATCATTTAACGATGTATCGGTATACCAATCATCCTGTTGTATACCTTAAATATACACAATATTTATTTTTTAAAAAGAAGCAGCTTGCAAAATAGAGAAAAAGAGTTTAGCCTGCCTGGGCAAGGAGAATATTTATAACCTCTTCATTTTCATTCATTTCTTCTTTGGAAACATCCTCTTTTGAAAGACTGGCTATCTCTTGTGCAATCTTGGTTTCACACTCCTGTCAAGTAAGACAATTGAAAAAACAAAACAAAACTGGTCAACCTATATGTAACACACATTCAACAAACTCATACCATCACCATTCTAAAGTTTCCTAGAACTGAAAAAAATAACATTAACAGATGAACCATCTGGACAGACAGGCATTTGTTAACTGAGCTAAAAAAATATGTGGATCTTAGTCTGTGGCTACACGGTGAAATGTGCAATTCTGGCTAATGTGCTCACCATTTCCAGAACCCTTCCACATAAATGACCTCCTGTGATACTTTTTTTTGAGGGGGTTGATTTTAAGGCTACAACTCAATTAGTTTTGACAAACGTGTATACAGTCAAGTAACCACCACAATTGTGATGCAGAACATCCATCACCACAAAAGATACTTGGGCTCCTCCATCATCTGCTGGCCCCTGCAACCACTGACCTGTTTTCCACTGCTATAGTTTTGCCTCTTCTTGAGTTTCATATCAGTTGAATCAATTAGCATCTTTGTTGAAATTAACTGCCCTTATATATGTGGGTCTATTTCTTGACAGTCTATTCTATATGTCTATCCTTGATTACTGTAGCTTTATAGTAAGTCTTAAAATCAGGTAGTGCGAGTCCTCCAATGTTGTTCCTTTTCAAAATTGCTTACGCTATTTTAGGTCATTTGTATTTCCACAAAAATTTCAGAAAACTTGTTAATTTCTATAAAAACTACCTGTTTAGACTTTGACTGGGACTGAATCCACAGATCAATTTGAGAAAACAAACAACAATATTGAGATATATCACTCCATTTTTTTCTTTTTAAGTTCAATATCTAGTTGTTCATTGCTAATACACAGAAATACAATAAATTTCTGTATATCTGTATATCCTACAACCTTGTTAAATTCACTTATTAGTTTTTTTATAGATACCTTAGGATTTTATATGTAGGCAATAATTTCGTCTACAGACAGACTTATTTCTGTCCAATCTGTATGCCTTTTTTTCCCTTGCTTTATTGCCCTGGCTACAATGAACTTCTCAGTACAATGTTGAATAGAAATAATAAGAGCAGAAATCTCCCTGCCTTGTACACCCAATCTTAGGGGAAAGCATTTACACTATTATCATTGAGTACATTAATCACAGATTTTTTTCACATGTACCCTTTATCAGGTTGAGAAAGTTGTTTGCTGAGAGTTTTTATCACGAATAAGTGCTGAATTCTGCCAAATATGATCACTGATGTGATCATGTGGTTTTTCTTCCTTTTTTTATGGTGACATTGGTTAACGAAATCCAGTAAGTTTCAGCTGTACAATTTAACAGGAAGGCATATATATATTGCATTGTGTGTTCCTCTCCCATAGTTAGATTTCTTTCTGTTACCACATATTTGACCCCTTTTACACCATCTACCTCCCTCCTCCCTTTTCCCATTCCACCCTCTGGTAACCACTAGTCTATTGTCCATGTCCCTGAATCTCTGTTTCTTTGTCCTTGTTTGTTGCTTTTAGGTTTATATCCCACATGTAAACGATATCATGTGGTTTTCAACTTTTTCTGTCTGGCTTATTTCGCTTAGCACGATTATCTTGAGGTCCCCATCCATGTTATCACAAATGGCAGTTATTTCATCTCTTCTTATGGCCGAGTAATATTCTATTGTATATATGTACCACAGTTTCCTTAGCCAATCATCTATCGTAGGACACTTCGGTTGCTTCCATGTCCTGGCCACCATGAATACTGCTGCTACGAACATCGCTGTGCCAATTTCCTTTCGGATATGAGTTTTCAAGTCTTTGGGGTAAATACCAGAAGAGGGATTGCTGGATCATATGGTAGATCAATTCTTAGTTTTTCGAGGAACCTCCATACTGTTTTCCATGGTGGCCATATCAATTTGCAGCCCCACCAACAGTTCCTTTTTCTCCGCATCCTCTCCAATATTTGTTATTACTTGTCCTTGTTGATAACAGCTATTCTAATAGGTGGGATTTTTCTTATTTTCAGTCTGTTAATATAATGAATTTATTTCTACCTTTAAAAGTCATTTATTCCTAAAAGTTAAAAACCACTTGATAAAACCTGTTAAGTATTTTGTGAATTAAAGACCAGGCATGAAAAGATAACATCAAAAAACTGGTAAAGCAAAGGTAATTCATCCCTTTATGTTATTGGTTCTGGTTTGTTATGTCATAATTCTTTTATCTAAAAGAGATGTAGAAGCAAGAGAAATGAAAGCCAAACCTACATTAGCCCTGTCCTAGATCAGAGACCCTTCAATTAAAGGCTGATGGGCAATGCTACATGGTTAACAATTATAACCATGAAGCCTGGTTGGTCAGTCTAAAACTCAATTCTAGGCTGAATCATGAAGGGAATGAATAACAACAACAACAGGTGTAGGAAGCAAAATAAAAAGATAATCTGGTAAACAGGAGAAAAGGAGTAAGAAGTAGACACAGAGGGCTTTTGTTAGTCCTAGAGTGCATGCGTAAGAATCTCATGAATGTTTCCTTTCTGATAAAGCTATCCTCTACATAAGGGCAAATCTCTAACCTCAAAGCAACAGAAATATATGGGTTGTCTTTGTTTCTTGGCACAGCCACAATGGTGACCAACTATCAATCATGCTCTCCCAGTCTGACAAATGCTAGCTAATGTTTCTTGGAAGTGCCATTTGGATTCTGCCATTGAATCTACATGTGGGGCTATAAGAGGGTCCAGAGATTTGGGAACTATCTTTGGTGTGGCTGGGAAACTCAAAGTCCCAGAGTCAAGCAACATACACTAAAAGTCTGACTCGTGTACCCCAAACTTATCAGAAGTCATGTGCCACTCTTCCTATTACTAGGTAAAGAAAATTCCTCCTGATCTTCAGTACCTCCATGTGTTTCCAAAAAGCTGACTCAAATTGCCCAGCAGTCTCTGAAGTATCACTCTCCAACTGCTTCTCATGCTTAGAAACCTGTTTACAGGTACGGTTAAGCAGGAAAGGACAAAATATCTTTCAGTAAAATAATTTGTTTAAACAAAATGTTTCCCCGATAACCAAGCTAAAGGATCAATAATCTAGAACTGGGAACATCTGAATGAATAAATTTCCTAACAGGGAACTTCACTTCAGGAGACCTTTACATGTTGCATTTTTAAAAGAAATAAGAGTATATAAAAGATCCCAGCGCATTCTTCTTATATTTTGTTATGACGTGATGTACCCAAGTAATACATTTACTCACCTGTCTTTTAGCTTCTCTCAGTTTTCTTTTGAGGGCTGTCAAAATTCTTTGTACCTCCCATAATCTTTCTTCTTTAGATAAATCCTTTATCCCACCTTGTAGATCTCTATGTAAACAATTCAAAAGAAACTCCTAGAAAACAATATACCACAACTGAGTAGTATTCCACGTCTTACCACCTTAAAATAAACCATGCAGCTTCTAAAGATGTAGAATAAACTATTTTTCAATTATCATTAAAGGAATAAAATAATAGCCCAGATTATTTTTTTATAAGGATATAACTGAAAAAATCATTCTTATTTGTTTTTCCTGGGCACTGGGTTCTCATTAATTTACATCAATTCAACAGAAGTGAATTTACATCCCTTCCCCCAACACACCATCAACTAATCAGAGAAGATAAAAGGAAGAAAAGCAAACAGGGATTTGATAACGTGTATGCAAATATAAGACATAATAATCAAATATTGTTATTTGATTATTAAAAATTTTTTTTAATAAATTTTAGTCCTGAATTTCTTATTCATTTTCTCAAACACACACACACACACACACACACACACACACGCACGCACGCACGCACACAACCAAATGTCACTGTTTCCTTCTATCAAATTAGCATAGTAGAAAAGTATTTGATCCAGGATCAAATCCTGGTTCTATAGCTTAGTAACCATGTGACACAGTAAGTTATTTAAAATTTCATTATTCTTATCTGTAAAACATGGCTAGTAACAGCAACCCTGTCTGGATAAGCTTACATTTTTGGATTGCTTATAACACCATGCTGAGCATCTTTAATGCATGATCTCATATATTGTAATCTTCATATTAAACCTAGAAAGGGTCCATTTTAAAATGGGATCAATGAGGCTTAAGTAGGTTAAGTGATTTGCCTAAATCAGTCAATGAGAAGCAGAGCAAAAATTTAAAGCCAGTCTTTTGATTTTAAAATCTGTGCTCCCTCTACCATCATATTCTGACTTAACTGATTTGTTAACAGTGCCAGATAAAAATTTCTGGCTTCAGTGTGCCATGAAGAATGTGCCAAACATAGCTCCAGACACACTTAAGAAAGTACTCAGTGGACAAGAGTTCTTCATCATTATCATCATCAGTGTCCAAAAGGGTCAGAGGAAAGGCTGGTTCTTTAGGGCTAAAGCACAGGCTGAGCTCATATACCTGTCTTCTGATCTCCTCCTTGATGTTCTCCTGGGTTTCTGGCAGTGTAGGCATAGTGGCCATGTTAGACCAACGAAGAGGTTTTGTGACTTGCTTTAGTATCACATTTCCAAAGAGCTCTTGCACATGTGTGAAAAACACATATAGGACGCGATTGCTAATCTAAGAAAAAAAATAAAAAGATTTACAAGAAAGCTATTAAAATTATTTTATTTCATCATTTCATTTGTGTCTATCACACAGCATGTCCTTTAATTCTGGACACGTGAATGAAAGTTTTCCTCAGTAGTGACTAGACGTGCTTTGTTAATTAGTGGACAATTTTAAGAAGAGAATGGAAAAATATGATTTAAAATGTACTCAAACACTGTAAGGAATTGGAAAGAAAAGGATATAGAAGCTGATGACCTTCAATTTGTTCTTTCTTAGCACTACTATATTTACTGATTTTAAAAAGCTTTTTTTTTTTCCAAGTCATTTTGAGACCTTTTAACACACACAACCTGATCTGTTGAATGTGAAGGAATGTGAAGTAAGCAAGAGCACCTGCAGTTGTAAATTGGACTGAGAGTTTGAGCCCTCACTCCAGAAATAAATGCCTTCTAGGCACATTTGCACAGCCAGCGTTTAAATATGATGTTCATATGCTAGGCGATCAGGACATTAGGTTGGCTGAAAGAAATTACTTTCTACCTAAAACTTATCCTTACAACACACTTAAATCTTCTATGACACTATCATCCCTAATGTAGTAATATTAAATAACAATGTAATATTTACCAAATTCTGAAATCCTGACTAATATGAATGATCACATTGAAATTTGAGAAGTATTTTTTGCTTCCAAAATATAATCAATGAACAATGACAAAATCTTTAGTAAAAGAAAATACTCTCTTTCACAGTGTGTTAGACAATGACTAATAACACAGTATGTTGGCCAAAAAGGCTTAAAAAATATAACCATCATCTCTTTTCGCCTTTTGTGTGTGGCCTAAGTAAAATATCAATAACTCTAGTTAAAAGAAAACACGTCTATGCTAGTACCAATTGAGCAGCAATAAATGAAGACCAAGTACTTTTGTTATAAAGAGACAGCAATTAACACACTATCCAATTCCCTGAAATGTCCCCTCAGATTAAGTTTCTACAAAATGCTTCTCTAGGAACTATCTTGATGATTGAAATCCTCAGGTTAAATGCCTGACCAAACAAATGTTAGGTCTCTTTGAGCCCAAGTCTGATATGTGTGTGTAATATAATTAAGCAATAATGCTATTTGAAGAAATAACTGAAATCTTTAAAATTCTACAGTGATCTCTGTAACTGCAGGTACCATGGGCTCGTCCTTTAATGACAGACCACCGTTACCATGAACTGGTTTAGATACCCACACCAAAGATGGTACAATATTCATATTACATAGCTACGAGCTAACAGGCAAATATGCTCATCATCCTATATGTCGACACTGTCTACATTGTGAAAAAAAGACCAATATTCAGGCTAAACTCTTATCTACTTTCACTGGTTAAGTGCTTTGTATGCAACTCAGCAACAAAAATGTTCCCCCAACTCCCCAGGGCCGGCATCAGAGGGCACATGTACCTGAACAGTTGGACTGAGCACTATAGAAATGTTCTGTATATTCATTTTTGTTTCCAGTTCCTTTGTGATAACATGATCCATGTGCACGATCAGCCAAGAAATCAGAAGATGGTTACATTCTGGCAGCTCTTTCAGTAAGCGCTGGAACTCCTGTACTTTCTCACTTTCTGTACTCCTCCCACAAGCCTCTTCAAAGCGAGGCATAAGCTCTTTGGTAAGCAGATTTTCCGGAAGGTCTCGCAAATACTGCTTCAGCAAACTGGCTACAGTGTTAGGCTCATATTCTTCCAAATTTGGAGACTCCTCTCTGTCATAGGCTGCTTTCAGCTCATCCACCTTTGATTTAATTCCTTAAAACATTCAAATTCAGAGAGAAAGAGAATATTGAGAGAAAAATAAATGAAACAGCTTTCTTCATCACTGTACCCACCCCTGCAGAAAGATCTGAGAAAAGCCAATCTGACAATAGTAAACCTCCAGTTATGAAGTATTTATCTGCACAAGGTTCACGTAATTCCTCTGTAAACGAAATAAAAAAGACTACATTTTGAGGGTGAATTTAACCAAAAGCTAAATGAAAATGGAAAAACTCAATATTAAGAACAAAAGTCATAGCAACCACAAACATATTAAGAAAATATGCCAATTGACTCACAACTGTTTTTAATTTAAAGATAAGTCAAAATTCAGGCAAAAACTAAACTACAACCTAAGCATAAGTCTTGCTCTACACAGGCGGCCAACTGCTTTTTCTAACTAGTCACAAGACTGACAACATAAAATGCAATTCGGTATACATAAACATGTTCCAAAAAGTTGTAGGTAATTACTTTTTTTACAAGTAAAAATTGTAACTCAAATGCAAAAGGTGAGTTCACTATCTAAACAAATTTGTTGAAATTGTTCTCTATTAAATAATCTCCATTTAATTTCCATTTTTAAGTTTGAATTCTTTACATGTTTTGGTAACCTGGAACGGAGCTGCAACAAAAAAAAGTGAAATTTGGGTTTCTAAAATCGAATTTTTTTTTTTTTTTTTTACTGGACAGAAACATACAAAAAATGAATGTTTTTCAAACATTATGCTTTTAAGTCTCTAGTCCAATCTGCATTTAAATGACATAATTCAGTGACAATGACTGCTCTTAAGAGTACAAGGGAGCTTTCTGTTGTTTTCAATAATTAAAACTTTAGGCCAATTATTTGAAAACAAGCTACAACTTAAGGCTGAGAGACTATAATGGTTAATCCTGTAATGGTAACTGAATACTCAAGTGTCATCCAATCTGAATAGCATCTTACAATCAACAATGCTTACCTCTCTGGGCTTCAGCATTATTTTATGTAAGACCTTTCAATGGCATTACAATAAATTTGTATTCATCCAGCACTGACAAAACAAAATCAATAACTCCAAATATAAAAATAACATGATCTTATTTTTATATAATCTTTGAGACAGAAAAGTTAGAAAATAATTCCCATTTTCATATTATGACAACATGAGTGAAACATGGTGATAACTTTAGTTGAAATTCTTGGCAAAGACCTCTCTCGTATATATTTTATACATACCTAATTTTTCCCCAACAATGCCTACCTAGAAAATTGCACAAATGAACAATGAGAATATATGGTGCTATCAAAATGATTTCCCTTCAAAAACTGGACACTTCAAATACAATATCCAGGTGGAGAAAGAGCATATGCAAAATGATATATTAGTTTTAAAACTAGAACTTATATATGCACAAGTGAGAATCAAAACTTTCCAGTAGAAAACAATACTATTAGCATTCAAAAAGAAAAGTCACAACCACAAACTCTGTAGTCCGTAGCATGCTGAATACGGCATACTGCCGGAGCTTAAAAAAATAAAATAAAAAATTGATTAAAGCAGGAGCTCAACCTCCAGGAGTTAATTTAATGATCAGTTTGAATGCTTTGACACAAAGAGGAGTTCTGCAACTTTGGCTCTCCAAAAGAATACAAACATTAAAAAGAGGTCAAAAACAAAAGAATTTTTTGAAGAAAGCTGTAGAAACTCTTTAGAAATTTACACCTAAAATTTCTTCATGCTTATCAAAATTATGTAAGAGAAACAGCTTATATTAGTACTGTCTAAATCTTTAAAAATCAGTTCATCATAAATTAGTCTTAAAAGTCATGTTAGCAAGGAGTTATAAATTCAAATAGTTTCATATTTGTTTATTTTCTATAAAATAGCATTTTAGCCAAAATACTCTTAAATGATGACATGTTATCTATGGAATTATGTAAAGATTTCTCTGATTATCAAAAATGCCTGCCCTTTCTCAACAAAACTTAAACATCAAATCTACCTTCTAAAAATGTGTATGAAGCAATTAAATGTAAAAACTAAGTCTAATTTCTTTATATATTCTAAATATGTGTGACTACTTCATCATGAAAACATGTGTGACCAATAATGAATTACATGAAATCTTTAGTATCGGGAAACTGAATTCTGGGAATGTAATGACTTGGAACATGTGCTGCCACCAGTCAGGACTTTCGTCCTGTAACAACAAAAAAGTCATAATGCTTCGTAAGAAATAAACTCTTTTTACTTTAAATAATACACATTTTGCTTAATTTCAGATACCCAACATGAATTATATTCTTGCCAAGTATGAAATTTAAATTTTCATAGATATGGAACAAAGAAAAATGGAAAATCAATTTCACTAATACATGTAATAGCTGCACATGGCTGATATAAGCATTCACATTTAGGCCTTCAGCAAATAACATTTCATGTACCTTAGCTAACTCAGGAAATACATTATATGATTGTGTCAATAAATGTAACACTAAGAAGCAGCCTTAACACAGATTCCCTGCATTCTCCTGCTGCACTGAGCCCCTGCTCAGAGGGAAGAAGATGAGAATAAAGCAGGGTCTGAGAGAACCCAAGTTAAGAGACACTACCGTATGCTTCACTTCTCATTCCAAGCAGCTGCAAGCTGTGATCAGCTCATATGTAAATCCTCCTAATGAAAAGGGATATCATTTTTTAAAAAATCAAACTAGACACACACACACTGTGGAAGAATTTTTGTTCAACTGGAAGAATCAAGGAAATGAGTAAGGCTTAGGACCCATGTCACGATATTCCTCAAGAGTTAATACTTTTCCTTATTTTGAAAAATGGAAGTGAAGTTAATTTTTAAAAACCACCAAGTGCATGTTCCCAATACCTGAAACTCTGTAGATGCCTTCACACTTCATCCCATACTTCTCTACATAATCTACACATTCACGGAAAACTGCCGGCAGTCGAATGCCATCATACATCATGGTCCTCTCTGCTGCGTCAGCCAAAGGAATTCCAAAAATGGGTTTGAGATTCGGAACATCGATCTGAGGCACCTCTGGCTCCTGAATTGGCTTCTTCTTTTTCTTCTTTTCCTTCCACTGTTTAACAACATCAGCTGCTGTCAAGTCTTTTGACTTCTTCTCTTTATGTTTTTCTTCTTTGTGCTTTTCTTCTTTATGTTTTTCCTCTTTGGGTTTCTCTTTTATTTTAAAATCCTTCTCTTTCTTTTTAGAAAAGCTGGGCTTCTTAAAAACATGGATTCCCTTGGATCTCTTCATTTTGGAAGGACTTTCAGCTTCATCTCCAGAGCTATCTTCCTGAAAGGCAGCATAGCCTTCAGCTGTAAAAGAAGAGCAGGAAGTTACATGTTTGTTTAATGTCAAACTGTCCATATGCTCTTTAAAAACAGGACAAAAAAAAAAAGTGCCACCTGGCACTCACTGGCTACCTTGCTTTTCACTTCAAGGCCAATCCCAGACCAAAAAAAAAAAAGGAGGGGTGGGGTGGGGAGGGTTTCTCAGCTAAAATGAGATGTTGCAGTGACATCTGACTACAAGAGGGCGACACGCAGAAAGCCAGTTACCGTTGCAAGAGCAGGTGGTGAAAACTGGTTTTATTTTATGTATGTGTTTAAGTGGAATTTTGGCAAACCAAGTATTACAAATATACAGAAAAGGCTCTACATAGAGGGCTAATGGAAAGAATCCTTCTATAATATAAAGCTTTCTTTCATCATCTGAATAATGTCCTCTTACTTTATTTAGCTCAGATTTTTCATGTTGGGTCTCTTTGAGTCAATTTCAAACCATGACACAAACTGCACTGCTGTTTAGCTGCTCCAGTCATTTCTGTCACACTTCACTCTCCTGTCACTAGCTAGTTAGTTCCTTCTGGAGACTGCATAGAGAAAAATGATACTTACTCCTTTTTTCCTTTTTCTTAAATTTTCCCTTTTTCTTCCCATAATCTTTCTCATCATCCGACACTATATCAGGAGGCTCATGGAGGCTGTCATGGGGAGGTGAGGGCTCGCCAGTGCGGTACAATCCAGGAAATTTAGTAGGGCTGATTTCCTCAGAGCTGGGGGTTCGGGTAAGACCACTGCCATGCTCCACCCTGCGGTGTTCACTGGGGCTGCTGGTGGGGGGCAAGAAGCACTCAGTCATTCTGCCTCCCTGACGAGACAGGCTTCTCTGTTACCTATCCATTACACCTGCACAAAGGGGAAAAAAGAGCATCAGTCATATAGCTGCAATCAAAACACGAAAGTGCCACAAACGCACAACACAACAATCTTACATTTACAAATCAAAAATATTTCTTCGTTACCCTCCTTTAAAAAGACATTTTCATTTTATCAGCTCATTACATTCCATGCATCATACATTTTAGTTCTCGAAGAGCTGCAAAACCTGAGATCTTCAAGTATTAGAGAAAAACCAAATGTAAGTCAGAGTAGAGTACTCAGAATACAGAGTTCCTTTAAAAAAGAACTCACCATGGTAAAGAGCTTCATTCTGATTGCTAGCCAACATAAAATATTACTTTTTTTAAGCTATGATCAAACAACTATAAATAATAATAAAGACTATTTCTGTAACTACACATGAAGTTTGGTATCAAAATTGAAATTTATAATATAGTTAAAATGATATATTTAATGATTCATACAACTATACATCATTAGTGTAGTTCTATGTTGCAAGCAATTAGTTCAAGTGTTGAAAATAACTATTTTATTTTTACTGCAATTACCTCAATTGCTCAATTATAAAATGCACGCAAAATAGTTTCACTAGAATGCACACTACAAACGTTATGAATTATTCAAGGTTTGTTTGCATTCTTTTTCTACTTTAGGTGGAGGGTACAAGTCAAAGTACTGTGCTCATAAGTTGCTTTGATTAGTTCTTATGATATTCAATTGAGACTCTATTGGAGTCACTTGTTTCTCTTTGCACTCACTTTTAAGACTATTTTGCAATTTTAAAAAAACCCATAGGCCATAAAACACAAGGATGATAAATCTGACCATAAACAAAGTCAAAAGACAAGCAAACGTAAATTGCAAATCATGAAAGAGGGCTAATTTCTTTAAAAAGCAAAGAGTTCTTACAAATCAATTAAAATATAAACAAATCAAGACACCTATACAAAGGATGTGAACATGCAGTTCATAGAAAAATGACCAATATCTGTATAAAAACAATGTTAAATTACAATTATAACTTTTAAAACACGAATTAAAACAGTAAGTAGCCATTTTTCTAACATCGGACTGGCAAAGAATTAAGGTATATAATACCCAGTGTTGGTAAGGATATGAGCAAACACGGACTCATGAGAGTATCTATAACAGGAGAAGCATAAATTAGCACAATCTTTTTTGAAAAGCAATTTGGTAATATTTATCAAAATTTCAAATGTACTGACTCAGGAATTCTCAGATATACTTTTGCAAGGATTCAAAAATACATACATGAAAATATTCATTTCAGCACTGTAAAAGCAAAAACAAAATAATCTTAATAGCAATAGACAAGATCAGTTAAACTATGGCCTATCTCAATAATGAATATAAAATCTCACACACACACACACACACACACCCCACACACAAATTCTGAAAACATGTAAGAAATAGTTAACTACTGTTAACTCTTGGAAGTGGTAAAAGAGAAAGGAAAGATTTTTTTATTTTCCATTTTATCCCTTCTGTATAGACCTTGCCATGTCCATGATTGCTTTTTGTTATCATTTTTAAGAATGAACAGGCCACGTTTTTTAAATCTTATAAAAATCATGCAGCATTAAAAATCATGTTTTAATAATGTGGGGGAAAGCAATTTTATTTAAAACATCAATTTTTAAATATATATGCACAAAAACTGTAAGAACAAGAGAACATTAATAGTGATTATCCCTAAATTCTAAGATTATGTAATCTAATTTTTTTTACTTTTCTATATTGCATAAATTTTCTACCTAGTATGCATTACTTGTAAAGCATAAAAATGGGAGAAAGTTCTATTAAAGGATCAATAAACATCACTATAATTTTTCTGTTTTTCTTGATGGGCCCTGACTTTTGGCTATCATTAACAAAAAAAAGCACAGTGTATTTTTCTTTTAATTGAAAGCATCCTAGTTTTGACAGTCATAGGATTTGAGAGTTTAGAGGAAGCTAGAGTCCAACCAGCATTAATAGTTACACATTACAGATAAGGAAACTGAGCTCCAAAGACTGAGGAAGGCAAAACGGCTGCATGGAAGGAGCACAGCTTTACACTACAGGAATAAAATGGCTTATAGGACTCCCAACCATGTTCTTTTATGCTTCTCTGACTCTGCATTGCTGTCTTCACCCTCTGGAATCCAGCGCTTCCTCCAATATTTTTGCATGGCTAATTCATACTCATCCTTTAATATTCAGCCTGCAAACGGGCACGAAGAATCTTTTTGGAATGATGAAACTGTTCTATATTTGGATTGTGGTAATGGTTACATGAACCTTAAATTTACTAAAAATCACTGAATTATATACTTAAAATGGGTGAACCTTATAGTATGTAACATAGATTTCAATAAAACTCCTGGAATCCTCCCTCATGGCCTGCCCTATCCAGTCTAAGCCACAGATACTCCTTTCCATCCCCAGAATCTCCTGGACACACCTCTATTCTGCATGAACCATGATGTGTGTTTTAATTACCTATGCACATGTCTCTTTGTCCAGTAATTCGTGAGCTCCAACATTAAATACGACACTGTTCATTTAATAAACTAATTATTGTCTTTTCCATGTCCTCAATGTATTGTGTACTGCTGATGAGACAAAGATTAGAAGAAATGAATCTGGCCCTTAGCCTTAAATTTTAACTAAGGAAACAAAAGAAATCCAAATTTTATTTGAGTTCCTGTGGCTTCAGGAACTTTCACATACATTAAATAACCTGTGAGAGTAGTGTTTTTCCATGTTTACAAACAGGAACTAAGGCTTAGAGAACTAAAGTAACTTATACCCTAAGTCACACATCAAGTCAGAGGTAAAACTAGGATCTGTTTGACTCAAAACACACATTCTTTCCACTAAACTGCTATTTATACTCACACATACAAAAGGGAGTAAGTACATTTATGCCAGGGTGAACAGCACGGTTAAAGACACAAGCAGAAATATGGACCTTATTATGAATATGGCAAGAAGACTGGTCTAACTGGAACAGTTTCTATGAAGGAGCAATGGCAGACATTGAAAGACAAGGTGGGCTTCCCAACTGAATGCCAAGCTGAGGAGTTCAGGCTTAATGTGGGAGTCATTACCAATTCTAAAGCCAGAAATGACAAAAATGGGGCTAAAAGGAGTAAAGGCAAGAATACAAACAACAAAATGCTAGGCAGATTTCCTCCTGTGTTCCCACAGCATTTTTAAGTTATGCATATGTGCACATGTCTTCCTAATTCACAATTATCATTATTCAGTTTCCATACTAGATGAATGAAAAAGTCTTTTGTATATAAAGTGCTTAATAAATTACCTTGCAAAAACTATTCTAAAGAAATATTGTTGATTTGATTTACCTATAGTTGGGAATGGAAGATGGGGTGGGGAGAACAGCTAAAAGCAGGTATGAAGGAGTAAAAAACCTGAAGGTAGGATGATTTAATTAGAAACAACAATGTGTTTGCATTAGAATACACTCTTTTGAGCACTGGGGAAGTACAGCAAGCCTAAACCTCACTTAGCAAAAGTGTAAAAGAGAGGCCTCATATGGTCCACGGTAAATTTAAGTATAAATAGCCAAAGGTAATAAAATAAACAACAAAAAGTAGAAATTCTTTCTTCTAGGCAAGAAAACTGCTGTAAATTTGTCTATATTTGAAGAAAGAATATTTATCCCTCTATTCCTTCTGGTAAGTAGAACTAAAATCCTGGATATCGGATTTAAAAAAAAAAAAAGACTGAGAGGTAGAGAGAAGGCAGACAGGTTAGGGACTTCAGGATCCAGGAACAACACACTAGTGAGTTCCCTGAGTTTTCTTTTTGCCTCTACATTTCAGACTTGGAGCTCTCGAAGCCAGAAACTCAGAAACACCAATGGGTGCAGATAAGACAACATCAACAGCAACAATAACAACATCAAAAGCCACTCATTCTAGCCAAAGGACCAGGAAGGGACTGCCCTTCAATACAGAAAACTTTTAGACAATAATGGTCTACTCCAGCCAAACAGCACAGAAAGGTTAAAGGCAAATGAATAGAAAAGAGATATCATACAAACACATATCATAAGAAAGGTGAAGTGACTTACAATGTCAAACAAAACAGACTTAAAGACAAGAAGTATTGTCAGAAATAAAGGATATTCCCACAATCATAACAGACACAATTCTACAAATGTACATGCCTAATAACAGAGTTTCAAATACATGAAACAAAACCTGATGGAACTAAAGAAAGAGATGAATCTCCAAATATCATTACTACAGAACTCTTCTCATTTACTAAGTGATAGCACAAGCAGACATACAGGCAAAAAAAATCTGAGCTAGGACGCAAATGCACAAACCATAAAAGAACAAATTGATAAACTAGACTTCATCACAATTTAAAACTTCTACTCTTTGAAAGAAAATTAAATTAGGAAAATTAAATGGCAAGCCACATTTTTGATGAAAATATTTGTAATAGAGTTGACATTTACGAAGAACTCATTTCTTCAGAAAAATGTGTGTATATATGATTTATAAGATTTACATAATCTTATAAATCAATAGGACAACTCAATTTAAAAATAATAAGCAAAAGGTATGAATGGCTACTTCACCCAAGAAAATATACAAAAAGTCAAAAAGCACATGAAAACAATGTTCAATACCATTACTCATTAGGGAATTGCAAATTAAAACCACAACAAATACCACTATACACCTACTACAATCACTAAAATTAAAAGCACAGACAATAAAGTGTTGGCATGGATATGGAGCAACTGGTACTCTCATCTGTTGTTGGCGGGAATCTAAAATTACACAACCACTTTAGAAAAGTGCTCAACAGTTTCTTTTAAAAATAATATATATTTATCATATCACCTAACAATTCCACTCCCAGGTATTCACTCAAGAGAAATGAAAATGTAAGTCTACACAAAGACTTGTCAACGAAAGTTTATGGTACCTTTATTCACAAGAGACAAAACCTGGAAATAACTCAAACATCTGTCAACAAGCAAAAAATTAACAAAAATATCCTTATAATGGAATATTACACAGCAATAAAAAGAAACAAATTGCTGATAGATACAACATAGGTATCAAAAATAATAAGCAAAAGAATCTAGACACAAAAGAATACACATCGTATGAGTCCATGCATACAGAATTCCAGAACAAAGCCAATCAGTGGGCTGTTGGGCCAGAAAAGTGAATGCAAAAGGGCATGAGAGAATCTTTAGGATGATAAAATGTCCTATACCATGATTGTAGTGGCAGTTTCATAGGTATGCACAATTGTCAAAATACAAAGAACTGCACACTTTCAATTGGGTGTATTTTACAGTACGTGAATTATATATCAATAAGGAAAAAAAAACTTTTTGAAAGAAATTAATAAGCTGGTCCTAAAAGTTTTAGAAATGGAAAGAACTTAGAACAGTCCTACCATCTTGAAAAAGAACAAAGTTACTAAAGCTAATAAAGACAGTATGGTATTAGAGTAAGGACAGACAGATCAGTGCAACAAAGCAGAAAATTCAGAAAGAGACCCACATGTATACAGTCAACTGATTTTCAACAAAGGTTCCAAAGGAATTCATGGGAGAAAGGAAAAGTCTTCAACAAGTGGTGCTAGATAACCACGTGGAAAATAAGAGAAGCTCAGCCTCCTCCATCACATCACACACAAAATATAATTCATGATAAATCATAGGCCTAAATATTTAAAGCTAAAAATTGCAAAACTTCTAAAATAAAACTTATTTTTGAGACCTTGGGGTAAGAATTTCCTAGAAAGGACCAGAAAGCATTAACTACGAAATTAAAAACAAATTGGACTTTATCAAAAGTACAAACTTCTGCTCATCAAAAGACACTATTAAGAAAATGACCATACACACACACACATATATACATATGTATGTCACATATACTTTATATATATATGTCAAATACATATATTTGACAAAGGACAAATCCAGAATATATGAAGAACTCCTAAATTTCAATAATAAAAAGAAAATCCAAAACAAAATGGGCAAAGAGCAATTTACAAAAGAAAACATAGAACTGGTCAATAAGCCCATGAAAAAATTCCACGTCTCTAAACATCAAAATAATGCAAATTAAAACCACAATGAACTATCAATAGACACCATCTAGAATAGCTAAAATTTAAACAGAAAGACAATTCCTGATATTGATGAGGATGGGGGGGCACTAGGATACACTGCTGGTGGGAATGTAAAGCTTAACCACTTTGGAAAAGCGTTTGGCAATATCTTTCAATTAAATCCTTACACATATGACCTACCAATTCCACTCCTGAGTTATTTACCCAAAAAAATAGAAACATTCACAAAAAGACTTATGATCAGAGTAACTTTATTCATAACAGCTAAAAACCAGAAACACCTAGATTTTCATCAAAGAAAGACTGGATAAACAAACTGTAATATATTCATACAACAGAATATTAGCATTATTTTAAAGGAACAAACTACTCATACACCCATCAAAACTGGAATTTCAAAAGACGGCATACCCGAACACAACAGATTACACAATATATGATTTTATTTATATGTAAGTTCTGAAACAGCTAAACTCATCTGTCAAAAACATTTACAACTGCGGTTGTGGGGGTATGGGGAACAGGCAGGGATTGAGTAAAAAGTAGCCCAAGAGAACTTTCTGGTTGATAGCTATACACTATATCTTGACAGGCATGTGGACAATATGTATGTATACATTTACCAAAACATATTATATTCAGTGCATTTCACTGAATATAAATTGTATGTCAATAAAATTTCTCAGAAGGGAAAAAACAGCCATGAGTGCTATATAGAAATCATGCACCATTAAAAAATACAGACTTTCCTTTTCAAATGTTGCTACTCTCACCTTGACTATCAACATCCCACCAAATCCTATACCCCAAATCAATACAGTAGAAATGTCTATTTCCAATCTTTCCCAAATGAAAGCCTATGGCTATTCCCGTGTACGAGTAATTTCTCTCCAGAGAGAATTGGAGGTAAAAAATGTTACTTCTGCAGCATCTAACAAAAAGTATTAAGTTATAAGCGTAAAACAAAAAACCACATATCTAGAGTTTTACTTTAGGACTGAAAACAAATTATACCTTTGAAATTAAATATTTCACATCAAAATAACAGTTACAACAGCTACAAATGAGGTGAAGCAAAAAAAAATTCATAAAATTAGACTCAAACTTAACTAAAGTTTAAAAACATTTTCTCCAAAGAACTAGAATATACATTGCTCTTACAAGTCTTTTCTGCTCATGTACCAGTATTAATCACCACACATAGCAAGAATCACTCAGCCATGCAAAAGGACAAAGCAATGCAGGTAGGGAAAAAGAAAGATTGCTAAATCAAAGTCTCCTGAAATGAGCTTTTGAGAATAACTCTAATGGTTTATTAAACTTGATAATATCTACACAGAAAAAGGTCTATTCCAGAAAACCAGCAGCTTGCTTAAGTAGTTTACCAGTTAAACAAATCCAGTATTTTACAAATGTTCTTTACAAATAAATATCAGGCTAAAATTCACGAGAAGCAGCTTTTCCTCATTGTTATGGTTTTTAAATCATCTGTAAATTAAGTCTCTAACCTAAAACTCTACAAGAGAATCTAACACTGGCTCATTAATGCATTACATACTGAACAATAACCAGTATTAAGCTACAAATTTTGTAAGCATTATTTGCGTGTATAATACATTCTTGTTCTTCAAATGGTGTAGCAAGAAATACTCTCAGAAATAAAAGACAAGAGTGTCCAGGTCAAAAAAGACCACTAGGTGCCCATAAAGAGAGCTCATCATGAGGTTTCAGAGCACCAGGGGATAGAAAGATGACACTAACAGATTCCTGCAGAGTAAGGGACAGGGTAAACTAGTTAACTGCAAAGGGTCAGGACTAACCAGACATTTTCAGACATACAGTGACAAGGAATGTAGTTCCCATACACTTTCTCAAGAATCCTGATGAACTGAGATGCAATCCTGGAGAGCAGCAAAGGAAGTCCCAGAAAAACCAGGCCTGTCACCAACATGTGACACAGTTTATACTAACACTGAAGAAAGAAGAGCTCCCAAGGACAATGAGATGTACAGACACATCTGACCATGTGGAAAAGAATAGTAAGATGCAGTAAAAAGCCACTGGAGATTTTGGAACAAATTTATCATAAAAATAGAGTAAAAAAGCAAATAAAAATGAGACAACCATAAACTCTAAGAAAAAGGTAGATGAGAAAATGAAATTGTAGTCTACTTCCTCACTCAACATCACATAATATTTGCCCAATCATAATGAAAACGAATACTGATTCAATCAAACAATGTGACCGACATGATCATATCAGAGGACTGAGGCAGGGAACTGGAGAAAGGGTATGAGAAACTTAAATCCTCACCTACCATAATACCTAGTTAATACATAAGGTCTAAAACATTATCTTAAAAAATAGCAATTTAAGTATCTTTTTTAGAAATAAGAAAACAAACACCAAAAGAAACAGCTGAAAGAACAGAACTAAGACTGAGAGGGGTGCAAGAATGAGGCAGGAAATAGCATTTTCCATTGTATGTCTTTTAGTACTGTGTTAGGGGTCCCCAAGACCACCCTTAGAATCAGTGACTTGCTAGGACTCATAACTCAGCATGTAGTCATACTCATGGCTAAGATTTATTACAGTGAAAAAATACAAAGCAAAAAAAGCAAAGGAAAAGGCAAATGGGGCAAAGTACAGAGAAAACCAGGTTCAAGCTTCCAAGAGTGCTCTCAGAGTAGAATTACAGGAACAAGATGAATTCTCCCAGCAACAATAACAACATGTGTAAAGTGTTGTCTGCTGGGCAGCTCCTTAGACACAGAGGCCAAGGATTTTGTGGAACCTGATCATGTAGACACCCTCTGTCTAGTATGTACTAAAATTCCAGACTCCCAGAAAAAAGGCAGGTATTCAGCATAAACCACACTGTTTTTATACACAGCTTAGGCATAATGAACAACTCTTATCATTTAGGAAAAGTTTTATACAACGTAAGGAACTTTAGCCGTCAAATTCTCGGCTGCAAGCCAGGAGGCAACCTTACAAGCAGGACTTTCTAAAGACAGCAGTCACAGATCTGCTATACTAACTCCTCACAAGTACTATTTGATTTCTTAAACTATCCTTATAAATTACTCTGTAAAATTTTAAAACACAAAAAGTAAAATCATCTTACAAAAATATCATTGCAAATCTCATTTTAAAATCAGAGAAAAAGATCTCTTAAAATATGAATATTACTATACAAGAAAAAAATTTTAAGTTTATAAACTGAAATGGGAAATAATCCTTCAGATGAAGCAGATTAGGTTTAAAGGGTTTTATATCATCCATAATGAAATCCTTCCCATAAGATATTTGAAGTTTATGACCTATACCCAGTAAATGCGAATTAGTATTCATATTTACAGGCTTGACAAGTTCTCATGCATATCCCCACTGACCAACTGTCATCCATCTTAGTTGTTACAGTGGTTTAGGGCTGTACTTGAATAGAGATTTTACTCTTAATTTGAGTTATTGTTTATTTCCTATACTCTTCTTATATATCATCAAACTTTATCTTTATTTTTCCCTACCCCAGGTGCTTAGCCAAACAAATGTTTAATTAGAATCCCATATGCCACTCAATTAAATTCACTGAATGACAGCATGAATTAATATTTTCCATTCAGTGTCCCAACATTCTCAGTGTCACTGATTATAAGACCATGCCTAAGACATGTGTGTAAAATCAGTATAAAAAATTTGAAGTTCTAAAGTTCATTATAATGAATATAAATGCCTTTTTATGCTGACAACAACTATTACATGACTAATGACAAGAAAACAAAAAAAAAATTAACAAGTTATTTTAGGAGACTGAAATCTAAAGAGCACAGATTATGTCCATTGTTTAAACTCAAAGTTCAAACTCGGAGGATTAGAATGTTAGGTGTTGAAAATGAGCAACCAAAACACATAGAACCTAGCAAACAGAAACAATTCCATCATCTGCCTACAAGGTGAAAGGCTAGGAAGGATACAATTCAGTTCTATAAACAGCTGCCCAAATCAAAGAGTGTATACACACACGTATGTATGTATGTATATGTATATGTGCATATGTGTATGTGTGTGTGTGTGTGCATATAAAATCAGAAAAAAACCCAAGTTGGACTCTTGTCTTTAAACAAAATCAAATGTACTACCACTAGCAGTCACTCTAACACAGAGAACAATAAAAGCTGTCTTATTAAAAATATCATAATAAATATCATTCAGTACTTAACAGTGAAACAACATTTTTAAAGAAATGGTATATCCTTTGGGGCGGGGGCAGGCCTCTATCCTGCCATATTTTATAATCACACAATCTATTCCTAAGTAAATCTTAAATCAGAACTTAACTGGCATTAGTGGGAAACCAATAAACTTTATTTTTTTTAAAGCACACCATTGAAAAAATAAAATAAAATAAAATAAAGCACATCATTGGTTACAACAGAATCTGGATAAAAGTATCTAGGCCATGGTTCTCAAACAATGCACTGATGTACCCAGAACACCATAAGCAAACTCGTATTAAGACATAGGGTTATCTTAAATTGGAGAAAAATGGAGTATAGTAGTCTCTCTCTTATCGGTGGTTTTGCTTTCTGTGGTTTCAGTTACTCACGGTCAACTGTGGTCTGAAAATATCAAATGGAAAATTCCAGAAATAAATAATTCATGTTTTAAACTGTGCACCATTCTGAATAGTGTGATGAAATCTCAAGCCATGTAGATACATCCCGCTCAGGACATAAATTACCTCCACACCATACAGGCTCCTCACCCATTAGTCACTAAATGGCCATCTTGGTTATCAGAAGACTGCTGAAGTATCATTGTGCTTGTAATCAAGTAACCCTTATTTTAGTTAATAATGGGCATAAGAGTAGTGATGTTGGCAATTCAGGTATGCCAAACAGAAGCTGTAAAGTGCTTCCTTTAAGTGAAAAGGTGAAAGTTCATGACTTAAGGAAAGAAAAAAAAATGGTATGCTGAGGTTGCTAAGATCTATAATAAGAACAAATTCTCTTTCTTTAAAATTGTGAAGACAAAAGAAATGTGTGCCCGTTTTGCTGTCATACCTCAAACTGCAAAATTTATGGCCACAGTGAGTGATACTTAGTTACGATGGAAGGCATTAAATTTGTAGGCGAAAAACATAAACAGAAAATATGTTCTGTTTGACAGTAACATGTTGTGCAGGAAAGCACTGAGTCTATAAAAAGACTTAAGCAAGGCATCCCTCAAAACGAGTGACCACATTCACATAATGTTTATAACAATATATTGTTGTAACTGTCCTATTTTATTGTTATTGCTGTTAATTTCTTATTAACTTATAAATTAAACTTTATCATAGGAACATATGGCTAGGAAAAATAACAATGAGGGACTACTATACTCAGCATCTATTAGACACTACAAACTACTGGCTAAAAGTTCAGTTTCAACACTAGATTGCACTACTCTCTTTTCAATGACGTATCTTTGTGAAGCTGGGATTTCTGTGATAGCTAAATTCAATGTAAAAATCAACAAAGAAGAAATAACAGTGGTAATGTCCTGCCCCATGGGTCAGCCCGCACACAGAACCTCGTCCACTGTGGCTGTGGCCAGCCCTCACAGCCTGTCAGCCTTAGGGTCGACCCCACCCACTGACATGCAAACAGCAATCAAGACTCGACTATAACAGGAGAGCACACACAACCCACACAAGGGATATTCTGGAGCATCCGGCTCAGGTGACTAAGGAGACTGTGCCATTGGGTCCCACAGGATACTAACTACATGAGGCCACCCTGCCAAGACTGAGATGTAGCAGATCGACCTAATATACAGAAACGAACATAGATGGGCAGCCATAAAGAGATAAAGAAACATGTCCCAAATGAAAGAATAGGACAAAACTCCAAAAAAGAACAAAACAAAATGGAGGAAAGCAATCTATCAGATACAGAATTCAAAACACTGGTTATAAGGATGCTCGATGAACTTAAGGGAAGAACAGATGAGCTTAGTGAGAACTTCAACAAAGAGATAATAAATATTTAAAAAGGACAAAGAAACCATAAAAAAGAACCAGTCAAAAATGAAGAATACTTGAAATAAAAAAACATATTTGTATGGCACTATGGAAAGCAGTATGGAGGGCCCCCAGAAAATTAAGAACAGAATTATCATATGAGCCAGCAATCTCTATTGTGGGTATGTACCCAAAAATTTAAAAACATTTATCTGTAAAGATATATGAACTCCAATGTTCACTGCAGCATTATTCACGGTGGCCAAGACATGGAAACAACCGAAGTGCCCTTTGAGAGATGACTAGGTAAAGAACATGTGATATGTATATACAATAGAATATTACTCAGCCATAAGTAAAGATGAAATACTGCCATTTATGACAACATGGATAGATCTTGAGATTATCGTGCTAAGCAAGATAAGTCAGACAGAAAAAGTTGAGAAACATGATTTCACTCATATGTGGGATATAAAACTGAAAGCAACAAACGAGCAAGAAAGAGGCTCATGGACACAGACAACAGTTTAGTAGTTACCAGAAGAAAAGATGGAACAGGAGGAATACGGGTATAGTGAAAGAAGGAAATTTAACTTTGTGTGGTGAACACACAATGCAGTATACATATGATGCATTGAACTGTACACTTGAAACCTACATAATTTTGTAAACCAATGTTTTCCAATAAACTTAATAAAAATAAAAATTAAAAAATAAACATGCTTTTGCAGAAATTTGATGAGAACAAAAATAAAATAAAATGCTTAGCACTGAATAAGCATTCAATCAATATTAGCTGGTATCTTAATTATAAAATAAAAGAAACAAAGAATACATTAGAAGGAATCAACAGCAGATTAGATGAAGCAGAGGATCAAGTCAGCAATTTAGAAGACAAGACAGTAGAAAACACCAATCAAACCAGAAAAAAAAATTTTTTTTAATGAGGCTAGTTTGATCTCTGAGACAACATCAAGTGTACCAACATTTGCATCATAGGAATATTAGAAGGAGAAGAAAGAGACCAAGAAACTGAAAAGTTATTTCAAGAAATAATGACTGAAAACTTTCCTATTCTGAGAAAGAAAATAGACATACAATCCCAGGAAGCACAGAGAGTCCCAAACAAGATGAATCCAAAGAGGCCTACGCCAAGATACATCATAATTAAAATGCCAAAGGTTAAATTCAAAAAGAGAATATTAAAAGCAGCAAGAGGGAGGCAGCTAGCTACTTACAACGGAGCTCCATTAAGACTGTCAGCTGATTTCTCAACAGAAACTTTGCAGGCCAGAAGGGACTGGCATGAAATATTCAAAATGATGAAAAGTAAGGACCTACAGCCAAGACTACTCTACCCACCAAAGCTATCATTTAGAATTAAAGGAGAGGTAAAAGGCTTCCCAAACAAGAAAAAACTAAAGGAATTCATGGCCACCAAGCCAGTATTACAAGAAATGTTAAAGGGACTTCTTTAAGAAGACAAAAAAAACAAAAAACAAACACCAAAAAACCCAACATAAATGTGAATAATAAAATGGCAATGACTATCAATCACTTTAAATGTAAATGGATTAAATGGTCCAGTCAAAAGTCAGAGAATGGCTGAATGGATAAGAAGAATCGATAACAAGACCCATACACATGCTGTCTACAAAAGACTCACTTCAGATCAAAAGACACCCATAGACTCAAAGTAAAGAGATGGAAAAGGATATTTCATGCAAATGAAAACAAAAAAAGCTGGAGTACTAAGTAATACTTATGTCAGATAAAACAGACTTTAAAACAAAGGTTATAAAGAAGGACATTACATAATGATAAAGGGATAAATCCAACAGTAGAGAACCTTTATAAACATTTACATACCCAATGTAGGAGCTCCTAAGTACATAATACAAATGCTAGCAGACATAAAGACAGATATCGACAGTAATACAGTAACTGTAGGGCACTTTAACACACCATTGACATGAATGGATAGATCATTCAGACAAAATTAACAAGGAAACACAGTGGCCTTAATTGACACACAGGACCAACCAGATGGATTTAATTAATATTTTTAGAGCATTTCACCTAAAGCAGCAGAATAAACATTCTTTTCAAGCACACATAGAACATTTTCCAGGCTGGGCCACATGTTAGGCCACAAAACAAGTCTCAATAAATTTAAAAAGATTAAAATCATATCAAGCATTCTTCTCTAACCACAATGGTATGAAACTAGAAGTTACAAAAAAAACTGAAAAACATACAAACACATGGAGGTTAAATAACATGCTACTAAACAATGAGTGGGTTAACAATGAGATCAAGGAAGAAATCTAAAGACATCTTGAGACAAATAAAAATGAAAACATGACTCAAATATGTGGGACACAGCAAAAGCAGTTCTGAGAGGGGCATTCATAGAAATAGAGACCTACATCAAGAAACAAGAACAATTTCAAATGAATCACCTAACTTTACACCTAAAGAAACTAGGGGTGGGGTGGGGGCGGAAGCCCAAAAGGAGAAGGAAGGAAATAAAATAGATCAGAACAGAAATAAATGAAATCTTTTTTTTTTTAAGTACAAAAAAATCAATGAAACCAAGAGTTGGTTTTTGAAAAGATAAACAAAACTGGTAAGCCTTTAACAAAACTCATCAAGAAAAAAAGAGAAGACCCAAATAAGTAAAATCAGAAATGAAAGAGAAGTGACAACTGACTCCACAGGAATACAAAGGATTATAAGAAAGTACTACAATTATATGCCAACAAATTTGGACAATCTGGAAAAAAAGAATAAAGTCCTAGAAACATATGACCTTCCAAGAATGAATAAAGAAAAAACAAAATTTGAACAGACCGATAACTGCTAACAAAATCTAATCAGTCATCAAAAGACTTCGAACAAACAGAAGTCCTGGATTCAATGGCTTCCCAGGTTAACTTTACCAAACATTCAAAGAATTAACACCTATCCTTCTCAAAGTATTCCAAAAATTTCAGGAGGAGGGAAGGCTCCCAATATCCCTTATAAACATAGATGCAAAAATCCTCAATGAAACATTAGCAAATCAAATTCAGCAATACATTAAAAAGCTCATACACCATGATCAAGTGGGATTTATCCTTGGGATGCAGGATGGTTCGATATCTGCAAATCAATTAATATGATATACATTAACAAAGTGAAAGGTAAAAATTTATGATTATAGCAATAGCTGCAGAAAAAGCCTTCAACAAAATTCAGCAATCATTTATGATAAAAACTCTTGGCAAAGTAGGAAGAGAGAGAACACATGGAAAAGTGGGAAGAAAGGGAACATACCTCAAAATAATTAAGGCCATATATGACAAAGCCACAGTTAACATCATATTCAACAGGGAAAAGCTAAAAGCGTTTTCCTTAAGATCAGGAATAAGACAAGGCTGTCCATTTTAACCACTTTTATTCAACATAGTTTTGGAAGTCCTAGCCACAGCAATCAAACAAGAAAAAGGAATAAAAGGCATCCGAATTGAAAAGGAAGTGAAACTGTCATTATTCACAGATGACATAATACCATAAATAGAGATCCCTAAAGAGTCCATCAAAAACCTATTAGAACTGATAAATGAATTCAGTAAACTTTGCCAGGAAATAGCTCGCTTTTATTTTTATTTTCACATCACTCTAGTGTGTCAACAGTCTTTGGAAACAAATAACATTACTGTTTATAGCATTCTGTTTTTAGTAGTGATATTTCCATTTACAAAATATAGTAATTCTTGATCTCCATAAATGTCAAATCCTAGAAAACACAGTATTCCTATGCGTGATGTTAACATTGTTTTCAAATATTTGTTAGCCGAAGATTCATTCGATGAATCCAATTTATGTATACATTTCTGTTACATTAGGATTAGAGACAAGTTTTTTTTAGAAATAACTCCAAGAACAGTTTTTAGATTTTGTTTTCATATTGAAAACCAATCAGATTTGCTTCATCCTCAAAGAGCGTGTTTATGTAAAATTAAATTAATGCATCTGAAAACAGCAAAAGGCAGAATGATCACCTTTTCACTACTGAGTTTTTGCCTTAGAACCCCAGGTATATTCTTTCTTTGTGGAACCAATTCATATCTCTGTCTCCCAGCTAATTGGACAGGGACCTGTACCCCGGTTTACTTGGCCCCTGAAATAAACACTGCTCCCAACAACAACAAAAAAAATTAATGCTGGCAGGAAACTGCACTTTCATTCCTAAATAGGAAATGGGTTAATGGTTAATTTTTCTTATCCATGAGCACAGTATATGTTTCCATTTATTTGTATCTTCTTCAGTTTTTTTTCTTCAGTGTCTTATAACTTTTTTGAGTATAGGTCTTTTACCTCCTTGGTTAAATTTATTCCTAGGTATTTTATTGTTTTTGATGCAATTATAAATGGGATTGTTGTCTTAATTTTTTTTTCTGATAGTTTGTTATTTGTATATAAAAATATAACCGAATTTTGAATGTTAATTTTGTATTCGGTCACTTTATTTAGGGCTAAGGTTAGAAATGTGATCCGCAGGTTATCTCAGGGTAAATGCTGCAGCTGCAAGAGCCACTGGCAAGTACTCTTGGGGCAAATGGAAAATGGGTTAAAATGTCCATACTAACCAAGCACTCTACAGATTTAATACAATCCCTATCAAAATACCAGTGACATTTTCCACAAAACTAAAACAATCCTAAAATTTATATGGAACCACAGAAGACCCCAAATAGCTGTACCAATCTTGAGAAAGAAGAACAAAGTTGGAGGCCTCATGCTGATATCAAACTATAGTACAAGGCTACAGTAATCAAAATAGCAGAGTACTGGTATAAAAACAGACACATAGATCAATGGCACAGAATAGAGAGCCCAAAAATAAACCCACACTTATATGGTCAATTAATCTATGACAAAGGAGGCAATGATATACAATGGGAGTAAAGACAGTCTCTTCAATAAGTGGTACTGGGAAAACTAGACAGATACATGCAAAAAAATGAAACTGGACCACTTTCTTACACCATATACAGGAATAAACTCAAAATGGATTAAAGACTTAAATATAAGTCTTGAATCATAAAAACTCCTGGAAGAAAACATAGGCAATAAACTCTTTGAAGGTATTCTTCCTAATATATGTATTTTTGGATATATCTCCTTGGGCAAGGAAAACAAAAAATAAGGAAAGGAAACTATCAACAAAAAGACAAACTACTAAATGGGAGAAGATAGTCACCAATGATACATCTGATAAGGGGTTAATATCCAAAATTTATTTAAAAAAAAACTCATACGACTCAACAACAAAAATCCAATTAAAAAATGGACAGAGGACCTGTATAGGCAGTTCTGCAAAGAAGACAGATCATCGATAGATAGATGAAAAGATGCTCAATGTCACTAATCATCAGAGAATTGCAAAGTAAAACCACAATGAGATATCACCTCACACCTGTCAGAATTTCTACCATCAACAAATCAAAAAACAAACATTGGCAAGGGTGTGGAGACAAGGGAACCCTTGTGCATTGTTGGTGAGACTGCAAATTGGTACAGCCACTATGGAAAATAGTAAAGAGGTTCCTCAACTACCTTATGACCCAGCAATTGCATTTCTGAATATTTATCCAAAGAAAACCAAAACACTAGCTCAAAAAGATACATGCACCACTATGTTCACTGCAGTGCTATTTACGATAGCCAAAATATGGAAGCAACCCAAGTGTCCATCGACAGACGACTGGATAAATAAGTGGTACATATATACAATGTAATATTACTCAGCCATTAAAAAAAAAAAATGAAATCTTACTATTTGCGACATGAATGGACCCAGAGGGTATTATGCATAGTAAAATAAGTTAGAGAAAGACAAAAACTATGTGGTTTCTACTTATATGTGGAATCTAAGGAACAAAATAAATGAACGAACAAAATGAAAACAGACTCTTAGAGACAGAGAACAAACTGGTGATTGTCAGATGGGAGGCAGGGAGGTTAGGAGCCTAGGTGAAGAAGGTGAAGGGATTAAGTACAAATTGGCAATTATAAAACAGTCATGGGAATGTAAAATACAGCATAGGAAATACAGTCAATAATATTGTAATAACTAAGGTGTCAGGTGGTACTAGACTTATAGGAGGGATCACTTTATAAGTTATATAAATGTTTAAGCACTATGCTGTACACTTGAAACTAATATAACACAGAATGTCAGCTGTAATTGAATAATGAGAAACAGAATTTAAAAAGTTATCAATGAAAAAATTTTAAAGATACTCCACATTAGGGAATTGCAAGTTAAAACAACGATGGAGCTGACAAGACAAATCTACATTTTTTAAAATTATTTTTCTTAAAAAAACTTTTTTTGTTATAGTGTATGGTGACATGTTAACTAGACCTATTGTGATGATCATTTCGCCATATATACAAATATAGAATCATTATGTTGTACAGCTGAAACTAATGTTATATGTCAATTATAGCTTAATTTTTTTAAAAACAGACCTAAAAAAATGAGATACCACTACACAAATATTAGAATGGCCAAAATCCAAAACACGGACAACACTGAACACTGATAAGAATGTGGAGCAATAGGGACTATCATTCAGTGCTCGTAGCAATGCAAACCACTTTAGACAGTTTGGTTGTTTCTGGCAGAACTAAACATACTCTTTCCATATGATCCAATAATCACTTTCCTTGGCGTTTTGGTATTTATCCAAATGACTTGAGAACTTATGTACATACAAAAACCTGCACATGGATGTTGACAGCAGTTAATTTACATATTATGTTTATTCATAATTGCCAAAACTTGGAAGCAACCAAGATGTCCCTTGGTAGGTGAATGGCTAAACTGCGGTACTTCTAGACAATGGAGTATTATTCAGCACGAAAAAGAAATGAGCTATCGAGCTAATAAAAGACATGGAGAAACCTTAAATGTATATTACTAAGTGAAAGAAGTCAATCTAAAAACGCTACATATTGTATAATTCCAGCTATATAATATTCTGGAAAAAGCTAAACTTTGGAAACAGTTAAAAGATCAGTGGTTCCCAGGGTTTGAGGGAGGGATGAACAGGTAGAGCACGAAGGATTTTTAAGGCATTGAAAACACTCTGTATGATACCATATGATGAATACATTTCATTATACATTTGACCAAACCTGTACAATGTACAATACCAAGAGTGAATTGTAATGTAGACTCTGGACTTTGGGTGACTGTGGTGTGTCAATGTAGATTCAATTTGAGTAGCAAATGTACCACTGTGGTGGGGGAATGATGTGGGAGTCTATGCGTATGTGGGGGCGGGGAATAGATGGGAAATCTCTGTTATCTTCTGCTCAATTTTGCTGTGAACCTAAAAATGCCCCCCGCCAATAGTCTTAATTAAAAAAAAAAAAAAAAGGTAACCTAAGGAAAACTTGAAGAAAAATCTAATGTCATAATATGCTCATTTTCTTAAAATGCTAAACTTAGCTGAAAACCTTAGAATGCTATCTGCTGCTTTTCAATTATTTGTTACCATAACAGTGGGATAACAAAATGGACTTCGGTGAGCTTTTTCTTCAGTTTTATATTTGTACTTTCTTTTCCCATAATTTTCCCAAGCAGAAAGTCAAAGTTCTTGATTCACTATTACTACTTTAGAAGGAAGTACAAATTGCTAACATCTTAAAATAACAGCTTTAATTTATGAATTTTCCTTTAAAAGCTTTCTTACTGGTAAGGGAGAGGGGAGCTTTTTTATTTCATCTCTCCCACCCTTTTTTTCTCAAGATAGTAGTTCCTTATCCAAATATATTTATCTAGTGGCACCTATCACTAGCAGGTTGGTGAAAGATCTTGATTTATAAAGAGCTGGAAAAAGTCCTAGCTTTACAAAAACATTGCTTTCTCCCCCCCACCCCCGCCCTTTAATTCTCCCCCCTCCACTTGCACCCCTGACCTACGGATGTTGCCATCTCCCCTTAAGAACTGGATCTCTGAAGGTGGGATGACTCCCCCCACGCGCTCGCTGCGTGCACCCAGGGCCTGGCACCCCTGGCACACTCGAGGAATGCGGCGTATCCGGGGCATGGAGCACCTGACGAATGGTCAGTGGCTCCACCAGGGGTGCGAACCTAGGACCTTCTGCATGTAAAGCAGATGTGCTAACCACTACACTATGGAGCCACTCCCCAAAAACATTGTTTTTATAATTGAAAAACACACCTCATTTTTAAACAATGGCAATGGTATGCAGTTTTATCTTCAACCTGTCACAATATCTGGCTCTCGATTTTTAGTGATTTTGAGATCATCTAACCTTCAGTTGATAATGAACCACCATGCTTCATTACATCATGGTATCAATTCTGAAAGCAATTCCAAGTGAGTTTTACTAGTATTTTTTTTTCAATAATCTTTTATGCAAAAGCTTTGTATTTTAATATCTGTGCAACTTTTCAAAGTGATCAGTTTGAAGGACTTCACTCAAATATAAAGAAACAGGCCTAGTGCCTGGTACACAGTGCTCAACAAATATTCCCTTCTCCACGTAGTACATTATCACCATTTAGAACAGAATGTGTACACGTTTACATATACATCTTTGCTCATATGTGTATAAAACATCTCTGAAAGAATACACAAGAAAATATTAAGTTGTTAAACCTTCAGTAGATCTTTAATGGCTAAGGAAAACACAATCACATTATTTGTCTCACCCAGGCCACCATCCCTCTGTAAAGAAACTGAGCAATATCCTGATGGAGAAAGAAAGTCTGGTAAATGGGAGGTTTACAGGCTCTAGATGGATGGATGGTCTGGGTTCAAATCTTAGCTCTGCCTGTGATATAGCTGTGGGTTTTAATTAAGCACCATCATCTTTCATAGACTGGGCTTCCTTATCCGTAAATCAGAATACTGACATCAATATTGTTGTCAGGATTAAACAAAATGGCATTCCT
>NW_006442107.1:32808386-32823882 GCF_000325575.1 Pteropus alecto | reverse complement strand
ATTATTAGTCAATATTTAATTGTACTATTAACTATACAAAAGTAAGAGTATAAAACTATCTGGACAAAACGTGAGATTTTCTAAACTACAAGCCCCCCCACCCATGTAAGAATCTGATAAAGGAGTTTTACTGCTTTTTCTGTCCCCAAGTCTCCATTTAAAATGACCTTCAGAAAATCTTAAGTGCATTTTTTAAACACCATAAACAAATTCAAAAAGCCAAGAAAAAAATGGGAAAAAAACCTAGCATCAGACATGACAAATATTTTACAAAATTAATTAAAAAGAAAAAGAAAACCAGATAAATGATAGAGAATATGAACATAAAGAACACAAAAAACACATTTAAAAAATAAAAGAATAAGTAATTAAAGAGATGCTCTTTTTTCATCTACCAATTTTCTAAAGATGAACAGGTCTGATGTCCAATATTTAGGAGGGTGTGAAGAAAGAGACCCTCATCCACAACTGGTAAAAGTATAAACTGATACATTTAAAAGGGCAATTTAGCAAAACCTATCCAGAACTAATATTCTGATCTAGCAATACCACTATAAAAACCTTATCCCCAAAAGTAAACAAAAATATAAGTAAAAGGATGCTTATTGCAGCACTATTTACAACCACCAAAAAACCTTTATTCTATTGCATCTTTAGAAATAAAGCAAGGCACAGTGAAAAACACTGACCCAGCTATATGCTGTCTACAAGAAATTCACTTGAATTATAGTGATACAGATAGTCTAAAAATAAATGGAGTAATATATAAATCGATGAAGTGACGTCAGAAAAATGGTGGCGTAAGAAACCTCAAAAGTCCAACCCTCCATAAAAGCAACTAAAAACTGACACAATCAACTTTTTCAGAACACTGGAAACTAAACAAAAGTGTTAAGCAATCCAGGGAGTGCTTAATCAAGAAAATCAGCTGAATCTTGGTAAAAACATAGAGCTTTGCAGCATTAAACTTTAGTCCAATCCTGGGCTCCCAGATCAGTGGCAGTCTTGAAAATAACAGCCCGCATTCCCAATGTTGGTTCAGGAGAACAAACCTCACTTGCAAATAAATTTAAATTATTTGTTTTGACCTATCTATTGGCTCCCTAGAAGCCTGCTGAAAAGGCCTGCTTTGTCTGCCTTTGCTGCTAAGCGCCCCCCCAACCCCCACCCCACAAGCAGCACATCTACAGACAGATGTTTCCACTGCTGCCACCTAAAGCAACAGATAACAGTTGGGGCAAATACACTGACTAAAAACCTTAAGAGGAAAGGCTGAGCAATGCGATGTTTTGAGAGATAAGAAAAACAAAACAAAACAAAACAAAACACACCTTTATTTTATAAGCTTCAACAAAGTCCTGAGAATCAAGGAGACAATGTGTATGACTGGGGCTGTGCACATTCTCAAGAATTTTGCCAGATAAAGAATTCTTGATTGACAGTGTTTTTCTTTTAATACTTTGACTATGTCATCACACTGCCCTCTATGGTTTCAGATGAGAAGTCAGCTGTTAATTGACACTGAGGACCTCAACTGATATTGAGGATCTCTTATATGCAATGAGCCACTTCTCTCTTCTTTTAAGATTCTTTGTTTTGCAACTGTTTGATTAAGATGTGTCTTGGTGTGGATCCCATGAGTTTATCCTACCCAAGAAGGCCCTACATTCTCACCTCTGGATGACATTGGTCTCTGCAAAATATAGGAAATGAAGGCTAAGACAGAGTTGAAAGTGGCTGAATGGTGACAGTACACTCCAGCAAATGCATAGCATCCCTCTGAAAGTATTGAGAAATGTTTTCAGTATCAAATGTTTAAGGAAATCTCTGTCCAATCATTAGTTGACCAGTATACTAATGGGACAGAGATTTCAACAGGCACACAAGACAAGAATACATATACTACAAAATTAGCTAAGGAAAGTAACTAAACAAACTAACAACAACAGCTAAGACAAGCAGCAGCAACACCCCTGGGGGTAGGGAATAAATTGATTTCCAGAGCTGCCACATAATAATACTCAAAATGTCCTATTTCAACAACAACAACAACAACAAATTACATGTTCTCAAAGAAAAAGGAATAAATGGCCCATATGTGGGGGGATAAAAGCTATCACTAGAAACTCTCCCTAAGGAATTTCGGCCATTAGAGAACAGAGAAAGGGGCATAAAGAATATCCGCAGAAATGATGACCTAAAAATTTGTCAAATTTAATGAAAAACAATCTACATATCCTAGAAGCTTAACAAAATCCAAGCAAGATAAACTCAATGAGATCCACACTGAGATACTACTTAATCAAGTAGTTCAAAGACAGAGAGAAAATCTTGAAAGAGAAAAGTGGCTCATTACATACAAGAGATCCTCAATATCATTAACAGCTGACTTCTCATCAGAAACCAGAGGCCAGAAGGCAGAGGGATGACACAGTCAAAGTACTGAAAGAAAAACCTGTCAACCAAGAATTCTTTATCTTGCAAAATTACTCTTCAAAAAGAAAGAGAAATTAACTCAGATTAAGAAAATCTGAGAATTCATTGTTAGATCCTACAAGAAATGCTAGAGTCCTTCATGCTGAAGTGAAAGGACATAAGACAATAACTTGAATTCACATGACTAAAGAACACCAGTAAAAGTAACTACATAGGTAAATATAAAACATAGTATAAATATATTTTACATTTGTATCTCTTTTCTTTCTCCTGATTTAAACGACAACTGCATAAAGCAAATATTGTAAATCAGGCACACAATGTATATAGTTCATGACAACAGCACCATAAAGGGAGTGAAGCTACAGAGCAGTTTTTGTACATTACTGAAATTGTTATTAATATGTTGAAAATTAAGATGTTAATTGTAATCCCAGGGCAATCACTAAGAAATAACTCAAAACCATAAAGTATAAGGGAATTAAAATGGTGCACTGGAAAGAAACACAGAAGAAGGCAGTAATGGACAGAAGAATGCCGTAATGGAGGAACTAAGGAACACAAAAGATGTAAGATATATAGAAAACAAATAGCAATATGGTAGAAGTAAGTTCTTCTAATCAGTAATTATTTTAAATATAAATGGGTTAAATTCTCAAAATAGAAGACAGATTTTGGCTGAATGGATAGAACAACAACAAAAATAAGATCCAACTATATACTGCCTACTAGAGACTCAGTTTAGGTTCAAAGACACAAGAAAGCTGGGATGGCTATCCTAAAACCAAACAAAATAAACTTTAAGACAGAAACTGTCACAAAAGACAAAGAACAGCATATAATAATAAAATGGCAAGTCTGTCAACAAGATATATTATAAACATATAAGCACCTAATAACAGAACCCCCAAAAATATGGAACAAAAATTAACGAAACTGAAAGGAGAAATAGTTCAACAAGAGCTAGAGAGTTCAATATCCCCTTTTCAATAATGGATAGACCACCTAGACAGAAGATGAATAAGGAAACAGAAGACTTACACAACACTTTAAATCAACTAGGCCTAACAGGCAGCTACAGAACACTCTACTCAACAATAGCAGAATATATATTCATTTTATGTGCACATGGAACATTCTCCAAGACGGATCATATGTTAGGCCACAAAACAAATCTCAATTTTAAAAGATTGAAAGCATACAAAGTACGTTCTCTGACCACAACGAAATGAAACTGGAAATCAATTGCAAAACTTTTTTTGAAAAATTAAAAATTATGAAGAAATTAAGAAACACATTCAACAGACATTCAACGAAAAATCTGACAAACTAGGAATAGAAAGGAACTTCCTCAACTGATAAAGGGCATCAATGAAAAACCCATAGTTAACATCACACTTAATGATAAAAGACTGGAAGCTTTCTTCCAAAAATCAGGAACAAGACAGGTTTGTTCTTGTCACTTCCATTCAAAATTGTATTGGTAGTTCTAGTTAGGGCAATCAGGCAAGAAAATAAATAACAGGTGTTTATATTGGAAAAAAAGAAGTAAAATTGCCTCTATTCACAGATGACATGATCTTACATAGAAAACCCAAAAGGATACACAAGAAAACTATTAAAGCTAATAAATGATTTTAGCAAAGTTACAGGACACAAGATGAAGAGAGATTAAGATAGAAAATAAGTTGTACAGTTGATCCTTGCACTTCGTGGGTTTGAACTGCACGAGTGAACTTAAATCCACGTTACTCAAGGGTCAACTATATAGTTGAACCGCGGTTGGGAATGCGCATATGCAGAACTCCAACTTAAGTCATATGCAGATCTTAAATTATGCAAGTGGCTGGAGCCCCTAAACCCCACATTGTTCAAGGATTAACTGTATATCTACATATCAGCAATGAACATTCCAAAAATGAAATTTTAAAATATTCTATTTGCAATAGCATCCAAAAGAACAAAATAAGAATAAAAAAACCAAAAAGGTGAAAGACTTATACACTGATAGCTCAAAACACTGCTGAAATTAAAGAGGACCTAAATAAACAGAGAAAAATCCTTTTTAGTGGATGTAAGAATACTGTTAAGACAGCAAAGTATTGCTGTAACTCAAAGTGATCTATAGACTCAATACAAACTCTACTAAAATTTCAATAGCCTTTTTTGCAGAAATGGGAAAAGCTGATTCTCATGATGCTGAAAGGATGTTCAACATCATCAGTCACCAGGGAAATGCAAATCAAACCCAAAATGAATCACAAATTCACACCTATTAGGATAGCTAAAATTTTAAAAACCAGAAAATAAAAAGTGTTGGTGAGGTGGTGGAGAAATTAGAATCCTTACGTTGAATAGTGAAATTGTTCAGCTGCTTATAGAAACGGTTTTATAGTTCCTCAAAATGTTAAATATACGAGTTACTATATAATCCAGCAATCCTACTCTTAGATAATACCCAGGAGCAATAGAAACATATAACCACACAACAACTTCCACATGAATATTCATACCAGCATTATTCTTAACAGCCATAAAGTAGAAACTCAAATGTTCTTCACCTGATGGATAAACAAACTGTGGTATTATTGGACAAAAGAATACTATTCAGCGATAAAAAGGAATGAAGTCCTGATATATGCTACAGTAGGGATGAACCCTGAAAACATTATGCTAAAGAAGTCATCACATATTATGATTCCATTTATATGAAATCTCCAGATTAGGCAACTCCACAGAGATAGAAAGTAGATTAGTAGTTGCTAGTGGGTGAGACCAGGGAGAATGGTGAGTTACTGATGAGTAAAAGGTTCCTTCCTCTTCTGGAATAATAAAAATGGTCTAAAATTGATTGTAGAGATGGTTGCTCAACTCTGTGAATAGACTAAAAACCAGTACAACTTCTATTGAGATATAATTTATATAACATAAAATTCATCCTTTTAAACTGCTATAAGAAAAAAGCAGGCTCGAGTCTTTGCCATGTTAAAAATCCATCCCTTAACCTTTTATGACCCTCTAACACCTCACATTCTTCCCTTCACACCTAAGATTTGTTTATTCTTGAAATAATCTACACTTGCTTTCTCTACTCTCTGACCTCTCAATTACTCAATTCAATAAAACCTAGCTCCTTTCTCAATTGTTAGCATTAAGGAGAATGCTACAAAACTGCTCAGTTATCAAATTCAATAGACCCTTAATAATCCTTGTTTTACTCAAGTTCTCAAAGCATCTGAAGTATAGCTTCCTTTTCTTCATTTTTATTTTTTCTGGAGTCGGTTATGAGGTATAACTCCTTCTTGAAATGATCCCATTTGGGCTTCTATGACATTTTCTCATGATTTCTCTATATCTCAAAACAGGAATTTTCTTTTCCAGTTCTTCCTCTATCTCGCTTTAAATGTTGTTGTTCTCCATGTCCTATTTCTAGAGCTACTCTCCATCAGTTAACTCTTCCTATTATGTTACCTAAATCAAAGGCTTCAACTACCACTTATTTTATATATATATATACACACACACATATATACACATATATATCTACATACATATATACACACACATATACACATATATGTATTCATGTGTGTATATGCATACATATATATGTATATATACATGTATATGTGTATACATGTATATATGTGTATATATGTGTGTGTGTATATATGTGTGCGTATATATGTGTGTATATATGTGTATATATGTATGTATATATATATAGCGCCTGATGACTCTCTTATCAAGACTTCTCTCTTGTACTCCAAATCCAAACATCCAATTCTGCAGACCTTTCCACCTAAATGTTTCACAGAAAACTTCCACTCAATATATCCAAAAGCTAAAATATTGTTCTTCCCCAAATTTGAACCTCTCTTCCAGAATTTCATCTTAGTATGCTTTACCATAGTTTATGCAATCATCCAAATTAAAATCCAAGTCATCTTATTAAACTATTTATCACTCCCAAAATCCAATTGTTACTAAATCCCATGAATTCTACCTTCTAAATATTTGCACTATTAATCTAATTCTCTGTATCTCCACTGACACTACCTTTGTTTAGGAGCTTATTCTGTCACTTCAAGTACTACAAAAACTCTTAACCAGTCTTTCTTCATCCTGCCTTATCTTCCCTCTATCCCTTCTTAAATCTATACAATACCAGAACTCTCTAAAACAAAAACCTTATCATAACTTCCTGATTCAAATCCATAAACTCTATTATTATATATAAGAAAAAATAAATAAAAAACCTCTAGAATCCTTAGAATGGCATGCAATACCTGAGGATCTATCTGTGTAGCCTCATCTTCTACTACTTACCATAAACCCAATACTTATAAACACAATGCTATCTAGCTGTAGAAAACGATTTCTCATTCCTAAAATACCATGCTCTCTCATCATCATATCCAACTTTTCCTCTGCCTTAAATTCCTTTCTCCCCATCTTCCTCCTCTGTCATGCCTAAGCTATATGTTTAAGAACATCAAGTATAAAGTAACATATAATGCTCAACACGCAAAAGAGTCAAAATGGGTGGAGCTTGCTAATGCCTCTAGTTTATCCTGTCTCAATGACTCCTATTTACTTACAAGATAAAGTTGAAATTACTTCAACTGTATAAAGACTATCCATAATTTGGTCTCTGCCTACCTCCCAGTTTCATCTTGCCACCACCTATACCTGCAGATCCTACAACTCAATATGTAACTTTAGGCTCCTGTGCTTTTGCTCCCACTGTTCCTTCAACCTAAATGCCCACCCTTTCTATGCCTGTATACTACTATTTTCATTCCCTTTCTCCTTACTACTGCCCCTTTCCTCAATCTCTCCTCTTCCCGTAAGAAACTGACCACTTGCTCCTTTTTACACCGCTGTACCCCCATACTTTCTTCAGTCAAAGTAATCTTAAAAACACAATGCACTTGCTGACAGTTTAAGTAAGAGATAAAGTCTTACCACCCCGATGGCAGAGGCACTGCCTTATCCATCTGTAAGTCTTCTTCACCTGGCATACCTGCTACATAGTAATTCCTCTACACTGAACGATCTGCATTTTTCCTTCTCTCCACACACTAATGTAAGTTTCTACTGGGATTTTTCTTTCAAAAAAGAAAGAACATAATTTCGGATTACATTTAGGGCCCAATCATTCCTTGCCAAGCAAACGACTGTGCAAATACAACTTGTACAAACTAAAGTTAATACGCATTTTCTGATACTGCTTCTATTTCCCTAAACTGGAGAAATGGTCCCTCACAGATTCAAAACGGGAAATACTATTTGAAGAGATAGCATTTAAGTTATGTCACATTGCTTTAAGATACTTTAAAGAATTCTCAATGGTTACTGTTAAACTAGCCCCCACTTAAATCTATAGGTCACTTTGAAAAGTGGGAACCACTCTGCTAAACTTCCTACCTCTACTACTGCCAAAACAGCTTACAGCAATTACTCATCTTCAGGGAGATACTCAGAAAGGAATTATCAAATCACCAAGATAACTGGAAAGGCAGAAAGTGAGGTTATCTTTCACATTCACGGTCTGCCACCATGATCACCAAACCAGAACTGGGCCTGCTCCTTATCGCCACTTAAATATTTTGTGACTAACTGCTAAGTATCATGGAACGCTACTCAAAGGGCTCCAGCATTTGAACATGCCCACTCCACTAAACAAAAAATGCAGTGATAGCTTTTCAAATTAGACTAGATGGTGTGTTAACTCAGTGTCCAAACGACTGTACTTTTTTTATACGCACAAACTCTCTCGAATTAACATTTTAATTATCTTCAAGAGCTCTATTAGGCCCTAGGGGAATCATGCTGCTTGCTCATGAGGGAGGCTCTGTGGTAATAAATTCCCAAACCTGAAACAGCATAATTACTGCAGGTAAGACTGAGGAGTGAAGTATTTTGTAAAACCTGTTTCAATCTCACAACGACTTAAAAAAAAAAAAAAAAAAGCTGACCTCAATAACAGTATTTTGGCACAAACATACTTGAAAATGCGCTGTGAAAAGAATTCTCAACCCCAGATAGGTCCGTCCATTCCCACTGAAACCTGAACTAAGGACCGCAGCACCCAAAGAAGCCCCACTGCTTCCACGCCAGTGGTGGGAAACATCAAGAGCCTGTTCCTAGTCCACTGGGCACGCACTGAAGACGGGTCAATATTTCAGATGCGATTAGAAAACAATATGGTTATATAAAAGACTGAGTTCCCTGTCCTGCGGGTTTGCCCAAGAACTGCCCCGAGGCCTGGAGCCCCTAGGGGGGAGGGGTTCGATTCTTGACTCTCCTCCTCCAGACCCCGAGAGCACCAAATCACAAACAAATGCGGCTGCCATGAGGGAGGCCCGGCCGGCAAGTGGGAGGAACGCACGACAAATGGGGCAAAAATGAGAAGCCTGCCCGGGAAGAATCCGCACTAGGGGCAGCCACGCCCCCCACCCCCAACTCCCACCCGAGCGCGGCGAGCGCCTAGCCCCGCACGCTCCCTAACAGACGCGGCTGTGATGCGGCTGTGGAATCTCCCCGGGAACGCGACTGGCACCGCGGCGACCCCCGCACGCCACCGCTGCCCGCCACTAACCTGTGCCCGCCACCGCGCGACCGCCCGCTCCCGCCGCAGCCACCGCCTCCTTGCGCTCACGCTGCCGCTGCAGCCACCGTAGCCACCTCCTGCGCTGTACCCCTGGCCGGCCTCAGGCGCCCCATTCCCACCCCGCCCCAGCCTCCGCCTGTTTACAATGATTGGGACAGAACAGGACTAGCCGGCCTAGCGCGCAAGCGCACTCCCTCCTCCCGCCGCAGTCGGCCTCCCGGGCCCTCCTCTCTGTGTTGGCGGCTAAGGCCGACAAGGGCAAACGTCCTGCGCCCTCGCGCGATGCACGGTGGGAGGCGTAGTTCTCGGAAACCCAGTTTCAAGCCTATAGGAGGGCACTTCGTGGAGGAAGTACACTACAACACCCAAGAAGCACCGCGCCCTCTACGGCTTCGGAGTTCGTCGAGGAGACAGGAAGCGCGCGAAAGAACGCGCCGCGCCAGTGCTCTGCGAGCGCCTGCGCAGCTCCTGGTTTTGGGAGACTGGGTGGGACTTGCACCTACCCGAATCTAATCCCGCGGAGGTGATTTGGGGGCAGCCCCTGGGGTAATCTTGAGAAATGAAATGCCTTTTCTCTCCAGGCTTCTAGCCCGCTTGTTCCTCAAATACCGACGTTCAGACTTTTTGTGCCAGCAGGCTTCAGTCGTCCTAACCAGTTAAACCAGCCTAGGAGGCCAGCTGGGTGGGACATCTTCCCGATCGCGGACTGGGCGGGGCATCTTTTGCTTGGGGTGGGGACGTCTGCCCTGGGTGTTTGGGTTAAAGGGAAGCGCCCTGGCCGCTGAGGAGAGACTTACGTAAGACTCTGTGGGGACCGTCTTTAGAATTCCTAAAACGAGTCTTGACAGAGGCCGGTCTTTGGTTCTTGAAGGATATCAGGACTGCTGTCTTCTGTCGCCCTCTTTGCATCAACTTTCACAAAGGCACACCTGAATTAGAACTGAACAGCGCGTGGTTAGCTTGCAGATAGAATTGAATCATGAGGAAGACTGGAAATAACTGGATTTCTGGAATCAGTCTTCAGAAAGACTTGAATTGTTATGTTAGTGCATGGCTGGAAATCAGGCGTCCTTTGAACTGTTGCTTTATAAAATTTGGCGGCTTAGGGGAAATATGATTTGGGATAGATAGTCCTTCCCAATCCCTTCCATTTCTACATACAACACTTTTTTAAGAACTTAATTACATATTTAAGTTGACCTCTGTAATCCATCCTGCACTCTATCTCCCAAATCAGTTTCCCTCAAATCTGACATTAGTCTCTCCCTTGTACTCTGCATTTTCCTACCCAGTAATGTTCAGCCCCTACAGCCTGTTATTCAAGAGGCTTCCAGGATTACACCCTAAGGTGGTCTTCTATAGCTGCTGTTTTTTGACTGCTTGAAAAGCTTTCTTACTGCTTCCCTGGCAACAAAACTGTCTTCCATGCAGGATGAGGCAAATTTCCCCAAGCACCGAGAGAAGGGAGTCCTTTGGCGGAAAGTGTGGAAAGAATTCAACGCACATGCCAAAGTTAGAGTCAAAAGGAAAGTTTATTAGAGAAGGGATAACACTGTGTTCTCTCAGAGGCAGAGAGTGAGAGGGACTGACAATAGAGATGAGAACAGGGAGGGGGAGAGAGAGAGAGAGCGCGCGCGCACTTGCGCAAGCACTGAAAGGGACCCTGAGTGTTCAGAGAATTTCGTTTATATGTCATTCTTTAGTTCCCATTTCCTTTGATATGGACATACAGTGAGAAAAGGGGAAGCGTGAATTGTAGAGTGAAAGGCCTGCTTGCAGTTCCCAGCGTTTAATCCATAGGTTCCTCCAAAGTTTTAGCCATAGGGAATGACTTGGTTCTTATCCCCCCTTCACAGGTGTGGGGAATGGGTTGGGGAGCAGAAATCTTCCTTTGTTCTGAAGGTGTCTTCCTGGTCTGGCTGCAGTGCTGATTAGCATATTGCAGTCTCTGATAGTGGCTTGATTAACATTTTAATTCTCTTGCCTCTTCCCTACATACTCTGACTACTTAGGTGGGCATGTTACCATCACAATTACAGTACTCTTCACCGCTGGCAAAAAAATAGGCACTGACTGGAGTTGGGGCATTTTTGAGCTGTTGTTTAAAATTGCTATATGGACACAGGGAGGAGGAGAAGCTTTTAACCAAGGTAACTGCTGCTGGCCATTTTCTTCACAACATTAAGAGGCCTTTCTGCAGTAGGAAGGAATGGGGACAAGAGGGTGGGGCAGGGACAGGGAGAGAACCATGTGCTGGCAGCCTGAAGACTGTGGTTTCAGTTTCAGAGGCCATAGTTTTTGTATAATTCCTTGAGTGCTTTGAGCATGTGACCCTAGCTGGGTGAGCTGATAAATTTATTTATTATTATTTCAGGCTAATTTGTGTGGATTTAGAACATATTTGTTGGTTGCCCCCTGAGCATTCGTTCTTCCCATTTAAGCCATGCAACAAGCCCTTTCCCTCTAATGGCTGAGAGTTTCCGAAGTGATCATATAACCCAGTCAGAACCAATGAGTCCCAGAGTCTTGAGTTGGGGCTTCTAGTAAACTGCAGAATCCTTTCTTTTCCTGTGTGATGTAGGCATATGAAGTCTGGAAATGTGACAAACATTTTGCTCCTACAAGAGGAAAGCCTGAAAGGACAGGGTTTAGGGGAAGGACACCAGTAGAGCCTGAAGAATTGTCAATATTGTCAAATTGAGTGCTGGAAAGGAGAGGACCCTTGTATTTGGTGGCATCATTAGAGCTGCACTATCAAACCTCACCTGTTTGACCAATAGACTAATCTGTACACTGTTTAGAATTGTGAGCTATAAATGTCCTGTATTTGAGCCAGTTTGTATTGGGGGTTTTCTGTGACCCAAAATTCTAAAAGGCCTAATTCAGTTGGATTTCTTTTACATGACAACGAAAGGTCCTGACTAATACAAGTTGCTACTTAAACTGCAGAAGAGACTTTCAGCTGTGACATGGTGAACAATTTCTCTGCATACAAAACAAGTACAAAACTGGACAAATTTGTCAGAAACAATCATTTCAGGGCACTGGAAATTAAACAATTTGAGAAACATCTGTTCTTGAAAAACTTCTAGAAGTTTCAGTAGGAACCATAGATGTCTATGACTTTTTGCCTGAGGCTGCTTCTTTCCTGCCCTGATGTCCCGGAACTATAGTTTTACCAGTATGGGTGGAGCTAGCCAAGAAAACTAGCAGCTTTATTGCTAGAAAGAATGGACTAGATTTGTGGTAGGAGGTAGAAAACTTATGGCTTTGCCAGCTGGACGGAATATAAAATGATGCATCCACAATGGAAAACAGTATGGTTTTTTCCTTAAAATATTAATTACAAAATTATCATTTGATCCAGCGATTCCATTTCTGAGTATATACCCAAAATAATGGAAATCAGAGACTCAAAGAGATGTCTGTAGTTTCACATTCATAGTAGCATTATTTGCACTAGCCAACAGATGGAAGCAACCCAAGTGTCCACTGATGGATGAATGGATAAATAAGATGTGGTAAACACATGCAATGTAATATTATTTAGCCTTAAAATGAAAGAAGTTCTAAGTAATGTCAAGCAAAAATCATGAGAACCGAAAGGAGAAACTGGCAATTCAGTCATGCGTAGAGGTTTCAAATTCCTTTCTCACCAAGTGATAGAACAAGAGAAAATCACTAAGTGTATGTAAGACTTGAATTATAGTATCAACCAACCTGAAATATTTGACACGTAAAAAACTCCATCTTATAACAGCAGAATACACATTCTTTTCAAACACAAATGAAACATTGTTCAGGATAGATCATATGGTAGGCCAAAAAATGAATCTATAAATTTTAAAAGGATTGAAAACATATAAAATATGTTCTCCTTCCATGATGGAATTAAATTAGAATTCAACAACAGAAAGAAATATGAGAAATCCCCAAATATTTGGAAATTAAACAATACATTTTTAAATAACCCACAGGCCAAAGAAGAAATAACAAGGAAAATTAGAAAATATCTAAAACTGAATGAAAACAAAATATTACATATTAAATTTAAGGGAAGCAGCTAAAACTGTACTGAGAAGGAAATTAATAGTAGAAAATGCTTATATTAGAAAGAAGACAATAAGCTTCCACCTCAAGAAGGTGGCAAAAGATGAGTAAATCAAACCTGAATTAAGTAGAAGTAATGAAATAATGAAGATCAAAATAGAAATCAATGAATTAAAAACAAGTAGAGAAAATGACCCAAAAGCTGGTTCTTTGGAAAGATAAAATTGATAAACCTTTAACTAGACTAAGAAAAAGAGAAGACACTAATTACCAAAATGAGAAATGAAAAGAGGGACAACACTATAGACTTTATAGTAATAAAAAAGATACAAACATCGTAATTCCAATCATTTAAAAAACAAACGAAAATGGAGGTATTTCAAAAAAGAACACCAAAACTAATTCAAGAAAAAGTAGAAAATCTGAATAGGTGTATACCAAGGTAAAACACTCGAATCAGTAAATACAAATCTTCCCACAAAGAAAAGCCTAGGCTCAAATGTTTTCACGAGTGAATTCTATCAAATATTTTAAGGAAAAAAATAATACCAAACCTATTAACACCTTTTTAGAAAACAAGAGTAAGGAGCACATCCCAACTCATTTTATGAGGCCAGTATCATCCCGGTACCAAAACCAAGGACATCATAAGAAAATAGATGTACAGACTGATATTTTTCATGAATTATACACTTTCACCCATTTCCTGTTTAGAAAAGAAAAAAGTGCAGATTACTTCCAGTGTCAATTTAATTTTACATAAACATGCTCTTTGAGGCGAAGGCAAATCTGACTGGTTTTTAATGTGAAAATAAAATATAAAACTGTTCTTGGAGTTATTTCTAAACAGAACTTGTCTCCAATCTTAATGTAGCAGAAATATATATGATGATCACTATTTAATAATTTTTTTCGTGTGGTAAATTTCATAGCATGAAACAGCACAAAGCAGAACATCTAGGATTTGACATTTTTGGCAATCAAGAATTACTATATTTTGTAAATGGAAATACCACCACTAAAAACAGAATGTTTTAAATAGAATGATGTCATTTGTTTCCAAAGACTATCGATATACTAGAGCAATGTGAAAACAAGATATTTTGTAGCAAACTTTGACAGTAATGTTTAGGACTGTAATTTGAGTGTTATCTTGTAGTAGACGCTGCAGCTGCAAGTGCCATCGACAGGTATTCTCAGGGCAAATGGGAAATGGATTAAATAGTTAATTTTATGGTATATGAATTATATCTCAATAATGCTGTTATTTTTTAAAAACATATGAGGGTTGGAATAAATATTCTAAAGACAACTCTACCTTGGGGTGAACAGAAGAATCCAATGTGTATTGCCTGTATAGTTAGAAGTAGCACCTGAAACTTGATTCCTAAACATTTCACTGGGTCATAGTATTGTTACATAATTGAAATTTCCTATTTTTGTATATATAAACATAAGATATTTAGAAGAGAGAAAAAATATGGTGTAGATAATAGAGGCTCTGTTCATCCCTCTGGTGACCAAATCAAAGTTGTGACGGAAACAAGGAGCAGCAGCAAGGAAAAATCGCCTGGAATCTTGATGAACAAGCCATACAACTAGGGAGAAATCAAAGAAAGTACCCTACAACGGCAGAAGGTAAGTCGGGGCGAGGATGCGGGGCCGCCTGGTCCCGAGTGGCTAAATGAGACGGAAGTTACGGAAGCTGCGGCAGTGGCAGATGCCTCTTAAGGGGGCCGCGTACGCGATCAGATTTTTATGGTGACAGATCTGCTCGCTCTGAGCATCAGTGCTGATTCAGCTGCACTCAGGGGGCACCAGAGACTTACAGGGAGACATTGTTGGAGTGAGGGCCAAGGAGAGAGTCGCTCTGTACAGAAGTGCCGGCAGTATCCATTGTTCCCTGTTGAGCGCAGACACAGCGGGGCCATAGCTGTGACCTCATTAAACTGGATAACAGAGGTCGCTCCGCCCAGAGGATTCCCCAAAACCCCGCCTCCCCCAACTCACAGCCCCACCCAAGCCACATCCAGGTGTATCCTAAGCAAGTCAGGTGCTTTTTGCTGAGCAGTGCGTAGAATCATACTGGAGAGAGCTGGCCTCGATTTCTGGTGTGGCCTTTTGAAGTAACTATAAGCACAACACCTGTGGATTGCTTGGTGAATCTTAACAGGTGGCCCTGGAGGGATAGAGGCTTGGGCTAAATTTGGCCTGCAGCTGAACCCTTCTCCGGACTGTGCCACTGAACACCTACTTCACAAATCCACACTAATAAGACCAGGAGACTTAAGAGCTTTGCTTAATAAATAGAAGCAGACATGGAAAGGCAGCCAAAGTGGGAAGACAAAGAAGCAGAAACCATATGAGAGAACAGAACAGAAATCCAGGTAGAAT
>NW_006442107.1:32719250-32807961 GCF_000325575.1 Pteropus alecto | reverse complement strand
CAATACTAATGAATGATATTTAATGACCCTAATAAAAAAAATTTTGAATTTTCTATTAAATAACATCAAAGGAAAAATAAGTGAAAATATGGTGGACAGCAGCAAGAGAAAAAAGATAATTACTTATAAAGGAACACCCATAAGACTGGCAGCTGATTCTCAAAAGAAACTATGCAAGACAGAAGGACTTAGCAAAAAATATTCGGCAGAATAAAGACCCAGGATATACAACCAAGAATAATTTATCTATCAAAGCTATAATTTAGAGTTGAAGGACAGATAAAGAGCTTCCCAGACAAAACAAACTAAATGAATTTATCACCGCTAAGCCAGAATTACAGGAAATGTTAGAGACACTTCTTTAAGAACTAAAAACATGTATCAAAAACAGGAATAAAGAATGGTAACAACTACATTCCTATCAATAAGAACCTTAAAGGGAAAAGAATTAAGTGCTCCAACCAAGGGTTAGAGTGGCTGAAAGGATAAGAAAACAAGACCGCTACATAGGAAAAGGAAGGGAATGGAAAAAGATATTGCTGTGATAAACCTAGAAGGTATTTAAGGCAGACAGAGAAAGATAAACATACATGATTTCACTTATATGCAGAATGTAAGGAATAAAAAGAACAAACTAATCAAAAACAGACTCTCAAATACAGTGGATGATTTGGACAGAGGGGAGGAGGATTTGGGGGGCTGGGAGAATGGAGTAAAGGGCTAAAGAAGTACAAATTAGTAGCTGATGGTTGGTCACAGGGATGGGGAGTACAGCATAGGGAATGTAGTTACATTAATACGTTGGCTAGGTGGAAAGTCAGGGGAGGGAGGGAGCAATTAGGGAGATTGTTTTATGAACTATATAGATGTCTAACCAATTCACTGTATACTTGAAACTAAATTAAAAAAAAGATATTTAGAACTCATTACAAAAACAAGTGTCAGAACTGTATGAGTTCACTTTTGCTCTCTGCAGCAATTCACCTCACAACTTAGTGGCTTTAAGCTATTTTGCTGCTTATGCAATTGTAGTCAGTTGGTGGGTTGTTGGGAATTCGGCTCAGCTAGGGCAAATGGAATGGCTGAGCCTCTCTCTGTAATGGTCTCTCATCTTTCCAAATGCTATTGTACATTTTCAGCGCGGAAGCACTTTTTAAGTGTTTGAATATCATTTACTAATGTCACATTGGCCAAAGCAAGTCAAATGTCAAGCCCCAGATTCAAGGGATGGAGAAATCAACTCTACCTCTAGATGAAATGCATCAATAAGAATTTACAGTCATTTATTTGCAATCTGTAACAAGATTTCTTGAATTTCCTTGGATCTTGAAGGGATGATTTTATATCCTCCAAGGATCTGTAAATTATACTGACTTGACACATTTTGTTGAACTAGCTATCCCTAGGTAGTTGGCTAGCATTGTGAAAGAAGTCTAAGAACAAAAATCACAAGTGTGTTCACCATTCTAACTCTGAAGGCCAATAGAGTGCCTGGCACATAATAGATACTTAATAAATTTTTGTGCAATAAAGCTGTTATAACCCTTTCAGTAGCAAGTTACGGAAACCCAATTCAATTTTGTTTAAACAAAAAAGGAGAATTTATTGGCACACATACAAAGAAGTCCATGATACTGACTCTAGGCATAGCTGGTTCTTGGGCCTCAAATGCATCATCAGAACTCTCCCTTACCATCTTTTGGTTTTACTTTCTTTGTGTTGGGTTTATTTTCTGGTCAAATCTCTTTATATGATAACAAACATGCCACTAAGTTTAATTCTTGGATGGTGTACCCTGTAACTGTATATATCTGTTCTTCTGCTTGGAAAAATAACATCTGTTATTTATGGGCTGACTATTCTGTGCCAAGCACTGTACGCTTAAGTTAAATATATATTTATTTTTAGTTAAATATTTATATCATATAGTGGTTAAGATCATGGATTCTAGAGCCAGTCTGCCTGGATTTAACCCTTTATTTATATAAATTCCAGTATTTACCAAATAACTCATAGTTAACACTGGAAAGCGGTTTGTACACTTATGTTTGAATTATGATTGTGTTTGGATGTTCTTTGCAGTCATTCAAATTAACAGTGAAGCTATACTAAATGATGTGACTCAAAATTTGGTAGGGTGAGAAGGTACTGGAAAATGATTTATTTTGTGCTTCTATACTTCCACCAAATTCTTTTCTCTCTTTCTTGCTGAAGTTGAGATAGCATTATTTCAAAAATTTCTCCTTTCCCTCTGAATTTTTGAAATAGCCTGTCAAACCCTCTCCTCAAATAAAAGCATGATAAGCCTTTTTGGTTGTTGAACTTGCTTACCTTGTAGACTTTTTATTTTAGCACCACTATAGACTAAATATAAAATAAAAATAGAATAAATTATTATGTTGATCGATTTGTTGAAAGTAAATAAATACTGTCCTGCCTCCAGTCCACTCGATCTTAAAGATTTTCCGGAAGTAAATAAGTTACAAAGCTGATTCAGATAAAAAATTTACCTTACAAGCATCAATATGGTGTAGCAAAGTTATTTCCATTTCCACCATATGTTGTAACTACAATACATTGTTGAATCATTTTGAGGGAGGATGGTAAAATTTATGTCATAAATTTAAATGATAATATTTACTTTTTAAAAGTTATTAGTGATAACTTTTAAATTAAAAGTTATTTAGAATATTAATAAATTGGAACTTGAGTTTATGGATTATAGCTTCAATCTTAGGTAAATCTCAATGTCTAAAAGAATCGGATTGTCTTCTATGACATTTTAAAAAATTTCATCTTTATCTTTATTGATTATCCATACACATAATTTAAAGTCATGTAGTTCTTCAAGTCTTGTGATAAAAATGGTTGTCATCTGCATAATTCCCCTATATAAATTCTAAGGTCCACTCCCCAGGGACAACAATTTCAACTGTTTTAACTAATCCTTTTTAAAAATAATTTATTTTTTAATTACAGTTGGCATACTATATTAGATTAGTAGCAGGTGTACAACATAGTGATTAGACATTTTTATAACTTACAAAGTGATTATCCCAATAAATCTAATCTAGTACCCATCTGATACACACAGAGTAATTACAATATTATTGACTATATTCCTTATACTATACTTTACATCCCTGTAAGTATTTCATAACTATCAATTTATACTTTTTAATCCCTTCCCCTTTTTCACTCACAACCCAATCCCTTTCCTATTTGGCAACTCTCAAAATGTTCTCTATATCTATGAGTTTGTTTCTGTTTTATTTATTTGTTTTCCTCTTTAGATTCCATATGTAAATGAAATCATATGGCATTTGTCTTTTTGTTTGACTTACCCCACTCAGCACAATATCCTCTAGTTCCATCCATGTTGTTGTAGATAGCAAGATTTCATTCTTATTTTATGGCTGAGTAATAATCAATTATATATATGTACACCTCTTCTTTATCCATTCATCCATTGATGGACACCCAGGTTGCCTCCATATCTCGACTATTGTAAATAATGCTGCAATGAACATATGGATGTACATGTCCCTTTGAAGTAGTATTTGGTTTTCTTCAGATAAATATCCAGAAATGGGATAACTGGGTCCTTGTTTGTCTCTTGTTATAGCCTCTGTTTTAGAGTCTATTTCATCTGGAATAAGTATAGCTACCCCAGCTTTTTGTTTGTTTGTTTCTGTTTTCATGAACATCTTTTCTCATCCCTTTATTTTCAGTCTACGTGTGTCTTTCAATCTTAAGTGAATCTCTTGTAGACAGCATATGTAAAGGTCTTATTTTCTTAACCATTCAGTCACCCTATCTTTTAATTTAATGCATTTACATTTAAAGTAATTGTTGCTAGATATGTAGTTATTGCAATTTTATTACTCTTTATAAATTCTTCTCTTTTTCTTAAAGAAGTCACTCTAATATTTCTTGTAATACTGGCTTGGTGTTAATGAATTCCCTTAGCTTTTTCTTGTCTTGAAAGCTCTTTATCTCTCCTTTAATTCTAAATAATATCTTTGCTAGGTAGAGTCATCTTGATTGTAGGTCCTTGCTTTTCATAATTTTGAACATGTCCTGCCAATTCTTTCTGGCCTGCAAAGTTTCAGTTGGGAAATCAGCTGACAGTCTTATGGGAGCTCTCTTGTAAGTAACTAGCTGCCTCCCTCTTGCTGCTTCTAAGATTCTCTCTTTGAATTTAACCTTTGGCATTTTAATTATGATGTGTTTTGGTGTAGGCCTCTTTAGATTCATTTTGTTTGGGTTCTCTGCACTTCCTGTACTTGTATGTCTATTTCCTTCACCAGGATAGGGAAGTTTATTGTCATTTTTTCTTCCAATAGGTTTTTAGTCCCTTGCTCTCTCTCTTCTCCTTCTGGTATCCCTATGACCCAAATGTTGGCATGCTCGATGTTGTCCCAGAAGCCCCTTACTATCGTCATTTTTTAAAATTCTTTCTTCTTGCTGCTGTTCTGATTGGGTATTTTCTGCTCCCTTATCTTCTAAATTGCTGATCTGATCCTCTGCTTCATCAAATCTACTGTTCATTCCTTCTAAGGTATTCTTCATATGAGTTATTGTATTCTTTATTTCTGTTTTTTGTTTTTTTGTTTTGTTTTGTTTTCTATCTCTGTTTTTGTTTTCTATCTCTTTGTTAAAGTTCTCACTGAGTTCATGTACTCTTCCTCCAACTTCTTTGAGCATCCTTATAACCAGTGGTTTGAACTCTGCATCTGGTAGATTGCTTGCCTCCATTTTATTTAGATCTTTTTCTGGAGCTTTATTCTGTTCTTTCATTTGGAACATGTTTCATTGTCTCTCCATTTGGCTGCCTCCCTGAGTTTCTATCTATGTATTAGGTGGGGCTTCTATGTGTCCTGCTCTTAGTAGAGTGGCCTTATGTAGTAGGTGTCCTTTGGGGCCCACTAGTACATTCTCCTTGGTTGCCTGAGCTGGGTGCTCCAGGTTTGTTCCTCATATGGGTTGTGTGTGCTCTTTTGTTGTAGCTGAGCCTTGGTTACTGTTTGCATGTCCATGGGAGGGAGTGACCCTTGGGCTGATTGGTTATGAGGACTGGCCATGACTACAGTGGAGGAGCTATTGTACAAGGGCTGACCCTACAGAGTGGGATTCACTTTAACAGGGTTCTGGTGCCTTCCTAGTCTGCCCTTTGGGTGTATTATCCTCAGATGTGGCCCTGGGTGGTGCTCTGGCTCAGATTGACACTGGCCACCAGGGGCCCCACTAGAGGCCAAGTTGAGCCACAGCCTGTGCCCTGCCCGGGGCCACCTGGAATGAGCCACCAAGAAATCCACAGATGGTCACCACCCACACTGGGTTTGGAAGTGCTTTGAGAGAGCAAGCCACAATCCAAGGCCAGCTGCCGCTAATGCTGGGGTTGGGGCTGCTCAGCAAGTGGTACGGGGCATGCTGAGGCCAGATGCTGCTTGTTTAGGTTTTGTGAACCTTTGAGAGATTTTAGGAAAATCCACAGCATGAGACAACACAAGCCATTTATATGGAAAATCCCCTGGAAGCAGTTTGGGTAGGCCTGCAAGGTGGGTGAAGCCGGATCTCAGGGAATCAGGTAAAAGGTGGTAGCCAGGTTGATGAGAACTCAGATATGACGCTTCCTGCATCTGCAGGCTGGGTGGGTGGAGTGCTCAACAAAGGAACAATGGATTCTGTCAGTTGCCCAGCCCTCCAACCCTCACCCTGAAGCCAGACAACTCAGTTCCTCCCTGTATGTCCCCGGTGTCTTTCAAGCTGCTGCCCCAGCGCTGTTGCTCAGAGTGAGTGGGTCTGTTGGTGAGTATCAGTATTTGGGCAGCCCTCCATCACACTCGGCCACAATCTCCCCTGGTTTTCACAGCCAGAAGTTGTGGGGACTTCTCTTCCTGGCATGAAACCCTGGTCTGGGGATCCCACTGTAGGGCCAGGGCCCCTTGCTCCTCTGGGGAGACTTTCACAGGTGAGCTATCCCTCCTGATTCTCAACCACCAACATGGGTGTGAGACCAGCCTGTTCTGTCTCTACACCCCTCCTACCATTCTCTTCTCTGTGTACCCAGTTGTAGGACTTCTGTTCAGCTAGACTTATGGCTGTTTAGTAGTTTAGTTGTAATTTTGATGTGGTCTTGAGAGGAGAGAAGCACAGCATTTACCTACTCTTCCTTCTTGACTAGAAACCTTAACTAACTCTTGATATTTACCTCTATATTGCTATATGGTATCTTTATATTTTATTTCTTAATGTTGGAAGACAATTCTGCATGAGTTTCTTGCATTTCTGAATGTCTCACAAGTAGAGACACTGACAGTTTTTTTTTTCTAAGCTATCTTTTCACGTCTGTCTGTATAGCGAAAATATGGTATATTGGATCCTGTATTGATTTGCTAGGGTTGCCATAACAATGTACCACAGACTAAGTGGCTTAAGTAAGAAAAACTTATTTTTTTACAACCCTGAAGGCTAGAAGTAGGAGATCAAGGTATTGGCAGGGTTGGTTTCTCTTGAGCTCTCTCGCCTTGTCTTATAGATGGCCATCTTCTCCCTGTGTTTTCATATATGGTCTTCCTTCTGTGTGTGTCTGTGTCCTAATCTCCTCTTCTTATAAAGACACCAGTCATATGACCTCATTTTATTTTAATTACCTCTTTAAAGGCTCTATCATATTCTGAAGTACTGAAGGTTAGGACTTCAACAGTGGATCGGGGTGGGGGGTGCGGGGCACAATTCAGTCTGTAACAAAGCTCTTCTGTCTTAGACTAACTTAACTCTTTCTTAATTTACACGTTCATTTAGGCACGGCACATCCTCTAGTAGTTTTTAGAGAATTGATGTGTGGAGATTCATTTTTTTGAGACCTTACATGTCTTAAAATAACTTTTTTCCCAATGCTGACAATTAATTGACTTGGTTTGACCAGGCATAGATTGGAAATCATTCTACCTCAGAACATGGAGGTAGAAATTCTAGCTTCTAATGTTGCTGTGGAATAATCCAATGCTATTCTAAGTTTGGATACTTTGTAAGAAAAAAAAAAAAAACTTGAATTTTCCTTTTCTTTAAGGAAAAAAGTTTTTAATTCTCTTTTGTTTCTGCTTTTATGAAATTTCATAATGGTATGTCTTGAGCTGGGATTAGTTTTATTCGTTGGGTTAGGCATTTTATGGGCCCTTTCAATCTGGAGACTCATGCACTTCAGTTTGGGAGATATTTGCATGAATTATTTTATTAATGACTTTTCACCTCTCCACTTTTCTATTCTCTATTTCTGTAACTCCTATCATTTGCTGTTTATACTGCTCCTCTACTTTTATTGTCTTTTATCTCCTGTTTTCTCTTTGCAGTTTTACTTAAATTTCTTCAGATATATTTTCAACCTATTCATTGAGTTTTTCATTTCTGGTTTCATGCTTTTAAATCCAAAAGCTCTTTATGGGATGCAATTTTATTATATGTTTTCTTCTTGTTTAATCTAATTTTTTTCAGGTTGTGATTTCTATGTTTTTGTGGTTATTGTTGTTTTGGTCTGTGGTTTTCATATTAGAGATTTTACTCAAATGTTCGGTGACTCTTGGCTGTCTAAATATTAAAAGTGTGGAACATGTGGGTAGGGCTGGGGACTTGTGAATCTCATTCACTGTCACGCGGTCTTGCTGGGCCATTTTGTTGGGTGTGTCAAACTACCACTTTCCTCTACAAAATGTTTCCCTGGAGGTGTTAACTAACCTTATTGTGGTAATCATTTGATCACATATACATGTATGAAACCATCACATTTTACACCTTAAACATACATGTTATACGTCAATAGTATCTCAATAAAGCTGGAAATAAATTCTGTAAAAAACCTGTTTCCCCTTTTGGTTTTGAGATGTGAGGTCTGGAAGCTGAGGATGTACCTCCTGGATCTCTGACTGTAGGGATTCTAAATGACTCATGGTCCCAGATGCTCTGCTCCGAATGCATCACTGCGTTCTTTCCAAGGCCACACTTCCCACATTGGCTGCTCCCCAATCAATGACTAAGAGAGGCAGGAATACCAAAGCAAGGCAATTCCTACAAGGCACAGGATTCCTCTCATGGGTCTCTTTGACTTGAAGACTCCCCATGGCCTTCCCAAAACTTTCTTAGAAATGCGCTGTAGTCTTTCTTTTTCTTTCTTCCTTCCTTCCTCCTTTTCTTCTTTCCCTCCCTCCCTCCTTAATAGGGGTCATACCTGTAGCATGACTGATAGCTCTCCCAATCTCCTCATTTTCTCTCCTAGTTTTCCCCTAATAAAACTCTTACATGTCTTTTCCATACTGGCATTTGCCTCTTAGAGAACTCAGACTACTGCAAATCATACAGAAATTGGGATCTGAGAAAACAAATGGAAAGATGGGATTTGGGATTTGTTGGCTCACCACCTGACAGGTATTGAGGACACTGTTCTAAATGGCAGGTGGGCACAGGGAGTCCTGCTGCAAGGAGATGGCCCAGTTACTAAAGAGTTTACCAATGGTGAACTGGGAAAATGTCTGGGGGGCGGGCAGGAAGAGAACACTGCTGAAGATAAAATGATTCAAGAATTTGAGAGGTATAAAGAGAACAATGTCTTCCATGACAATTGAGTTGGATGGTTGCTGATAAATTGTGTTAATGCCCTACAGAGAGATCATTGGATACTGAGAGCCATTAATAAGCAGTTAATGGCCAAGGAGCCATAAGTCTTTGTAATAACTTTCAAAGAGGCTTTTATCCCCTGCAGTAGAAGAGCAGACGCGGATGAGCTCCAGAGATGTTTGAATTTGCAGCCAAAGGCAAGTCCGTTATGCTAAAGTCAAAGTCCTAGTCAGGAAAATCTGGGACTCTGAAATATGGAATAGAAACAATTGAGTGTAAACACCTCTTAACTCTATGACTTTAAAATGTTTTACCCTTTCCTAGTAAAAGCTGATACTTTGCCATGCTGGAAACCACTGCATAGGCTTCTCCTTGACAATACAATGAGGGTACTCCACAGGAGCTGCTCCAACAACTTGGGTGTCAGGGAAACTGCTAGGGTTAAATCCTAGCATAACCTGGATATGGACATGCTGGGCCTGATAATGCAGGAAAGAGACTCTACTAAAAGAGTTGCTTGAATTGGCCAGCATGTAATGGTAGGAGCCAAGACAGTAGTCCTAGAATTAAATTTTGAGGGTTCTTTTCAAGGGGGTGGGGGTCAGAATGGAAGACTGGATAAGCAAGAATTTATTCTCTTGGGATACTTTTTCAAGACATGAGATTTAACAACATGTCAAAACCTCCAAGGAATAAGGCAAACTTGAAGCTTGGGCAGCTTTTTAAAAAAAGCAATGACCAATACTCACTGAAGCAGAATTGTCTGAGTTTCCCTGGCAGATGTTAGAGGGAAAAAAAAAGGATTGAGTGAAGTGGGTAAGTTGGATGGACATATTATGTGTGGCCAGAATACCCACCAGAGGATTATGTTCCACGGGAGGGTCCCAGAATGAACCATTCACCAAGGCTGTTAGAAATACGCTTGTTAGAGGGGCACCAGCATCACCAAGGAGTTCAGTGGTCTCCTCTGCAGGTCAGGAATGAGAGTAGGAGGGCACAGAGCTGGACTTGTCAATATCTATGGGGGAGATAGTGCCCCAAAGTAATAGAGACCAGGAGGCAGCACTTAACTTACAATGGCCAGGAGGCTTTAATTACTGCAGTGGCCATTAAGGTCAAATGAGCAGCCAGGGAGTTCAACAAGCAAGGAGTGGTAGAGATGATTAATAGAGCATGGTGTTCCTAAGGGAGAAATTAACAAGCAGCCAATAATCTGCTACTTGATATCTATAGAAAGTTGTCCCAAAAAAGTCTCTTACTCAGTTCCCACAGCCAAGCCAACTGTCTGGCTGACTGCTCAGGGACATGGAAGGAAAGGCTGGAACACTGGAGACGAGAAAGTCTGGAGTGGAGGCATATGAATGAACATATGGAATGGGGTTAGAATGTGGGGTCTAACTCTTAAAAAAGACTTTCAACCAATTCTTTTGGTTTTGGTTCCTGAAGCTTTTATTTCTGAGTTTTGGGGGAATTTTGCAATAAATTGAATTGTTTTCTGGCTTTCCCACCGAATTTACCTTTCTTAAGTCTGCTACGGTGATTAATCTGTTTTCTAGCTTCAAAATGCTATTGTCGTCACTTCTCTTATTCTCTGTGCCCTTGTGGGCTTATGGTTTTTATTTCTAAAAATCCCTTCATTGTTATTTTATTGGGTTTTAGGAGGAATTTGAGCCTAGTGCCTTTAATTGGAGGTTGACAAATTCTTTACCACGTAGAATCCTGTTCAAGCTTGTCCTGTCTCAATTTATAACAAGAAAAGTTGATTAAGTAATGCTGCTTTCACGAGAAAGTCGTGCCTGGGTAACTCTTGACTGATAATCAAGAAAGGATTTCCTTCAAGTTTTCTACCAGTAGCTTAAGCAACCTTCCCTCAACTCTAAGAAACCATCAGAATAATATAGAGTAGTCCCACCTTTTCCACGATTTCACTTTTTTGGTTTCAGTTACCTGTAGTCAATTGCAATCTAAAAATATTAAATGAAAAATTCCAGAAGTAAACAATTCATAAGTTTTAAATTGCATGCCATTCTGAGTAGCATGATAAAATCTCTGCTCCATCGCACCCAGGACATAAGACATCCCTTTGTCCAGCGTCTCCACACTGTAGACACTTCCCATCCCTTAGCCGTTTCAGTTATCAGATCAACTGTCGTGGTATTGCAGTGCTTGTGTTTAAGTAACTCTTATTTTACTTAATAATGGCCATTCATATAACTTTTATTACAGTATGTTGTTATAATTGTCCTATTATTATTTATTGTTGTTAACCTCTTACTGTGCCTAATTTATAAATTAAACTTTATGTAGTTTTGTATGTTTAAGAAAAAACATAGTATATATAGGGAATGGTTTCAGGCATCCACTGCAGGTCTTGGAATATCCTCCGCCAGTAAGGGAGGACTACCAAACATAGAAAACCTATATGTACCTGACTGGGCAAGCTCAGTTGGGATGACTATGACTTTTGCCCAAACACGCTGAATTAATGTGTAACTTTAATATCATCCAGGCCACAGTACTCTAACGTAGGACAAGAGAAACACTGATGAACACTTGCAAAAACATGTATACACAATGAACAGGTATAATTAGACTAGGTAATTTCTACTACATGTTGGGGTCAGCAAAATTTTTCTTAAAGGGATAGGTAGTAACTTTGTTAGATTTTGGGAGGCCATATGGTTTCTTTTAGAACTACTCAACTCTGCTGTTATAATGCAAAAGTAGCCATAGACAATATGTAAACAAATGAGTGTGGCTATGTCTCAAAATATCTTTATTTGGAAAAACAAATGAAGGTACTTTGCTGACCGTTGATTTACAAAATTATTTTCTTACCCTAGTTAGGTCATTTGCAAATATGATCCTAATACCAACACTTTATAAGGATATTCTGGCATGTGTAGAAAATAATAGAATGGTTCTTAAAAGTTCTCATCACAAGAACAAAAATTGTAACTGTGTGGTGATGGATGTTAACTAGACTTATTGTGGTGATCATTTTGCAATATATACAAATATCAAATTGTGTTGTATAACTGAAACTAATATAATGTTATATGTCAAGCATACCTCAATAAAAATAAAATAAAACAAAACTATTTTAAGCTGAAAAAAAAAAAATGAACCAAGGCAGTGAAATGAGTCCCAAAATCAGATCGATTTGAGACTGAGTCTGGAATTTGTCACTAATTATTCATAAGTGACCTCGGGCAAGTTTCTAAATCTCTCTGAGCTCTATGGTCTGGCTAGATAAGACAACACCTGAAAGAGTTTAATTTGCACAGGGTTACTTAATGGAGCATTAGAATTTCTGGTTTACTGATCTATCTATGGTTCTGGCTCTGGTTGTAGCTATGCTTGTGGAGACATGTCTTTAATGACTGAAAATCTAGTTTCCAAGAAGAGGAATTAGGTATTCCATCTTTTTACGGAAGTTGAAACAAAAAGAAAAGAGCCTTAACCAAAATAAGGCTTTGAAGTTTGTCATCAAAAGGACTTCCTTATAGTGGTTGTTGAAAGCTTTAAAATTAGATAGGCTTTTAAAAATATGGCGGGTTACCATCTCCCTGGGAAGTTTATGTATGGGTCTAATTACAACAAAAGAGTATCAATTGAAATAACCTCTATTGAGTCTTTGATTGAAATGGCTGAGAGTCTTTCTGGTAAATAAAGGATGAGAAACGCCTATTGTGAATATTTGAGTTCCTTTGTCAAATATTTTACTTTGCAGAATAGGAGCTGCAGGTTTCTAGAAGCTGAAGTAGTAGCTAAAAAACTCTTACACTGTTGGTGGAACTATAAATGGCTGCAGCCTTCCAAGAAAGAAATTAAGGATATCTAACAAAATTTAAAGTGTACATAGACTGTGATCCAAACATTTATTCCAAGATTCTAGGACAAGTGTGGCATGCACACAAATATTTATAATATTGTTATTTTTAATAATGGAAACATTAGGACCTAAGGGTCCATCCACAAGGGATTCATTAAGTCAATTAGGATATATCCACTGCAGTGGAATACTACGTATTTTGTAAAAAGTATTATGTATCTTTATGCTTTGGCATGAAAGATGTTCATTATATACAACGAACAGTGAACTTAGTTATATGGATGTATTATGTATGAGAATGTGTTCACTGTCTATGTATTGTTTGAACTATTTATGAAAATGGTGCATTTTCAAGGAGGGAAATAATTATGCTTTCTGTTTGGGAAAAAAGCAGCTGTAATTTATATTTTCACTGCTCAGGAGACAAAGCAAAGAGCAGAATACTGAGCTGAAGAGATCTATGGTCATCCAATTCAATTTCCTCACATAGGATATAAATAGTAAGACACTTAAGAATTTCATCTAACATAATTCTTTTTTAAAAAATACAAATAGTGTGTCTCTTTTTTAAAAAATGTATTGCTGAGAACTGTGATGCGAAGTAAATTATATTTTTTCCAAAGGAAATAATATAATAGCATATTTCAACATTAAAAGCATTACAGATATAATCGAAATTATGTTTAAATTCTAAAAGACATGCATACAACATATAAAAACATAATATAACAGTGTCATAATTTTGAATTACCTAAACTTGCACAATTATAATATATAATAAATATCAACTATTTGATAAGATCTTGATTTGCTTATTAGAACTTTGATAGACTTAGGGGATGATTTACATTGATCATGTTATGGATAAACTTATCTATGATAATTTTAAAAGATATCTTCTTTATTAGTAAAGTTTTATGTAGCTAATGAACACATTTTAAAAATCACATTAATGCCAAGCTGGAAACCTCCTCACCATCTTTGATTTCTGTCTCTTTTGTTTGAGAGACATCTCTGATTTACAGCTTATTTGTAAGAAATGCAAAGACTGACATATTTGGCTTCGAGTAATATTTCCCAATCTTATTTTCATTAATAAACTTCTTTCATAGTAAAATATAATATCTTTAACCTCATTAAAATTTTAAGTGTATTTTTACCCAATATTTTAAATGAAATTTTGTATATATAGAAAAGTTGGAAGAATTATACAGTGATATACCCAACTATTAGATTATACAGTTGCTAATATGTTGCTCTATTTGTTTGATCACATATCTGTCTGTGCTCCATCCACGTGTCTATCTACCCACCATTCTTATTTTGTATGTATTTCAAAGTAAGTTGCAGGTATGAATACTCTTTATTCTTAAACATTTCAGCTTGCTTATACTTAACTAGGTTTTAATCTTTGTTCTATAGTTCTTTTTTATTTTAAGGTAAAACTTACATACAATAAAATAGACAAATATCAAGTGTATCATTCTACATTTGAATTTAGAAAAATGCAACACTCAACCTAACCCTTATCTAGATAAATTTTCATCGCCCAAGGAAGTCCCTTCGTGTCCTTTCCTAGTCAGTCCCTAGCTTTCCCCTCACAAAGAAAAACTGCTGTCCTCATTTTTTACACCACAAATTAATTGTGCCTGTTCCTAAACTTCAGGTAAAGGCGATCAGATAGTACAATTTTGTGTAAGGTTTCTTTTGTTCAACCTGTTTTTGAGAGTCATTCATGTGGTGGATTTCAGTAGTTCGTTCCTTTTTATTACTGAGTGCTATTCCATCATTAAGGGTATCATAATTCATTTCATCCATGCTCCCACTGATAGACATTTGGGTTGTTTCCACTTTGGGGAAATTAGGAAAAAAAGCATGAACATGTCAAGAACTGTGCAGGATATACAGTTTTACCTCACTTTAAGGATCATAAACGAGCCCACCACAGTTTTATGGATGCTGGCAGAAGACATGAGACACCTGAGTCAGACGTGAAGGGTTTTATTGCTCATAGCAATCATGGTAGCCAGAGTATCACTTCCCTAAAGCCAGTTTCCACGGGGCCATGTAACAGAGCCAAGTGACTTCTGCTGCACAAGTTATGTCACAGGAGAAAAACCCTGAGCCTAGGGAACTGAATCATTTATGACTCCCCTGGAAAAAGACATATCTTGCTCTTCTGAGGGTGTTCTCTATATAGACGGTTAACTTGGAACAAAGACAGATAGTGCTTCTACTCACAAGACAGGCAAAAAAAGGGAACCATGGAGAATTTTCTCCAAACAAAACCTTCTTGTACAAGTCTTTTTGTTTTTGTCTTGGGTAAAGTCTTGAGTAGAAATGCTGAGTCATAGGTAGATGCTTGTCTAATATCAGAATTTTTCCAAAGTGATGCACCATTTTACAAACCAATGATGCATGAGAGTTTATTTATTTTTATTTTTCAATTAGAATTAACATCCAGTATTATTTTATATTAGTTTCAGGTGTACAGCATAGTGGCTAGACACCCATACAATTTACGAAGTAATCCCCCCGACTAATCCAGCACCCACCCCATCCAACACCACACAGTCACTACAATCCCATTGATCATATTCCCCATGTTGCACCCTACATCCCCATGACTATTTTGTAACTACTAATTTGTACTTCTTAATCCCTTTACCTTTTTCACCCAGTGCCTCAACTCTGCCTCCCATCTGGCAATCACCAATTTCTTCTCTGTATGAGTTGGTTTTCATTTTGTTTGTTCATTTATTTTGTTCCTTAGATTCCATATATAAGTGAAATCATATGGTATTTGTCTTTCTCTATCTCGCTTATTTCAGTTGACATAATACCCTCTAGGTCCATTCATTTTGTTGCAAATGCTAAGATTTCAATTTTTATGGTTGAGTAATATTCCATTATAGATAATATATTTGTATATTATATATTAATATGTAGCTATATTTTATACACACACACACACAAACACACACACACACACACACCATTTCTTATTTATCCAATTGTCTACTGATGGACACTTAAGTTGCCTTCAAATCTTGGCTACTGCAAATAGCACTGCAGTGAGCATAGCAGTGCATATATCTTTTTGAATTAGTGTTTTGGTTTCCTTCAGATAAATACCCAGAAGTACGATTGCTGGGTCATAAGTTAGTTCTATTTTTAATTTTCTGAGGAACCTCCAGACTGTTTTCCATAGTAGATGTACCAATTTACATTCCCACCAACAATGCACGAGGGTTCCCTTTTCTCCGCATTCTTGCCAACACTTGTTTTTTGATTTGTTGATGATAGCAATTCTGATAGGTGTGAGGTGATATCTGGTTTTAATCTGCATCTTTTCGTATGTCTTTTGACTATCTGTATGTCCTTTTTGAAGAAATGCTTATTCAGGTCCTTTGCTCATTTTTTTAATTGGATGATGATGATGATGATGATGATGATTGGTGTTGAAGTGTGTGAATTCTTCATAAATTTTGTAAATTAACTCCTTATCAGTTGTATCATTGGCAAATATCTTTTCATTCAGTAAGCTGTCTTTTCATTTTGTTGATGGTTTCCTTTGCTGTGCAAAAACTTTATTTCGTTTGATGTGCTCTATTTGTTTATTTTTTCTTTTGTTTCCCTTGCCCAAGGAGATATGTCCAAAACAATATTACTAAGAGCAATGTCAGAGAGTTTGCTGCCTATATTTTCTTCTAGGAGTTTTATGGTTTCAGGTCTTACATTTAAGTCTTTAATTTATTTTGAGTTAATTCTTGTATATGGTGTTAGAAGGTGGTTTAGATTCATTTTTTGAATGTACCTGTCCAATTTTCCCAACACCATTTATCAAATAGACTGTTTTTACCCCATTGTATAGTTTCGCCTCTTTTGTCATTGATTAAATTACCATATAGGCCTGAATTTATTTCTGAGCTCTCTGTTCTTTTCCATAGATCTATGTGTCTGTTTTTATGTCAGCTCCATGCTGTTTTGATTACTAAAGCATTGTAGTAGTTTGACATCAGGTAGTGTGCTACCTCCAACTTTGTTCTCCTATCCCAAGATTGCTGTGGCTATATTTGGGATCTTTTGTGGTTTCACATAAATTTTAGGATTATTTTTTCTAGTGCCATGAAAAATGCCATTGGCATTTTGATAAGGGTTACATTGAATCTATAGATTGCTTTGGGTGGTATGGATGTTTTAACGATGTTCTTTCTATCCATGAGCACGGTATATGTTTTTATTTATTTGTATCTTCTTCAATTTCTTTCCTCAATGACATAATTTTCTGAGAACAGATCTTTTACCTCCTTGGTTAAATTTATTTCTAGGTATTTTATTATTTTTGATGCAATTGTCAAAGGCATTGTTTTCTTCATTTCTCTTTCTAATAGTTTGTTATTGGTGTATAGAAATGTAACCGATTTCTAAACATTAATTTTGTATCCCGCTACTTTACTAAATTTATCAGTTCTAACAGTTTTTTGGTGGACTCTTTAGGGTTCTCTCCATGTAGTATCACGTCATGTGCAAATAATGACAGTTTTCCTTCTTCCTTTTCAATTTGGATGCCTTTTATTTCTTTTTCTTGTCTGTGGCTAGAACTTCCAATACTACATTGAATAAAAATGGTGAAGGTGGACATCTTTGTCTTATTTTTAATCTTAAAGAAAACAACTTTTGCTTTTCTCCATTGAGTATGATATTAGCTGTGGGTTTGCCAAATATGGTTTTTATTATATTGATGTATTTCCCTCTCTAAATTTGGATGCCTTTTATTTCTTTTTCTTGTCTGTGGCTAGAACTTCCAATACTACATTGAATAAAAATGGTGAAGGTGGACATCTTTGTCTTATTTTTAATCTTAAAGAAAACAACTTTTGCTTTTCTCCATTGAGTATGATATTAGCTGTGGGTTTGCCAAATATGGTTTTTATTATATTGATGTATTTCCCTCTCTACCCACTTTGCTCAGAGTTTTTATCATAAATGGATGCTGGATTTTGTCAAATGCTTTTTCTGTATCTATTGATATAATCATATAATTTTTACCTTTCAATTTGTTAATGTGGTATATCATATTAAATGATTTGTGGATATATTGAACCAATCTTGCATCCAAGATCCAACTTGATCATGTTTTGTTGAGGATTTTTGCATCAATGTTCATAAGAAATATCGGCCTATAGTTTTTTTTTGTAATTTCTTTGTCTTATTTTGGAATCAAGGTAATAGTGGCCCCATGAAAGGAGTTAGGGAGCCTTCCTTCTTCTTAAAATTTTTGGAATAGATTGAGAAGGATAGGTATTAATTCTTCTTCAAATATTTGGCAAAATTCACTTATGAAGTCATCTGGTCCAGGACTTTTGTGTTTTGGGAGGTTTTTGATTACTGATTCGATTTTGTTGGTGGTAATCAGTTGGTTCCGATTTTCCATTTCTTCTTGACTCAGTCTTGAGAGATTCTATGTTTCTAAGCATGTATCCATTTCTTCCAGATTGTCCAATTTGTTGGCATACAATTGCTCATACTATTTTCTTATGATCCTTTGTATTTCTGTAGAGTCAGTTGTCGTTTTCTTTCATTTCTGATTTTATTTATTTGGGTTCTCTCTTTTTTTCTTGATGACTCTGGTTAAAAGTTTATCAATTTTGTTTATCTTTTCAAAGAAGCAGCTCTTGGTTTTATTAATCTTTTGTACTCTTTTCTTAGATTCTATCTTATTTGTTTCCACTCTGATCTTTATTATTTCCTTCCTACTCACTTTGGATTTTGCTTACTGTTCTTTTTCTAGTTCCTTTTAGATATAAGGTTACATTGTTCATTTGAGATAGTTCTAGTTTTTTGATGTAGGCCTGTATTTCTATGAATTTTCCTTTAAAGACTGCTTTCACTGTCTCCCACAGATTTAAGTTGTTGTGTTTTCATTTTTCTTTGTCTCTAGGTATCTTTTGATTTCTTCCTTGATCTCATTGTTAATCCATTTGTTATTTAGTAGCATGTTATTTCACCTTCAAGTGTTCATGTATTTTTCAGCTTTTTTACTTGTAATTGAGTTCTAGTTTCATATCATTGTGGTCAGAGATAATTGACACGTTTCAGTCTTTTTAATTTACTGAGACTTGTTTTTGGCCTAACGTGGTTATCTTGAAAAATGTTTCATATGCACTTGAGAAGAATGTATATTCTGCTGCTTTGAGTGAAATGCTCTAAAAATATCAGTTAAATCCATCTGGTCCAGTGTGTCAGTTTCTTTGGTGATTTTCTTTCTGGAGGACCTGTCCATTGGTGTCAATGCGGGGTTAAAGTCCCCTACTATGACTTATTACTGTCGATCTCTCTATGTCTGTCAATATTTGCTTTATATATTTAGGTGTTCCTAGGTTGGGTGCATAAATGTTTACAAGGGTTATATCTTCTTGTTGAATTGATCATTTTATTATTATGTAATGTCCTTCCTTGTCTCTCATTATAACCTTTGTTTTAAAGTTTATTTTGTCTGATATAAGTATTGCTGTCTCAGCTTTTTTTCATTTGCATTTGCATGAAATATCTTTTTACATCCCTTTACTGTCAGTCTATGTGTGTCTTTCAGTCTGAAGTGAGTCTCTTATAGATATCATATGTAAGAGTCTTGTATCCTTATCCATTTGGCTACCCTATGCCTTTTGATTGAAGTGTTTAATCCATTTACATTTAAAGTGATTATTGATAGGCACATAGTTATTGCCATTTTGTTATTCATATTTATGTTATTTTTTCTTTTCTTCTTCTTAAAGAAGTCCCTTCAACATTTCTTGTCATACTCGCTTGGTGGTGGTGAATTCCTTTAGCTTTTTCCTATCTGAGGAGCTTTTTATCTCACCTTCAATTTTAATTGATAGCCTTGCTATGTAGAGTAGTATTGGTTGTAGGTTCTTGTTTTTCATTACTTTGAATTTTCCTGCCAATCCCTTCCCGCCTGTAAAATTTCTTTTGAAAAAACAGCTGACATTCTTATTGCGAGTACCCTTGTAAGTAACTAGCTACATTTCTCTTGCTGCTTTAAGAATTCTCTCTTTGTCTTTAACCTTTGACATTTTAATTATGCTCTTTTTGGTGTTGGTCTGTTTGGGGTCATCCTGTTTGGGACTCTCTGTGCTTCCTGGGGTTGTATGTCTATTTCCTTCACTAGGTTAGGGAAGTTTATCATCATTATTTCTTCCAATAGGTTTTCAATTCATTACTCTCTCTCTTCTCTATCTGGTACTCTTATGATGCAAATGTTGTTAAATTTAATGTTGTCCCAGAGGTCCCTTAAACTATCCTCATTTTTTAAATTCTTTTTTTTTTTTCCTGTTCTGATTGGGTGTTTTCTGCTACCTTATCTTCCAAATTGCTGACTTGATCCTCTGCTCCATCCAATCTACTGGTGATTCCTTCTAGTGTATTCTTCATTTCAGTTATTGTATTTTTGTTTCTGACTGGTTCTTTTTAAAGGTTTCTATGCCTTTTCTTGTGCTTATTATCTCTTTGTTGAAGTTCTCACTGAGCTCATTTATTCTTCCTCTAAGTTCATTGAGTATCCTTATATCCAATGTTTTGAACTCTGTATCTGGTAGGTTGCTTGTCTCCATTTCATTTAGTTATTTTTCTGGAGTTTTCTCCTGTCCTTTCATTTGGGATGTGTTTCTTTGTTTTCTCATTTTGTTTGCCACTCTTTGTTCATTTCTATGTATTAGGTAGATATGATACATCTCCCAGTCTTAGCCAGGTGGCCTTGTGTAGTAAGTATGTGTGGCCCAGTGGTGTAGTCTTCCTGATCACCTACACCAGGTGTTCCAGGAATGACCCTTGTGTGCTTGTGTGTGCTTGCTTGTTGTAGTTGAGCCTTGATTGTTGTTGGCACTACAGGCTGACTGGCTGTGAGGATTGGCCATGCCCACAACATATAAGCTGCTCTGTAGGGGCTGACTCTGTGGAATGAGGTTTGTCCCAGTGGGTTCATGTGCCTATTGAGACCATCCTTTGAGTGTGCCACTTGTAGGGCTGATCAGGTGGTGCTCTGTTGAAGTCTGACACCAGCCTCTATGTGTGTTGGTTCTGGAGCCCCTTGGGACTGGCTTCTGTGCAGGCCAAGATCAGTTGCTGCCTGTGACCTGCTTGATACCACCTGGTAGGAGCTATGAAGCTATTCATGTTTGGTCGCTGCATGAGCTGGACCTGGAGGTATGTGGGAGAGGCCATGCGGTGAACCAAGGCAGGCTGCCACCAGTACCAGGCCTGGGGGGGGCTCAGTGAAAGACCCAAGGCACTTTCAGGCCTGAGGCAGCACGACAAGCTCAGTAGCTGAATGAGCCTTGGGAGTACCAGAGTTAGATGAAGCAGGATCTCAGGGAGTCACCAGGCTAAGGCAAGTGGTGTTTCCCAAGTTGGTGTGGATTCTGATTTGTTGCCAGTACTGAGCCTGTGGTGACTCACAAAAGTCTTAGCTTACACCAAGGCCAGCCGCTGCTCACCTCAGGCCTGCAGACCCTTGAGATTTGTTCAAGAAATTCTACAGGTAGGGCCAGGCTGGTTTCCCATCATCGAATGTGTCTCCTGAGGTGCCTGAGCCAAGGACTATTGATTGCTGCGAGTGAATCTTCTGCTGAGAGCTCGGGGTGGAATTAGCTGCCCAGTAACCATCTGAAATTGCCACCAGACAAATTGTGAGTTGGATGGGGCAGGGTTTCATGGAGTCACTGGGGTGGAGCAGGCAGATCGCACCAGGCCAATGCAGATTCAGTTTTGGCCATGTGGGGGAGGATTCAACACAGGCAAGATGGTGCTTGCCTGCAGGCTACAAAGGAGGAGGGCTCAACAAAGGGGAAATGGTAGCTGTTCCTCTAGTCTTTGCCCTGAAGCCATACAACTGTCTTGCCCTGTATGTCTCTGGCACCTCTTGAGCTGCTGTCCCTCCACTGGATCCCAGAGTGAATGAGTCTGTGTATGAGCCCTTTAAAGAGACATTTGGGTTTCCATCTCTCTTCTATCTCATCCAGATGGCCGGAATCCCCACTGATTTTCATAGCTAGATTTTGTGGAGACTCTTCTTCCTAGAATAGGAATGCTAGGCTAGGGAGCCCTGGTGTGTGTCTGGAGCCCCACGCTCCTCTGGGAGGAGAGGCTTTGCAACCAAGATATCCCTCCCGATGCTCAACCACCACACGGGAGTGTAGAACCAGTTCGTTTTATATCTCTGTTCCTCCTACCAGTCTCGATGTGGTCTCTTTTTTATACCCTGTTCTGCTATTCTTTGAATCATTTTCCAGGTTGACTGTTTCATAATTTAGTTGCAGTTTTAATGCATTCATGGGAGGACCCAAGCACAGTATTTACCTACCCTGCCATCTTGACCAGAACTCTGTATGAGAGTTTTTATTATTTCAGCTCTCACAATGTTTGTGCTATCAGTGTTTTTAATGATAGCCATTCTGATTAGTTGTTGTGGTAACTTAACTGTAATTTAATTTACATTTTCCTGACAACTAATGATGTTGAACTTTTTTTTTCATTTGCTTATTGAACATTAACACATTTTCTTTTGTAGGAATCTCTGCAAATCTTTTGTCTTTAACATTTTTGGGGGATCTGTTATTGAGTTATAAGAGTTCTCTATATTCTGGACACACATCATTTATTAAATACATTTTTCAAATGTTTTTTTTTTCTCTTTCTTATTTATCTTTTTATCAGGGAATGTGATTTTTTAAAATTTTGCCAAAGTCTTATTTATCAACTTATTATTTTATAAGTACTTTCTGGGTCCTGTCTAAGAAATCTTTGCTTACCTCATGGTCATAAAGATTATTTAAAGTTTTCTTCTGGAAGCTTTATAGTTTTAGCTCGTAAGTGTAGATCTTGGGTAAGGGTGAGGTACATGTGGAAGTTTTATAGTTTTAGCTCGTAAGTGTAGATCTTGGGTAAGGGTGAGGTACATGTGGAAGTTCATTTTTTTTTTTCATGTGAATATCCTGTTGTTCCAGTATCATTTATTGAAAAAACCTTTCCTTTCTTCATTTAATTGCTTTGGTCAAAATTAAATAACTGTAAATGTGGTTCTTTTCCAGCCTCTCTATTTAGTTCCATTGATTTGCCTATTATTACACCAGTACCACACCAGTACCACACCGATTACTATAGTTTAATAATAATCTTAAAGTCAGATAGTGTAAATTCTTAAATTTTATTATTTTTCAAAATTACTTTGGATAAACCAGGTCATTTGCATTTTCATATACATTCTAAAATCACTCCTTGGAATATTAGATAAATAGATATTTAGTTTTATGAGGTATTATAATAGAGAAGTTATTTTAAGTATAACAATAAGAAAGACATTTTAATAACTGCATTAAATTTTTCATAATTATTTTATATTTCTAAATCCATTATACAGAAAGCCATATTGGATTTTTTAAATTTAACAAGTGATATATGCCATGTAATTTGGTTATCATGAGTTAGGTAAGAAAAACCTGACAATATGATGTGTTTTCTGTGTTTTGATTCTTGAGAATAGAATATTCTGATTAGTCTGATTAGTCATGCTTAGAAAGAGTAAGAATGAAAAAAAGTTAAAGAACAAACTGTCATTATAGTTTGTCATCTAATTATAATACCTTTGAATCTTTTCCCTAAAATTCCATTTCTAACTAAAGAATTTGTTCATTAGTAAACAAAAATATAAAAATAAAATTATGGAAAAACTTTGAAGAATTCTTAGGAGTTATACATGTACTTTTGAAAGTTTAACAGTTGAAATATCTGAAAATCATGAGAGATTTAATAGGCTAATATTAAAAATCAACAATAAATGTCAAGTATACAAAACATTAAGTTGGCTTATCAAGAAGCTGCTCTAGATACAAAAATTAGAATATATAATGCCAATATAAAAATTTTCAATCATTTTATACTGTTTTAATATTAGTTATTTTACTAAAGTTGCTTCATATGTATTTTCTCCTTTGTCACTTTAAAATTTATATTATGAAAATAATTCATTTGGCTAATGTTTTGAAGTAGCAGGCTTCTCGGTTATTATATTTGTCTTGTTATTAGGGTAAAACATATCCTCATGAAACACATTTTGTTATCTTAAAAGTTTCTGGAGACTTCCATGAATTGATGAGTTTATCACTTTTACTACCTACAGAATGTTGTGACCTGCAGAGGTGAGAGGTTGTGACCTCTTGACTGCAAAGCTTCCAGTACATTAGGTTTAAGATTATCTTTTCTGTCGGAGAACCTTGTTCATAAAAAGTTGACTCGACCATCAAAAAGTCTGCTGCTGTCTTATAGTCCATGGCAACTCCTCATGAAGGCTAATTTCATGAATAGTGGTTTGCCAGAGTAAATAGGAAGAATTAAAGATATATAGGAAAATAAGGAGCAAAAAAGAAAATGCCAAAGTAAACAAACTTATTTTGAATCAAGAAGTGGCAAGTCAAGGTATCCCGACTTATTAATTTCAAATGATTTTTAATTTAAAATTCCACATAGTCTGTCATCAATTACATGAGAAAGCAAAAGAAAGATATTTGCACACATACAAGAATTTTTTATATATACTTCCCACATATTCCTTGAGGTTATATTTCAGTGAAATGAGTAAAAAGCCAAGAAAAAGGGAGACAAAGGATACAAGAAAGACTGAAATTGGCCCAGAAGCCTGTTAAGAAAAAAGCTTGTTTCTTTTTCTTTTTTTGACAAAATAAAAGAAAGGAACTTAGAAATTAGGACAAACAGAAAGTTGTATAAGATAGTCATGGTTCAAACATGAAGGAATCTAGAAAGTAGCATGATTTCGAGCAACTGGTAGAGTATTAGAAAAGAAGAATCTTTGAGCTTATGATTTTAGGAACACTTCCTTCAGGTGACACTGGAGTGCTGACATTTACCATGTACAGAAAGAAATAGAATCTTAATATTTTTAAAAAATCTCTGTAATTAAAAACATCTACAATAGTGATAATAATGTACATGCTGTTTAATGAGTTTCAACTTTGAAAATTAATCTACAGACAATCCACAGAAGGTTTAGTTAAAAAACCTAAATTCAGAGGTAAAAGTTGGTGATATCTGGAGAGGCAAGGAATACTGTATAAATTTATTGGACAAGAAATAGAGGTCTAAGTGGATTATTTCGAATTACAAAGGTTAGAAAAATAATAACTAAAAATAAAATAACTATCAAAAACAGAAGAGAAGGACAATCAAATGAGTTATTGTTAGATAATATCTATCTAATCAAGAAGTAGTGGTATGAACACAATACTTAGAATTATGAAAGTTAACTACTAGAGGAACAAAAGATAGAAAAGTACCTATGAGAGTAGGTCTTGGTTGGAAGACGTGTATTGATTTTCTCCACAAATCCTGCTGTACTCTGTGATTTTTTTAAAGTAATTTATATCTATTATGTTGAAAATATTTTAAATGACAAAAAAATTTAGATTGAAATGTTTCTGCATAATGGCATCAAAAATAGACCAAAGTAGCTGTCGTACATGCTTGCAGTTTTGGGTTAGAAAACACCACTTAGCTTATTTTTATAATTTTTCTGTTTAGTTGCTAAATGAGGAGATAGAGAAAATTTAAAACTGCTGTTTGGTATTATTTGTGAATAGAGGACTTTTTTGCTCCATAAATGAAAAGCCAAATTGGATTTTTTGGTTTTTACTATAGTTTCTCTTTTAACAATGATTTTTGAAGAACTAAAAATAGTTTGATGTGCTATGTAGGAATTATGCTCGGATAAATACAGATAAATTATGCTCAGATAAATCTAGTAGAAAATATTTGAAGATCTTCTTTGGAGAAATGTTTATTCAAGAACTTTGCCAACTTTAATTGGGTTATTTGTTTTTCTTACTGAGTTTTAGGAGTTCTTTATATATTCTGGATATTAATCCCTTATCAGATATATAATTTACAAATATTTTCTCCCATTCAATGGGTTTCTTTTTCATCCTGCTTCCCCACTTTGAGCAGTAGTTTTATACAGAATCAAACTATACAGAATTAAGGATAAAAAAATGAAAACTACTTAATGGTCCACCTCACCTAATGAGCCAACTGTGTCACTAAGAGATCACCTGATCAAGTAACTGATATGTGAGCTGGCTCATCCGATGCACTCATTGAATAGGCATTTGATGGCTCTCAAACTTTCCGTTTTAAGGCTGAAAGTTTTTAAAAGTCATTACTGCATTATTCTTAAAAATGGAAACAAAAACAGTGACCATTCTATCTTCTAACAAAGTGAACTCCTTTAACCCTCAGTTGGGAAATGTTGATTGTTACAATAAATCTTGTTTATGAGGTCACTTCTTTGAGATCATCCAGGACTCATCAGAGGGCTCCCTCGCAAGGACTGGGAAATGCTGCTCTAGACTTTTCAGGTATCTCATTTCCCTAATCAGTTCCTCCCTCAGACTCTATGGGGATGAGCCATTGACACAGGTCCTCTGCCGGTGAGGAGAATTTGGAAATACAGTTTTACAATTTAAAATCAGCATTTTCACCAAGAGAATTACACTTTGTGAGATCCCCTCTGCAGTAACCTGAGGAAGATTCAAATCTCAACACTCAGTGTCTGACTCATAGGTCTCCCCTGATGTCTCTGCTGTTGTTAAGACAAGTAAAGTTTGAAGCCAGGAAAGCAGAACTGCCCTGGAGAAGCTCCAAGCTGGAGGCGGGACCACAAAAGGCGCATCTGCTTGGCTGCCTGCCCTGAATCCTGCCCCAGCCTTCACGGTCTTGTCCCATTTCATTAACTTATGCAAGCTAACTACGAAGCAGATTCAGTGCCATGCTTATGAAAACAAATTACCGGTTAATACTGAATTTGAGGTTGTTTGAATATTCTGCAAAAAAAAAGAAAGCCTGACTGTGATCTTCGGATAATTAATTTTAAGAAACATGATTTTCAAAGACTATAATTATGTTTCAAGGATACTGCTGACCACTGACATTTGAAATAAGTTCCCTCCCCTCTCCTTTCACAAAGATCATTTTGACGTTTGCTTCCGGGAATTTTTTTCTGGGCAACACATACAAAAGCTTAAAATCAGATGAAGCTGACATTTTAAACATTTGAAGTTTGTCTTTGATTCTTTTAAAAAAGAAGAAAAGAAATAAAAGAAAGAGAAGACCATTTAATATCATTAAAAAGTCTTTGAAGTTTCGTCAGGCTTGTGGTATGGAAACCTAAGATGAAATGGAAACACTTTTCAAAAGGTTGGAATTTGGGGATTTTCCCCAACTTTCCCCCGCCCCCCTTTACAGAGATGTCAAGGCTGGGAGCAAGTAATAGTCAGTGCTCCCCCTCACCCCATAGGACATAGCCTGGTTAATAGCAAGGCTTCTTCCAGACTAGTAATGACTAATAGGTGGTCCAGGTAGGTGGTCTCACCAGTCCCTCTCCAGCCCTCTCCAGGTTGTTCTCTCATTGCCTGCCTCCTAATTCTAAATCAACGACAACAGTAAAAAGAGCAGAAACAAAAAAACACCTTCTAATTTTATAAGATAGGCAATATGTGTTAAAAAGAATGAGACGGCTCTACATATACTGACAGGGACTACTGTAGTATAAGTGAAACAAGCAAGTGACAGAAAAATAAATTCAATACGATTCCATTAATGATTTTAAAACATGAGTGTGTATCTATACATGGTTTTAAAAAAATAAATGGAATCATACACACAGAGGGCTTACGTGTGTGTGTGTGTGTGTGTGTGTGTGTGCGTGTGTGTGTTTCCTCCGACCCTCAAGTAGAGCTGAGGTGCCCACACTGTCTTCTGAGCGTGTCTTGTTTGGGAATGCTCTCAGCTTTGTGTGGTTCTCTCTGTCCCCCCCAGTGTTGCCATGGAGCTGCCTCCTGAAGCCTACCAGAGGACCCAGTAAGAGAGGGCCACGTTGGGTATCCCCAAGTCTACCACCCATAAGATGGACATAGTTACAAAGGAAATTAAAGCATAGAAAAGTTCAAGTTCTTGCTAACTTGTACCTTCTCTTGAGTTAAAAAAGGTTGATCCTAAGAGTGGGTTGTTCCCTGGGAGAGTATGATCATGGGCGACTCCACCTTTGCCTAAGTGGACTCACCTCAGATTGTCGTCACCTGCCCAGAAGTTTCCCTCTTTAGCCCTTCCATGAACCGCCCCCTCTCACGCACACTCTCTACATTCCCCTTCGATCACACAGCAGTGATTGGGATTTTCTCCTTCTCTTCCCAAGGTATCTACTGCATCCTTTACTTTGCAAAACTGCATCTCCTTTTCCACTCTAGGAAGTACTCCAGAATAAAATTCTTTTTGGTTAAATGATTTTGGTGAGTGAAGAGCAGAAGACAGGACCAGTTTTCCTGGGAATTGTAGGGGTGGGGCTAGGGTGGGGGGAATAAATTAAATTCCTGTCTGTCTAATTTATAAATACTCAGAGAAATCTGAAAGGCTGTGTGAGAGAGTAAGATAAAGTAAGATAAAGTAAGATAAAAGGAGAATGTGTGAAACTTTCACTTTCACTCCATATATTTTTGTATTGTTGTATTTTTTATGATGAGCATGAATTCATGTTTTACTTGTATAATTACAAAAATAAAAATAGAGGCTTGGTTGGTTAAATGAGTTGTATGTTTATGTGTAAATTTTTCATTTGCCTTCTTTTCATGGACCAGGGACACTCTTTAAAGTGAAGACATCATGCAAAATAATGCAAAACAATGTAAGGGAGCTGCTTCAGGCACAGGGCTTTCTTAAACTTGGTGGTGTTTGTGTTCAGATAGTTAAGTTTGGAGGCAGCCTGTCTTCAGAACCACTTCAAATACATAAATATATAAAAAAAAAAGCACCCAGATCAGTTTAATCTTACTGTTTGTGAAATTTTACATAACTTAGCAGTGGTCAGCAGAATCTACTCCCAATTGAAATCTGGCTAAAGGAGGTCAAGAGGTTATATAATTGATGTGAGACCAACTAATATCGCATATGAAGACATCTCTGTAGTCCATGTTAACTTTTTAGAATGTGGAATTTTATCTTAATTTTTCAAAAACAACAAACAAAAACACCTCCAGCATAAGACTGAAATGTTGACAGACAATCAGTTTTCTAGTTTACACGAATGGGTGATGTGGATTAGGGAAAAGAAACCTTACATAATAGCTAAAAAATGAGAAACTTTGGGTATAAAATGAGATGAAATCATCCTTGCTACTGAAGCCATTGGCTGGGTAAAAGTGTTCTGCATATTTTTTTATCATTGCTCTTTGTTAATATAGCAACATTTGAACAAAAAAGGAAAAATATTACCTAAGGAGTGTGAACCTAGAAAGTAATTATTGAGCTTGCACCTGATAATTTAGTAAAATCAAATGCAGACAAAACAACTAATCTCCTTATGAATAAAATCAACTTGGTAGAAAAAAATAATAAAAGCCCGAAGCAATGATTTACAAATGTGGCCACTTTTAATATTGTCATAAATCATATGACATTGCCCAAAATATGACTATGTTTATATGCTACTTACATGGAAAGTTAAGATAAATGAGATGATACAAAATGCCATTTTAGGGATGTACTGGATGGTACATCTTCACACTCTGGCTCAAGGGGCTCCCTTTCTAATAGTGGTCCATGGAAGTTTATAATAGAGACAGCCAAACTCCCTGGGCTAAGAATGCAAAATGCACACAGTGCATTTAGAAGTTGAAGTATCTAAAAAGAAGGATTTGCTTTCTTGGAGTTGTTAACCATCTTGCCAGTGGTCCCACTAGCTCTAAGCACCCATGTTGTTCTGCATTCCTGGGTTTTCATTAAGTTCCAGGAACTGGCCTTTGTTTAGAGCAATGTTCCAGTGTTCGTCATGCAAATGTGGTTTTGCTTTGAACATGATTTCGATGTGTTTGTTGCTTCACAGATGCTTTATTCGTCATGCAAACATAGTTTTTGGAAACTCATGAATTCTGAAATAAGGGAGCTTGTCAAAATCTTTTTGTGCCTCTATTTCAACATTTTTTTTTTTTTGCCATTTGCCAATATCCATGTTTTGAGTAATTTTCCAGCTTTGAATAGAATTTCTTTTTCTTGACCCACAAATATGCAACCTAAACTGATGCTTGACCCAACGACTTCTCAAGCTTGCATGATTTGAGATTGGCATAGTATAACAACAGTGCACCCCTCTCCCATATTTTGGTACTAGGTCTTGAACATCTTTGGCTACTTAGGATAACCAGAGTCACTGTTCTCTGTGTGTCTTTCATTTGGCACAGAAAAGGGTACAGTTCCTTCCTAGAGACATGTGGAGTCTTTTTGAGGGATTAAAGGATTCCCAAAGTGCTCACTGTCAGAAGTTTTCTGAATTCAAACAAAGCCATGGCATTCCAAGCCATGCAACTGTGTGCAACCAAGAAACACCCGAGTGTGAACAGACAAATTCAGCCTTGACCACCTGCCTGGACATAAACAATTTACCCCTGCCCAATTCTTTGGTGCATATAATTGTTCAGGGCACAGAGTTCTCAGGCCTTTACAACCTACTTGTGCTAATCATGTTGGGTTAAAAAATAACAAGCAATCAATATACCCAGGCAATCATGCACAGTGGGGAGTGGTCTACACTGGCTGAGGCTCAGCTCTATTTGTGATTTATGCTGTCACAGCTTGATTTGCATTTTTCCATATTTATCTTCTAAAGGAATCTGATAGATCTCATTCCAAAAAGAGAATCTCACTCCCCTGGTTTAGGACCACTGCTTTAGAGAGCAGCAAAAGAAATCTAGAAACATCTGGAGAAGAGAGGAAAAGGAAGAAGGCAGAGGAGGGCCAGAAGTGGACTTTCTACTTTCTCGAGTGACTCAAATCCTGAAGGAAACCCTGTATTAGATTCGAACCCATTGTTTTCAAATAAGCACTGCTAATTGTTTTTTCATATGCATGCCTGTAAACATGTAAACTTTTGTCCCATCAGAATCCTGTTGCCTCAGTCAGCTCATGCTGGTATCAAAATACCACAGATTGGGTGGCTTAAACAGCAAGAATTTATCTCTCACAGTTCTGGTGGCTGGAGCCCAAGATCAAGGTGCCAGCAGGTTCTGTGTCTGGTGAGGGCCCTCTTCCTGGCTTGCAGGCAGCCACCTTCTTGCTGTATCCTCACATGGTAGAGAGAGAGCTCTGGTCCCTTTCTCTTATAAGGACACTAGTCCTATCATAAGGGTTCCATCCTGATGACCTCATCTAAATCTAATCACCTCCCTAAGGCCCCACCTGTAACACCAACGCACTGGGCATTAGGATTTCAACAGATGCATTCTGGGAGAACACAGAATTCCATCTATAGCAGGTGCCAACCTCTGAGTCCAGTCTCCCTCCTGGTTTTTTACTCTGATTCCTCTTAGAACGATTTAACTAATTAATCTTAGGAAAATTTCTTTTTCTTTTCATTATAGTAACAAAATTTTCAAGGAAAAGGTGAAATAAAGCAAAATTTTGTGACATATGATTTTATTTTGTGTGTTCTTTTCAAGAAATTTAAATGTTTATTATTTAAAATTTTAATTATGAGATATTTCAAACATATCTAAAAGTAGAAAGAACTGTATAAAGAACCCCTTGTAGCTATCACCTAGCTTTAACAATTATCAATACATGGCTGATCTTATTTTATTCCCTACAAACACCACTGGAGTATTTGAAAGCAAGCCACAGATACTATATCACTTCATCAGCGAATACTTAAATAATTATTTTAAAGAATAGCTAATATAAACAGAAAGCACAAAATTCATAGGTAAAAAAGGAAGTAAAGAGGTAAAAAAGGATCTTCCCTTGTTCCCCTCCAGTCAAGCCCAGCTCACCAGATACAATGATTATAACTAATTTCTAACTGCAGGCAGCCAGAATGTGGACTTCCTACTTCCACACAGGATACATTCCAAGACCCACAGTGGATGCCTGAAACCCAAGATAGTACTGACCCCCATAGATGCTATGTTTTTTCCTAAACTTTATTATATACTTATAATACTTATAAACTTTATAGTGGATGCCTGAAACCCAAGATAGTACTGACCCCCATAGATGCTATGTTTTTTCCTAAACTTTATTATATACTTTATATACTTATAAACTTTATTATATACTTATAATAAAGTTTAATTTATAAATTAGGCACAATGAGAGATTAACAGTAATAACTGTAATAAAATAGAACAATTATAACTATACATTGTAATAAAAGTTATGTGAATGTGGTCTCTCTATCTCCCTCAAAATATCTTATTGTATTGTACTCACCCTCTTGTGATGATGTGAGATGATGCAATGCCTGTGTGATGAGATGAAGTGAGGTGAATGACATAGGAGTTGTGTGGTAGCATTAGGCTACTATTGACTTCTGACAGTAAGAAGCAATTTATGGCTTCTTTTTGGCATGTCTTAATTGCTAGCATCACTACTTTGCACTTTGATACTCTTGCACTGCAAGCACTGTGATACCTCAATAGTCAATCTGATAAACAAGATGGCTACTAAATGACTAAAGGGCGGGGAGCATATACAGTTTGGAGACACTGGATGATTCACATCCCATGTGAGAGGGAGTGGGACTCTCAAGATATCATCGCATTGTGCAGAACAGTGTGCAATTTAAAACGAATGAATTGTTTATTTCTGGAACTTTCTATTTGATATTTTCAGGCCATGGTTGACTATGGGTAACTGAAACCACGAAAAGTGAACCCTGGGATCAGAGAGACTACAATAGTTCTTTTAAACGGAGGCACTGCTTGGTCCCACACACACACGAAGAGATTTCTTCTAAGAAATTATCATCCACATAGGTAGACTGAGCTATGACTCGTGTCTCATGATAGCATCTCTGGTGAGAATGGTCAGATTAGACTATGTACTGAGTTCATTAGAGATCTATTAATACTTGTGGCTTGATTGATCCTGAAGCTACCTAAAGATGAAGGTCACTCCAAACTCAGTGTTGAAAGTACCCATTTCACCATTCCTTCTTTGCCATACATAGACTATGAGAACTAGAAGGGCCTTTAGCATTAATTTAGTCCAGCCCTGGGAGGTGAGAGAATTGAGACTGGGGAGGTCAAGCTGGTGGCAGAGAAGGAATTAGAATCAGATTCTCCTGCGTCCAGCACTCTGTCCACTGTGTTTCTTAAATTCTTCCCCAGCCTGTCATGTTGGAGCACATCGTGCCCATGTTAGATGCATCAGCATTACACATAATTGAGGACAGATTCTGCATGCTCTTAAATGTGCACTTGGAGAAAGAATCCTTATGGTGTTTGATGGAGCAGCCAATAGTGTCTTTTACATGCCAGAACTGACTATAGAGAAATTCTTCTCAGGGTTTAAGACATTCTTGAACAGAACTCATCCAGCCAAGGTCCCACAATAGATCTGGTCCTCTCTGCTCACTGCAGTCAGTTGCCTTAAGCTCAGGATGCATTTGCGCAGCACTGAAGAGTGCATAAATGTCCCTTACATCCAATAGTTCATGTGTTCCTCCTCCTTTAGGGTGAATATTTGTAACCCTGGTTTTATATTAAAGAAAGTGATATTCAGATCTTTTCAGCGACCAGCCCAAGTACATGCAGTCAGTAAGGAAAAAGCTACGGTTTCAATGAAGGCCTGTGGCCCCCAGCCCAGTGCTCCATGTTCACACCACAGCTGGCTCAAATACAAAACTGGGGAAATGTCCCTATTTAATGAGAATGTACAAAACTTGGCCACTGTTTTCAAAGCCCATAAACTCAGTATGTGTTTGCCCTGGCACCAGTTTTATTTTAATAATTTTGGAAAGGGCATTTCCGGCACGGGGCAAACTTAGTGTATTTGGAATTATAAGCAGTTTATATTTCTGGAGCATGAAGTGGGAGTCAGGCAGTGGTGAGATCAGAAGCTGGAGAGGTTGACAGTAGCCAGCATGTCATGGAGGAGGGCTTTGTATATCATGAAGGACTTGGATTTTTATCCTCTAACTAGCAGATGAGAAATGAGGATTTTAAGCAAAGGGTAATATGAAAATATTTACGTTTACAGAGGTCATTTTGGGGGCCATGAGGATGATGGATTGAAGGTGCCAGGACTGGAGGCGGAAGGCCCAGCTGGCCGGCTGCACATCAGTCAAATGAGAGATGGCGAGAGGCAAGGGTGTGAGGGAAGGAACACATGGCCCAAGGTCTGAGGCAAAGAGACCATGAGAAAGGCTAATTTATTTGCACCCTCTTCTAATATCATAATGCAGGATGTGACATTGTTCTTTGGTTTAATTTTTATTGAAAAAAAAAAGAAATAATGAACATACAACAAAATGCACAGGTGCTAAGAATTCAGCTTGATGAGTTTTGACAATTGTATAACCTGTATGATCACTAGGCGTGGACACTGTGTGAAGTGAGCAGCTTTTTTTCCCTTTTTTCCTGCCATACACCTAAGACACATGTCCATGAAGCAATGCCAGCATCAGCCTTCTGATTTATTTCTTCCAGTCTTCTGGATGACCCAGCATAAATCACAAATAGTGAAGGGACAGGAACAAACACCAGTTGATCATCAGTGTAAACTGAATGCTGGGTGATGATAAGTATCATGACATTTGACTCTCTCAATGACACAGCCTCACAACTAAACCATGAAGTGGGAATGATGGAGAAGTCGTCCTTGGAGGCCATATATCTTCTTAGACAAAGCAAAGGAAGGAGGCTCATGAACAACCAAGAGTGAACAGTTAGAGGTCAAGTACGGTGGACATTTCCTAGAAACTCCCAGTTCACAGTGTTCACCCATTAGCACTCCTGGCAAGGACCTCTGAAATAGCGACGGAACAGTGCTCGTCATGTCCCTTTAACACAGAAATCAGGATGGAGCTTGGCCCAGGTCAACAATGGCCATAGGTAGAGGCCACCAAATAGCTTGTGCGAGGAACACTGCTGCTGAGGAAGGCTCAAGGGACAGACAGTGCTTCCATAAGATCTGAAAGGGCCTGGGGATCCCTGCATTAGGGTGCTTAGGTCCAACGCTGCAGTGACACTAATGCACCTCTTGGCTGGAGCTGCCACTGAAAAATGCTTCAAGAGCAAATGTTTAAAGCTGTAGGAGCATGAAAGTTATAGGCAGAAGGTGAATAAATGTTGTCTGAAAGGTCCATTTTTCTTGACAGCCCTATGTGATAGTTCAATTGCAGGGTCATCGTCACTTGAATTATACCAGAATGCTCAGAGTTTCTGTTTCAGTTTTTTATCTTGATGACAGATTTGTTATTTTTAAAATGTCACAGAACAAATAGAACCGTAACTTATGCTTCATGCTTTTTTTTTCCCTTGGCTCAATTTATGTTCTTTTGACAGTTCCAATATGTTTCTGCTATTAAAAAATTCGTCTTGGACTGAAAAAGTGAGATCTGTTGCTAGAACTCACTGGGGACCTACTGGAAAGGCAATAAATACCCAAGGCTGGAGTTGGTGGGGCCTCAAGGAAGGCAGACCTGGAAAGAATGTTACTCAACGCTGGGGCGGGTTTCTGTGGCAGATGATATTTTTTGGTAGGCTGGCAACAAACTGGACTTGGCTTTGTGATGACAGCTTTTCAGAAGTTTGGGTACCTTGCAAGGGAATTCTATAAAGTGTTAGTGGTATTTAGGAGAATTCTCATAATACATTGTCAAGTTAAAAAGACAGCATTTCAGTCTGAACTAGTCTTATAATAAAAAGTACATAAATTTGTTTAGAGAAAAAAGACTAGCAGACATTGTATTACTTATAAAACAGACTCACTGAAATTTCTGAGAGAGAGAGCGAGAGAGAGAGAGAGAGCGAGAGAGAGAGAGAGAGGTTCATTGCAAGGAAACATCTACGCAAGGATACAGGAAAAGCTAGGAACCCCAGTGCTGAGGGAGATGCGGGAATCAAGGCAGGGCCAGAGGGCTCAGCAGTGGGAGGGGCCTGTGCTACCGAGGGTTTGCTCCACCATTGTGACTGGCCAGCTTCCTCAGGCCTCCTTCCGTATCTTCTCTCTCACAGCCTCTACTTAGATTTTCTGTCCCTTCACAATATTGGTTTGCATAGGACCCATAAGGGCTGCAAGCATCCTTTTAATGTCATTTTTTTTTTTAAATGCTAAATCCTCACTGCTAACCGCCATGCTCTCAGCAGCTCCTAGTTCTGATACCCAGGGGAGAATATTCATGGCCCTCCTTGCTTGTGGCCAGCCTCATTATCAGCCCAGCTGATGGAAATTAAACTGCTTTAGTATATCTGTCCCCCCCTCCCCGCCCCCCGGTCCAATTAGCAAGGTGACATGGGTTACTGTGACTTAGCCTCTCAATGTTGTGGCCAGTGGGGCAATTTAAGGTATAATCTACATGAGTAATGCAGATAATGTGTACAACGTGTTAATCTAACTAAAACGGGAATGATAGGAAAGGGGGTGGCTCCACACTGGTGCTGTGGCACTGCCTTGGAGTGCAGTCATCAGTGCCAGGAGCTAGATCAAAGACGCGCCCTCGTGCACCTGCGTCTGGCAGAATCTGCGGTGACGCTGCTTCCCACTATTGTGCTCCATACCTACTTTGGGCTTGGAGCATGCAGAGAAGAACCCCCATCCTGACCTGCCAGGCCTGTCTGCTCAGTGCTCCTGTTTCCCAACAAATTCCTTGAATTTGAAAATGATCAGATTATGCGTTGTTGCCTTTTCAGTCTGTTTTATGAATTTATTATTAGAAAAATCAAGCATTAAATGAAAAATAAATTTCTTTGTTCCATACATTCATTGAATGTTTATTTTTATTTTTATCGAGATATCAAAGAGAAAAAATAGTACAAGAGTCTTTGACAAAAGGATATAGATTTTAGGTGATCTGTGTGCAGAGTGCCTGAGTGAGCCCTGCTCATTCACCGACGTGCACCTCTCTGCAGCGACAGGGGAAGGCATCTGCTGTTCCAGTTTTGTCTCAGAATGGCTGAACACCTGCATCTGTCAAATTTCATTCAAAATTCCTAATTCATAAGAGAATGTGTTCTTTCAAGAGGTGGGATCCATTTCAGGAGCATGAGCACACCTGGCATCCCGCCACTGGCCCTGGGTATCACTTGAGCATCTGTGTTCTGGGCCCTTCTGGAATGAGCTCTTTTTCTGAGTTCTGTACTTGTGCAAAAAGGTCCCTCAAAGAAAATCTAGTACATCTTTTCAGAACTGCTCACAAAAGGGAGAGTAAACACTCTGATACAAGGTTTGCTTTAATAAATTAACGATTACCTTCAAATGATTACCCTCTCATGCTTCTTCCTTCCCTCCCTAGGAGTGCTGGATCCTGCCAAATGTGCTGCGTTCTTTATAAAACTGGCAATAGCACGGAAATTCCATGTCAAGAGTGTCCCAGGGGCCCCATTCCTGGAGCAGGAGGAACAGGGGAGGCAGAAAAGCAGTAGGGAAGGCAGTAGTTTCAAAGATTATAAATGCAGAAACAGATTGAGCCATTGGTTAGTGTGTTTTATGTCATCACAAATCCATTCTTCTTAAAGGTCATTCTCGGGGAATTTTAAAATCAAGGTTTGCAGTTTCTTGCTGATGGTTTTATTGGCTTTGATTAGTTTAAGGAAGTCGAATGTAGCTGTTTAAAAGAATATTACGGACTGAATTTATACTCTTGAAATCCTCGATAAGAACAAAGAAGTAAATCCCATGGGAGTACAAGGCACAAGCCACAGGACTATCTGTCCTAAAATCTTATCTCTCAAATCTTAGATCCTATTTGGAAACTATTTACTAGAAATTTGCTAACTGAATATGTCATTGTCCATCAAAAACATGGCTCAATTAACAGTTTAGGAGTTCTCAGTTATGATCAAACTCCAGGTGAGCATTTGTCTCCATTACGTGTTACATTTTTATTAGAGACTGTGGGTATCTAATCACTCACAGGGACCCATATCTGGGGTGCTGCGAAATTGATTTTTTTAGGAAAAATATTTCTGTTTATGTCTTTTTTAGATTTAAATTTTAGTTATTTATTTTTTTGAAAAGTAATAACATTCTCGTGGCTCATATTTCAAAGGTACAAAAGGATATAGAGTGAAAGTCTTCCTATCCTGTCCCTCAGCCTCGTTTTTTTCTCCCTGGAGGTAGCGAATGTATTCATTTTCTTGTGAATCTTTCCAGATATTTCATTTGTATACAAGCAAATATGTACATAAAATTTTTCTCTCTTTTAAACAAAGGTAGAATATTATACGTAGTTCTACACCTTGCTTTTTTCTATTAACAATATATCTTAGAGATTATCCATTATTCTGCATAGCATTCCATTATAAGAATGTGCCATAATTTATCAAATACCGCTGTAGGACACTTAGGTCCAATATTTTGTATTTCAATGCTGAGTGGACGCCCTGTACCACATGTGTGAATAGTATCTATAGGATAAAGTCCAAGACATGAAATACCGGGGTCAATGCTCGTGCCAAAAGCACCCCACCCCTCCAAAGAGGCTGTGGAAAACTGCATTCCCATAAATGACATTTATGTCTAGTGACTAGTTTCCCACAACCTCCTCAATGGCTTTGTAAAAACTCTTGTAAAAAATAATATAAACGGAGCCGCTTTAAAATGGAGTCGGAGCTGCCATCTCAGAGGCACTGCCTTGCCCACCTTTGGAATGTTAAAACTGGACAAAATAGCCTTTGGACTGGGCCTAAAACAATATTGTATCTCAGATAACTCTTTGCAAAGATAACAAGAAAGCAGATATTATGACTAATAGACTGAAAATTTTAAATATTCTTTTGAACAACATCACTGTTAGCTTATCTGCATTTATATAAATGTCTTCTTTCTATTGATGTAATTTCTCCCCTTCAATGATATAATTGCTCTCCTTCACTTTCTTATAAATACCCCTCGCCATTGCCTATTTGGATTTCGGCCTGAATCAGTGCTTCCCAAAGTCTTTGGATCTTAGGTAAATGCTTGTTCCCTCTCACTTATTTTTAGGTTAACACCGTCAATTTCATAGATGAAAAATGTTGACTGTTGTCAATTTGATAGATGAAAATTATATTTCCATGTTTTTATTTTATGTGTTCATATCTTAATTTGCATTTCTCAAATTTTGAGAGAGGCTGAGAATCTTAAGTAGTTGTTAGCATTTCCTGTTCTTTGACTAGTCCGTTTATATACTTCAATTATTTTTTTTTATCAGGTTATTCTTTTTATTACTGGCTTACCAAAAAATTTTTCCTATCTTATCATAGTTTTTTTCATTGTTGATGTTTTTTAATTCCCAAATTCAAATTTTGGCTTTGTAGTAATATGTATCAATTTTCTCTTTACTGAAAAACATTTAAAATTGTAATTAGAAAGGACTTCTCCATGCTAAGATTGAAAACCAATTCTCTTTTTGAGGGGTAATTTTGTGATTTTATTTTTTTGCATTTAAATCTTTGGTTGATATAGAATTTCTTTTGGTATAAGATGTGAGGTTTGATTCCAGTTTTATTCTTTTTAGATGGTTAATACTATAGATTGAATGTGTATGTTCCCCCCAAAGTTCATATGCATATACATATATAAATTCACAATCCTCAATGTGATAGTATTTGGAGATGAGGCCTTCAGGTGGTAACCTGGTTTAGATGACGACACGAGAGTAGAGATGCCATGATGAGCTAGATGCCCTTGTAAAAGAAAGAGACTGATGTCTTTCTCTGTGGGTACACACTGAGGAAAGACCACGTGAGCACATAACCAGGAATAGGGCCCTCGCCTAGGACCTAGTCATACTGGCATCCTGTTCTCAGACTTTCCAGTCCCCAGAACTGTGAGAAAATAAACATTTGTTTTTTATGCTATCCTTGTGTGTTTGTTATAGCAGCCCAACCTGACTAAGACAGTTATCCAGCTTTTTCCACATTTACTTAATAACAATTCCCCATCGGCGTGTAACACCACCTTTATCTTATACTTTACATTTTGTGCATTTGGAACTACATCTGGACTTATTTATACCATAGATGTTTGTTAATATGCCAGTACCACACCATTTTAATATACCACTTTATAGCACGTTTTAATATCCTTACTCTAATTTTAAATGCACTTTGTAAGAAATTTAGTATTGGTACAAGCAACAGAAATAGATTCTTAAGCAAAACACAGCATTTAACTGGAAGGTTGTTGGGGTAGCTCTAAGAATCGAAGGAATCAGATTGGGAAGGGCAGGAAGAAGGTCAACTCCGGAGAATTTCATTGGCAGAACTTCCCTCCAAAGTGGTGCCATTAATGTGACTGGGTTCTGGGTCACTATCTTCAAGTTTTAAATTCTTAAGCTAGAGATGGGCTGTCCCAGCTTAGGTCAGGTGTCTTGACTGCAGGATCAATTAGCTGTGACTGGAATGTAGGGTAAATTACGACACAGAAGAGGCCACTGAGCAGGCAGAGTGGGAAAAAGAAGTTACACCAGTTAATGTCTGCTACACATTTGAATTTTTGACACCATCCTTCTCTGAATCCTCAACATTGTTAATATATACATTTTTATATTGAAAAATAAATGTTCAGATCTCTATCCCCAGCAGTTTTGCAGCTTGGAAGAATTCCAAATAAAAAATAACCAGAAGTGCTGATGAAACATAACCAATTTTTTAAAAAATGTATAGCTGAGCTTATGAAAAATTAAGAAAATTCTCCAGATCGAGAAAAGAAAAAAGAAAAATCTGATGCTGAAGCTAAAAGCCAGACTGGCACACTTGTTACTCCTCCGCTGGGGGTATTAGCTGATCTCAGTAACCTAGTGACTTGAAGTTAAACAGGGCAAGAGGACACAGATGAGGTGTAGGCCCACACGAAGTAGGGATTGTAGCTTAGAGGCTCTCCCTCACTGCCCAGATGCTGAGACCCTTTCAAGAGTCCCCCAAGTACATGGATTAGAAAAATTCTCCCTCTGACAGTGGGAGAACAAAGGACAAAGAAACAATTATCTGTGTTGGTCTGGGCTCTGGATGGGGCAAATGTCTCTCTGAGAGCTCATAATCATGAGAGAACCTTCGTGCTGCTCTGGAGTTCAAATGTCTACTCCTGATATACACTTACTCCTAGAAGCCAAGAAATTCACATCAAGGTTTTTGGGGTTGATAACACCCTGGAGCGCCTGCAGATGCAAGTAAAAATCTTCCCAGAAAGTATATATCTACAATCCAGGTCTTCTAGGAATGGCACGAAGTCCTGTTGAACACAAGCTTACACTCCAAAAGTGTAAAACATATGCGAAATGGGCTGCCACGAGAGAACTAGACATAAAAGTTTAACCATTGAAATTATAGATCAGAATGTTACTCTGGCAAAATCTTTAGCTATAGAAAGACCCCAAAGTTGTGCCACTTTAGTCAAAGCCATCTGAGATAACCCAAATTCTATTTGATATTATTTTAGAAGAATTGTATGATCTTTGGAACATGAAAAGATGTAAGATTCCATCAAGTTCAAAGTTCTTGAGAGTTTTTCCAAAATACATTTCTATACTGGAGGATTTCATCGAAGAGTAGAGAAAAAAGACAAAAACATATCTTAATAGCCAAAGATAACCCAAGTCCGATTCTGTCATTAACCTAGGTAAGACATGCAGACTATCCTGAGAAGTTGGGGAGATTCAGGTAATATGTTTAATTTGGACCTAAAGGACTGGGTTATGGGGCTACTTGTTGAGAACACTTGTCCCCTAACCCTGGTATTTCCTTCCTGGGTAGAACATCATTAATATACCTCTGGGCTTTTCTCTGTCCTATATATTTACTCCCCCTGCCCCACAGCCCTCGGAGGGTGTGGCAGAGGAATGACTTGATTGGCAAATGTGGGAAAAAAAACCAGGCATGCTCTTCTTCAGCTGTCCATAAGGAACACATATTTTACCCTGCTCATCCAAGGGCAGGCCTCCTTAAGGCCATGTTTTTTGGGGGCATATCTGGCTAAATCTTGGCTCAAGTCTTGTCATCTAATCTGGCCTCTATCCATTTTCAGTTGGTTTTATCGATTCTCTAGTAACTATTTTTACTGAGGTCATAAGAAACCACAATTAACTGCCTTGCTTAATAGGAACCCATTTTTCAGCCTTGGAGTGATTTGAAGGATCTAGCATACGGGCATCAAAATCATGTTATCAGTGCTTTCGTGTTAAGAATCGGCATGTTTGAATGTTGTAGAGGATATGGCTTATTAGCGCATAGCCTCATAAATCCATTTTAAAGTATGTAACTGAAAAATTGAATTCGACTTGATTTTAAGTTGCAATCTTCCTATGTTTCTGTGCAAAATTGGAACTTTCAACAAGTTCACCTTATTAGTGAATTTAATTCATTGGCTATTTAAGTACTTAGCAAGCATTGAATGAGGGCCCTAAAAAAGTAATTGTTAGATACAGTTAGATTGTTAACTATAGTTAGAAATATTTGTAAACTATTTTCTTTATAAAAATTAAGGCTAAGCTGAGTACTTTATGAGTGGGTCAGTGAAAGGGGTGAAAGGTAGACACAGAGACATCCCATACCGAAAAAACGGCATTTCTGGGTGAAATGATGCAGCTTGGTGGGACTGCAATTGGGCTGTGAAATGAAGAAGTCTGAGTTGGGCCTAGCGGGGTGAGCAGGACCAGATGGTGAGGCCCTGAGCGGCCTACTGAAGGGCTGGCCTTTATCAGAGTTCAATGAGAAGCCACCATTTCAAGAAGTATCATAGGATACGCTATCATTCATTCATCCATAAAACAGTCTGTGCCTGCCTTGTTCACACACTTTAGAGTGCTGGGGAACTGTATTTAAGGCAGTGATAAGAGAAACAAGGTCCCTACCCTCATGGGCTTCACATGCTAGCAGAGATGATAAACAGTAAATACTTTTAGAGAGTTACCTATTAAAAAAATAAAATGAAGTAATAGGCTTGGGGTGATGGAGGGAAGGGCTGCTACTTTAGAAATGACCGTAGAGAAGATATTTCAGCTGAGACTTGATACAGAACATGAAACGAAAATCTGCATAAAAAGCAGACACAGCAGAGGAAACAGCTCATGCAAAACCAAAGCATGGCATGAACTCGATGTGCTGGGGAGGGCACAGCCAGCATCAAGGGGAGTGAAAGAAAGAGAGAAAATGGTGTGAGACAGAAATGCAGCCCAGGATGTGAGATGCCAGGCTGGCAATAGAGCTGCCATGCAGCAAACCTAGAGGCGAAACATTTTATACCTCATCATTTTCTTTAAATCAAAGAAAATCTGACTCTGGACCCCATCTCGTCCAACATCTGCCATGAGAGAGGCTCTGTCAACCTATCTTGCTTGGGTCTTACATAATCCTAGAGGCAAGTCTGGGGGCCCTGGACCAAGAGGGCTAAGCTGGGCTGCTAATATTAAACTGAAATCTCAAGAAAAAGGCAACTGCAGGCTCAGGAGCCAGACTTCCTCATAAGCCTAGAGCTCTAGCTTCTTCTAGGGGATGTTGAGGCTGGGGCAGTCCCTATGGTCTGGGAGATCACACTTCTTGTCTCTCTCAGGGCCCCCAAGGCACTCTCGCTCTCTACTCCCCATAGCCAAATGCCCTGGAGCAGATGAGGCTTCTGGAAAACAAAAGGCGAGTTGTCTGTGTTGCTCCTACTTCCTACTGGGTAACTCAAACCCTCTGAGACAAAGGAGCACAAAGGCCTTGCTATTTGCTCAGAACTGAGCTGTGGCTGGGGCAGTAATTATCTGCACACTGATTCAAAACTGTTGCTCTGGCTGCAGTGTGAAGTACAGAGTTAGAAGGGCAGGAAACACAATCATTTTTGTCCTAAGGATATTTCAGTGGTGACTGCATCTAACTTCAGTGGCTACTCCATCAAGTGAGGGAATTTCTGTGCCTGTGATTAGTGGGGGTTCTGCACTTCTCCAGGCTTCACTCTGAGTCATAGCACCAGTGTGGGAGTGCAGAACTTTTTTGTCTTTGCTTCTGCACTGAGAATTCATGTCTGAAGACCTTGGAATTATTGCTGACTCTGTCCTTCCAGCACAGACTTCAAAGTAAAAGAAAGTGAATTTATGTATTATTGGTTAGGAAAAATCTAAAAAGTCAGAGTCATAACACCCAACACCAACAAGATAAGGGTGTGTCTCCCACTTTAAGAACTCAAAACGTTACAGTGTGGAGCAGCCTGATTGGGCCAGTACACCTTAGCTGCTGCTGTCTGGTCCCTGCAGACTTTTCAAGCTTGGAGATGTGCCTCTCAACTCCGCATCTCCAGACTGACTCTCTCTGCCTCTCAGCTCCACATGGGACACCTTCAGCTAAAGAACAAATTTCCTAATCGAATGCACTATCTTTCTTGAAACTAATTCTACATCCTTGAATTCCTCAGTTCCATCGTTCCCTTTAAGTCACTCAAGCTAGCAACCTGTCCCCTTGAATTTTTTGCTCTCTAGATCTCCCATCCATTGTAGATACTATCAAAATGTACATACTGTGAAATAACGTTGATTTTTACCATGAGGGTACAGCCTATGGTTCTCAATTCTAATAATAGCATCCTGTGAGGACACTATGGGAGAGCTGGGAGTTACTTTCCTACCCTGACCTTTCTGTAACTCCTTCCAACCATCAGATAGTTCTTCCTGGTTGGCATCACAAGACTCACGGAAAAAGGAGAATATTTATTTAATTTCAAAGATTCCCTCATATCAGAATAAAGCATATTTTGAAAAAGCAGAGAGCAAACTGTTACAGATCCTTAGTTACTACAGAATCTGTAGGGACATCCAGAGAGAAGAGGATATGCTTCGGCTGATCCCTTAAATGATAACTTCTCAGGAGACCACCTAGGAAGACCAGGTGTTGTCGGAGTAAAAAATAAAACATAAGGGATTGTAAACTGACAAGTTCCTTGCAATCTGTGAGGTCAACTAAGGGTTGCCTCGCCTAAAAAAAAAAAAAAAAAAGAAAACTTCACTAGACAGAAATGTCAAACTTATTCTGATGTTCTATGCCGAATCTAACAAAAACATGACACACTCATTTCAATTTTTTATTAAAAAACTTTTTGTTTATAGGGACAACCAAAGAAAAATACATAATTTTATAGATTGTAGATCATGTAAAATACAATAAACATAGACTCATAGGAATGCAGAATGGGTTTAAAAAATCTTCAAAGAAGTTTTCATAAAAACGACCTTTAAATATGTGGCTTATTTATATATTTACCTCATTTTTCAGAAGTTTTTGTGATTTATAAATAATTGTTCAAATATTTTAACATCTCATCAAGTTTGTTTTCTGAAACCTTATAAATCATATTTCTAAATGAAGGCTTCTCCTTTAGAGCACTCTATGTAAACGAAGACTTATTTTATTTGAATTATTTTATTTGAATTGATTTGGTGCCACTATAGTTTCAGTAATAATTAAACTATTACTGAAATAAGAGGGCAGAAAAACCTGGAGCAATGAAATGTCTTACTATAGGAATGAACCTTTTATACATGGCTTTTATAGTACCTACTGATTTAAAATTTAGTGCTTTTTAAATCTAGTTACAAAAGGCAAGAACCTAATTTTTTATTAAAAAAATAATTTTTACCAGAGCTTCTATATAAAAGTAAGTTGTACTCAGAATGATAATTGATGTTCTAAATTTTAGTGGGGCTACCAGCTTCCCAAATGTTATACTTTTTATTTGGAAAAATATTGTTATTCAAAATCTGAAGTGGAATCTTTCGCTGCGAACTTTCAACACCTTCATTAACCAGAAAAATTAAGCAAAATTTGAATATAAAAGACCATTACATTTAGGGATAATTGCCATTGAAAGAAACAGGTCAGAAAAAAATCAGTTAAAACATAATATGATTCAAGAAATTATCTTTCCAATGTAGGGGGCAGAAGAGATACTACATTTTAAAATTTAATAATAAAGACCTAAAAAAAATTTAAAAGCAGTTTTAAAAAGTCTGTTGATATATTTAGGGAAACATTAAGCATGTTGTCAACAAACACAGAAGCATTCCTCTATTCATAGGTAAGTGTGAAATTATTCTGAATAACCGCAAAGTTGAAATGAACCAGCTAGCACAGATTCCTTTAAAACTTAATCTTAAGTTCAAGAAAAGCTTCAGCTTTCTTGGTCTTAATGAAGAAGGGGAGCTAAAATGTTTCCAAGGCACTTTTAAACAGAGGCATTCTAAGTAAAAGAAAGAAACAGATATCCCAATTTTTTCCTAGTAAAAAAAATATATCCATGAGCTAAATTTCAACTTTTTAAAAAGCTAAAGTACCTTGAGTATTCATTAGAATTATCTGAAAGAGCAGAAAAGAGATCCAGGCTTCAAATTTTATGATAGTTCATCATAATATTACATACAATCTTGTAACTACTGTTCAGATAATGAATATAAATACAATCTATAAATCTATAGGCTTCAAATTTTATGATAGTTCATCATAATATTACATACGATCTTGTAACTACTATTCAGATAATGAAAAAACATTATTTTTATGTACTAAAATATTTAGATATACAAAGAGATATTCCTAAAAACTTTCATATAATTCAAATATATCCTATTTGAGAAATTAATAATTCTGTATTTGAGTGTGGCATATTTACGTTTTAGATTCATGCTTGAAGATTGTGATTTTATTACTATGAAGGGCACATAGTACTTAAGCTTATCTTTATTGAAACAGTATATATAAAGCTGACAAGATATTCTGTAGTGTATTTGAGAGCTTGTTTGGAGGTTCTAGCAGGGGAGCGCGGCTACTCTATACCCTTGATCAAAGAATGGTCCTCTCCTCTGTCGGGAAAGGTTGTCCTCTTTGACCTACATAGCTCCCGCGCAGCTTCGGGAGGGACGCACTTGGAGCAGTGAGGGAGGAAGGGGATACTTGCCTAGCCAGCCAGATCAGCCAAATCAACCCTGGCGATCAATGGGGTGAACAGATGCTGTAGTGTATTTGAAGTTAATCATCATCTTGGGCGGAGGTTTTTTGTTTGTTTGTATCATAATCTTAACTTCCTCCTGTATGACTGTATTTCTTCAATAGGAACATTTGATCCAGATATAAACCTAAAGATTATAAAGTGACAAAATAATTAATGTAAATAGTTTTAAGTTTGTTTCCTATTAGAACCCCCAGCATTTTCCACCTTCCCAGTTCATACAGATAAATTTTCTTCTTTAGTCCCTCCTATCACTCCTCCATGGGAGAATGTGGCTCGGTGCACTGAGGCTGGGTGGGCTCCCTCTTCGCAGCGCACAGCTTTGCCTTTCGGCTCTGCTGTTCCACATGGAATCTGACTTGTGGAGTCTCCCATTCCTAGTGCTTTAAGCTGGTACCTTAAGTCAGAGAAATGCTTTAACTTAACTATTTATGCTAGCAGTATATTTAATGCAGTCTCACAGATGTGCTCTGAAATTCTTGATAAATATTCTTCATCACTACTTCCATCAGCACTTTGAGCAAGGGGATAGAAGAAACTTTCCCTTTGGGCAAAGGGAAGGAGAAACTTTCCCTAAAGCTTTGTCAGTATGTGTAATATAAGATGGATTTTACTATGTAAGAATTTTAAATTGTAAAATATAGTAAGCATTTATTTCAAAAAACCAACATAAAAAGGTTTGAAATTAAGCTTTCTATGGTGATTCTGATGAGTTTTCAGGGTGATATATTTGGATATTTATAGAACAGATAAACAATGCAAGGCACAGTGAAGAATGGCATATGACCATAAAAACTCAGTATCCTAGGAGAAGTACATGAAGAAATCATAACTTATGTTAACATGCTCTAACATTTCCAAAACAAATAGAATACTAGAAGAAAATGACATCAGGCTTTATATTAGAAGCCTCAGATCTTTCAAGGTATTCTCTGTGCACTTGCTTCTCATATGAACAAGATTGTACATGTATTTAGAGGAAAAGGGCTTACTGCTAGTGGACAGTAAAACCAATAAGAGCAGTTATAATAATAACTTAACACATTGCTAGATTTGTCATACTTCAAAAGTAACTCAATCCAAATTCATCACGTCTTCTTAACCTGCTGGCATTCTGATACAACCAGTGGACCTTGGTAAATAGCTTTTCATACCTTTATTTATGACTGAATTGCTTTGGTTTGCACTTCTTCTCCTCCTTTAAAACATGCAGTTCATACATTTGACAGTTTTACTACCATAGTCAATACATTCTGGACCAATACACTCGCAGCAGGCATTATGGAACCAGCGATATTTAGATGCTCCCATGGACTCACAGGATATTTTACACTGATGTATGGACATGCAGTCATCAAAATAAACCACAGTACACATGTGTTCTGCAAAATAAAAATTAAGATTCAGAGCAAGAAATAAGAAAGTATTAGATAAAATGCTTTAGCTGAATATTAACAGTTATTTATCGTAGTTTTCTTATGCTATTCACCCAGGACAACAGATGAAGTATAGGGAAAAAAAACGCATTTGTTAACTACCTTGAGAAGGAAGCCAGATTCTCCTACTCCAGCTGAAGAATGCAAAGGGCTTACTTATTCACTTTATCAGATTTCAGACTTTGAACTGCACATTAGATTACTGGCCTTAACAACATTTGCTATGTGTCAGAGTTGTGATTTTTAAACTGGGCATTTCTGATAACATTTTCTATGAGGAGAGAATTCTCCAGCTAAAAGAAGACTGAAAAATAATGTTCTAAAGTTATACAGACAATTTACAATAAAATAAAACAAATAATTCAAATGATGCTAAGTGGTTAGCAATGCTTGGCACAATTCAGCATTAGCTGTTAGAAAATACTCTTCTTATTGTTATTAATAATTTCTAGTCCTGCTTTCCGAGGCAACCACTTTTGATTGTTTCAACTTTTAGTTCTCCTGGTGGTTAACCCCATATGACTACTTAGCTAGGAGGACAAAGTACATGAAATAAAGGACAATAAAAACCATTAATAGAGAGTATATGCTAAAGGTTGTTATTTTACAGAGCCATTTATAGAACTGATAAATCACCAGGGGTGTGAATAGTAAGGGAAGGCTTAATGGAAAAAACTGGACTTGTATTAGGAAGAATTAAAAGCAAAGTAAAATTGTGTAGAGGTTTTGAAAATATTAGAGACTTTATACAAGTTACATGCCTTTTACCTTCCAGAATTAAGGTATGACCTATCTTCACTAATAAATGTTCTTTAATATATTTCTTAAAGTTGTGTAAGTCATTCTCTCATTTAGTTTCCCTTCTACCATCAGTACTCCTTTGCAGAGAACTGGATACAGTTAGTTCACATTTAGAAATCAGATGTAATATCAACTTGCTCATAAAGAAATCTAGCTGATGACCTGGTATCATTTGTGTTGCCAACACTACTATAAAAACCTGACTTCCTAGGATACGTTCAATGTTACCTGATGGCGAGCAATACTCTATCAGGTAAGCAACACCATTGCTATCTAATGAAAGGAACAACTGAAGTCTAACACAAATATCAAAATTAGGACCATACACCTATCTCCCAACACAGCCCCTACCATTGAGAGTATGAAGAAGTTGTGACAATATGCCTGACCTGCCCCCTTATCCACTCTGGGCCGGGGCTGTTAAAGTCCAGAATTTACTTGGAACTATACAAGATCAAAACCAAAAGGCTGTTCTAAAAGATCACCTTAATACAGCTTCACAGACCACACAAAAAGTGAGCAGGGAGGATAGAAAAAGTTAACTGTTGGCAGTTACCTTTGTCATTGGAATAAGGTGCATGAACGTTATTGCTGGGAACAGACACATTTTGGTGGTGTGGCTGGTTCACAGTCTCTAAAAATGAAACCAGATTCTCATGATGGGAAAGTTCTTCTGCGACAGGGAAGGAAACGATGTTCCAGTTCAACTGTGTGTCTCCTTCTGTGAGAGCCCGGAAGAGAGAAGGGATGGGCTCATGAAGCTCCTCCACTGTGCTCTTTGAAGTTGGAGGTGTGTCACTATAATTTCGAGGATTACACATGCCTGGGGGAGGGGACAAAGAGGATAAGTTTATTTTCCTCACTGATTATAATGTCATGAGTTAGTTACTGCCCTGCAATCAAAGCTCCAACATATTAAAATTATGTGACATCTATTATACATAAATATTTTCCTAGTTTTTTTGGCTGAGAGGGCCTAGATATGATGATACCTCAATATCATTAAGCATACTAACAATAGTAATGGATTATCACCAGGTGAATAAAGTAGAAATTGATGAGTCCTTACGTTATTAACAAATTAGTACATGGAGGAGAATGGAAAGCTCTTCCTTTCACCAGAGTGTCAACTGATAGATGTAGAAGGAATGAAGAAAATAGAAAATCACCATTTGGCAATAGAGGTGCTTGATTTAGATGGGAGATGTCAATGGATGCTAAGGCTAGTGGGTGGAGGTTTGATGAGGAACATATTGATGTACTCTTGGAAAACGTTATACAAAATACTAATCAATCACAAAGGGTTTAGTGGTACTTTAATGTGGAAAAATATGGCAGACACAAATGTAACCAGTAGATCAAGGTTAACATCACCAGTTATGGGAAAGTTTGATGTTGTGTATCTCCTGATGTACTACACAGCTTCATTTCTGTGATGTTGTCACCAAAAATGTGTGACTTAAGTATGGTCATCAGTCAATATCAGGTGGATCAAAGTTGAGGGTCGCCTTACATAATGTAAGATCTGTACTCACTAAAACTGTCAAGGTAAAGACTAAGGGACTGTTTTAGATTGAATAAGTTGGAAGAGACAGGACAACTAACTGGATAGAATCCTGGACCAGAAAGGAAGAAGAGATACTTTTGAAACAGTTGGCAAAATATAAATGGAGTTTATGGACTGGGTGGCAGGGTTGTACCAATGTTGGTTTTCTGATTTGGAGTGTTGTCTGGTAGTTATGTAGGCAGATGTCCTTGTTGTTGGAAAATACGGACTGGAGTATTTAGTAGTGATGGGACATCAGTAAAGCCTGCTTTCTAATGGTTCAAAAGACATGAATGGTCATGGGAGTGTGCCCATACATGTGTGACTGTGAGTGCGTGTGCGTGTGCATGTGCGTGTGCGGTGTGTGTAGTGTATACTCTGATAATCCTGTCATTCCATTGGCATTTTCTAAGTAATGGAGCAAATTCGTTAATGTCAATAACAAGAATAAGGGTGAGGGGACACAGCAGTCTTTTTACCCTTCTGGAAAATTTTCTTCACATTTGAAATTATTTCAAAATGAATTCTTTTTAAAAATGTTTATTTTATTTATTTTTTATTTATGTTTTTTTATGGTGACATTGGTTAACGAAATCCAGTAAGTTTCAGCTGTACATTTTAACAGTAAGGCATATCTACATTTACACTGTTCACCTCCCATAGTTAGTAAAAATATTTTTAAAAAGACAAAATGGCACAAGAGAATTAGAGAGTGACCATAGAAAACTTTTTCAAGGAGTTTTGCTATAAAAGGGAGAGCTGAGAAAATGTTTAATGAGCCCAGCCAGCTTTTGAGTTGTCGGACAGTATGTGGAGCAGAAAGGAGTGACCCCAAAGAACTATGCCCGAAAGGCAGGTTTGTGAGCTAATAAATGATTATTATTGTTTTAAACGACTATGTTTTGGGGTAGGTTGTTTAGTAGCAATAAGAACTGAACACATTCTCTGGATTTCCTTTTGTGAACATTATATTTTTAAAAGCTAACTTATGTTTCATTTTTGTTTAGCATCTATTAGGTGTAAAATGGAATTTTTCTTCTTTCCCAGATTAAAAGTTTGAAAAGTTAGACAAAATATATAAATTCCTATATTTTGTAAACTTAGGGAGAAGGAAAATCATCTCATGCTTTCCACATTTTGTTAGTTTACAGAACATGGCCAGAACTGAGGGTAACAAGGTTGCGCATGCTCTTTGTAAAATCTTTCGATATGCATGAACTTTTATGATTTAGATTGTGTGACAGCGTTCATGAATTAAATGATCAAATATGACTCCTCTGTTCACAAAAGAGAAAATTGGCCCAGATAAGTTAAATGATTTGTCCAATGTTATATAATTTAGGATAAGAACCAAGATTATGATTCAACCTGATTTCATGTCCACTGCTCTAATAATCATTCTATAAATAATTTTTAAGTGCCACTAAAAGCAAATATTTAGAATATTTGTATTATATAAATACATACAATAAATTCTGTTGGAGTCTATAATGAATGAAAATTAGTAATCAGAGATGAAAAGGTAAACAGAGTTCAATGGTTAGAAGAGCTAAACTCAATATTTTTATTGAGACTTTAAAGAAACTCCAGTGCTCATAATCAGAGATATCATTACATTTAAAAAAAAAATCTGTTTTGGAGTTTTATGCATTTAATAACCTTAACCCAAAAACATTTCTAATTTAAAACTCAATACACTGCATTAAAACCAGTAAGCATAAAGTAAATCTTACTAGGTAATATTTTCTATGGTACCATTACAAAGTTTTCATCTGTCTTTTCTTTTTAATTAAGATTATATTCAAAGAGATCATCACAAGAAACTCTTCCTAGGCAATGCTGATTTTGACCTTCTGTTTCCTGCCTGAAGCACTCTTCAAATTCTGCATTATTTTAAGCTTGGTGAGGTATGAAATCTGATCTTCCAATGACATGTGGGGGCAATCCTGTTGGGGTGGGAGGAAAAAGTAATGTTTTGAAGTTTCTGTAAGTTCTTTAGTTGTCCATGTTCTTTATGTCAGCTGGATCAATTTCTGGCTGGAGAGTTACTAACCATCCATAGTTTAAATTATTTAATAAAATGTTTCTGGGAAGCTTCTCACCACAGTCTCGAAGTTTATCATTATTAGAGAGCCCTTTTTTCGTTGACTATATAGTTTATTTTTGGAGCTCTCATTTCTTTTTATGATCATTTTCTCGAAGTAGTTTGTTTCTTTGTGGCAATCTCTTACCACACTGAAATTTAAATACTAATTATACTAAAAATTTTAAAGAAATTGGCTCTGCACATCACAGTCAGAGAGGCCAAAAATCAGGAAATAAATGCCAACAATTGAAAAGGCGACTATTTCAAATCCTTTCGGTGCATAAAATTCTGATGCTATTTCTATCACCAAAGCAGAATTCACTATCTTGCTCTTGATCTACAACTACTAAACACAAAGAATTGTTCTGATCTATGTTTAAATCTTTTATATACTTGACCTGTTGCCATCATATTTTGAAAACCAAGAATACATTAAAGTAGAATTTACTTGATGAAATCACATTTTAGTGTAGAAATTAAGACTAAAGGGAAAAAAATTACTATTTTCTTAAATGAATATTCATGGCTGAAAACCAACAGTCCAAGCTTACAATGAAAAGCGACATTCCTTTCCACTCTTCCCATCCCCTAATTCCATTCTCCAGATACAGCTACTTTAAAAGTCTATTCTTAAATTTATCTGGTTACCTCTACAAGACTTTAAATAAAAATAATTCACAAGTAGCAGTAAAAACACCTTTAGATATTATCTATTAATCCTCTTACATGAAAGATGAAGATTATATTCATTTACACTAATCCTATCTCCCATATTTCTAATACTATAATTTTTCTTTTATAATCTTAAATAAATTTCTAATTTTTATTACACATCTCTTAATTCTCTCATGGGCAGATAAAGTCACTGGCATTTTCCCCACTTCTCCTCCTCCCCGCAACTTCTCCTACTTTTACATGACGAACTTGATGACGACATTCTGTTGCCTATGCACAATGAAATCTTCTTTTCTTACTATATGTTGATTCTAAAAGTTGAAAACGAGTAAATGGCAGTTACCTTAACATGACCCTATGAAAACTGTTCACTGCTGAACAGATGTATGATAGGATTTCCTTGTCCAATGTTATCAAAGGAAAACATTTCTAATTTCAGGATAAAATGAACTTTTTCTTGAACTCCATAAAATATTGGAAAACATGCTACATTTCACACAGCATTACCTAAGAGGTCTTCTTGACAAAAAATATTAAACTTAAATCTAATCAAACTTTTACAATTAGCTTCAAATTACTGGAAATAAGAGGAACAGAGGGACAAGTTAAATGGTATCACAAAGAAGTAATCAATCAAATTCTGAATGTGGGATATTATACAGGGAAACTGATACAATTTCTTCAATATGTCATATTGCATGAGAAAAAGAAAAGGAAGGGGGTCATTCTGGATTAAAGGAGGACTAAAAGACACAACAACCATATACAATACGAGGGCCTTGCCTGGATCAATTTGAATAAATTAACTATAAAAACACATTTTTGAGACATCTAGAATGTTAGATTATGCCAAGAAATGATTGTTAATTTTGTTAGGTGTCATAATGGCATTATGATTTAAAAAATAAATGTCTGGATTTTTTTTTAGAGATTGATACTGAGGAAAAGCACGGGTAAAATTATTTACTGTCTGTAATTTGCTTTTAGCTACTTCTGAGCAAAGAAAGAAAAAAGGAAAAAAAGACAGCTGAAACAACCATGGTATATTCTTGATAACTGCTGAATCTGGTGATGGGTATATAAAATTCATTACACTATTCTCTCCCCTTTGTTATGTAAGAGAAAATTTTCATAATAGCAAATGAACTGCCATCTTTAATTCTTTATGGACTAATATTCTTGGATTTATTTTTGTGGATTGCAGATAAGCTTATACAGCAAATCCTGAAAACTTAATCTGCTTCTCAATTATATCCTTGATATCCTATAGAACTCATTTTCTTCTCAAAGATATGCTTCTCAGAGATCTCACTGCTTCAATCAGACTCATTGTCTCCTAGGCCTCTGTATTATTTATAATTTAAATGTTCTGTATATGATGATGTTTTGACATCTTGGAAAAACCTTTCTAAATGGGGCAAGACTGCTCCTCCTGGGGCTAGCCAATTCTTGGAGCTAGGAAAGGGCTGGGCTGGGAGCACACCTGTGATTTGCAAACTGACTAATCCAGACCCACATCTCCTCTGTCAACCCGTAAACCTCAGGAAGCAGTATTCCTCTGCCTTCATCATCCCAGAGCCAGGTAACAGGCAATTAGAGACCACTCCTATAAACCCAAAGCCCATGGGAATTATTCAGACTTCCCAATCCTAAACTGTTTGCTCTGCCTGCCTCACCTTTCCTGTGGAAACCCCATGGAAGGCTCCAGCCCAAATTTTCCTCTCACTCCTCTATTTTGCAACTTGACCAAAACCTAGTGCTTCCCCTGACCCTGCATGGCATGCAGTGACCCCCTCTCTGATACCTGTGAGTATAATAAACTTTGTTTCCTGAGCCTCTCTTGTGTCTCCTCTGGCCACAGTTGATTGTGCATTACAAAAAACATAGCACAAACTCCTGTACAGTTATTATCCAATAGTTATCCTCAACTCAACTCCTGGTTAAAGCAATCATTTCCTTCAACCCATGTTTTTCTCTTTCTTGGTCTTTGGCTCCATTTTGTTTGATTGATCTTTGATTACACATTTAAAATATGGTATGTGAGAAGTACACTTTGAATTCTTGCTGTCTAAAAATGTTTTTATTTTACATTCACATTCTTGATCAATAACTTATCAGGTCAAATAATTTTTCCATTGACCACTTATACATTGGTCCAGTGACACTGATGAGAAAGAAGTCTGATGGCAATGTGATTTTTATTCCTTGTAATATGAACTCTATTGCTCTTTCTGAATCTTTTAGAATATTCTTTAACTTGGCAGTTGTAAGATTTTATGAGGATATGTCTAGATGTAGATCTTGTTTCATTAATCTTGCTCAACATTTTGTAGACACTTGGTTTTTTCTCAGCTACGGGAAATTTTCTTCTATTCTTTGATAATGTCTCTCCTATTTTTTAATGCTTTTCTAGAATATCTATTTTTTTCCTGTTACATTTTCCAACTGTCTGTTTGCCCTATATCCTATGACATCCCAATATTATTTTTAGCCCCTCTTGATCATTTTTCCAATCAAAAATTAAATTTCAAATGCTTCGTTTTTTCATAATATAGATATATTTTCTCAAATTTCTCTAAAATATAACAATCAGTTTTCTTAAAGATTTATCTTTTAAAGTTCTCCTCCATATTTACTTTGTTCTTTCTTTCACAGTACTTGTTCTGTTTTCCTTGCATGTTTGGTAATTAGATTGGAGACACCTCCCTCTGCTGCAATTCCTAGATGAGAAGCCCTAGACTTGAATACCAACGACATACCAATGGTTTTAGTCCTTTCCAGTTAATTCCTTCAATTTCTCTAGAGAGAGAATCTCTCCAATTTTTTCTTCCTGAATTATTTGGAACTTTTTCTGAAGAATTAGGGAGGGAGCAGGGTATCAAGTCATGCAGCTGTTCTACAGATAGAGCTTCAAATAATCTTGCTATTTTCAGATCTAATTCTTTCTCTTATACCCCACAAAAGCCAAAAATGATCCTTGGAGACTCTTTGGGAGTTTAGCTGAGAAGGTCACTCCTAATCCTACCCCTTTTTACTTTTGGCAAATTATTTTGGTGTTTCTTCCAATCTGTTTATTAAACAGCAAGTGTCTCCATCTTTCCTAGATAGATAGATAGTTCTTGTTAAAATTCCTTCCTCTCTTTCTCTTTGTTACTAAGAGTTGACTTTCAGTTTTATTCCTTTATTTAATTTTACTGCAGTCTTAAGTACGAGGGAGAAAAATGTGTGAATTTAAACCATTATGTTGAACCAGAAGTTATAGTTACTTTAAAGAGCTGGAAAATGTAATGAATTATTCTCTTATTCTCTCCTTCCATCTTTTTTCCCCACATACTTGTATCCAGCTTCCTACCGAACATCTTCACTGGAGAACCTTACATGCCTCTGAAACTCAACTATCCTAATCATCTTTCTCAGCATACCTGGGCCTTATTACAGAATCCTCTATCTTGGTTCCCTGTCACAATATATCCAGTCACACAAGCCAGAAATCCAGAGGCTATTTTTGGCTCACTTCTCCTGAATTCCCATTTCCAAAGTGTCACCAAGTGCGATCAAGTTTAACCTTCTAATTATTTTTCCAATAAGGCCACATCTCTTTATCTCTGCTATCGCCTTAGACCAAACCTTCATCAAATTTTGAATGGAGCTGGAAAAACTATATGTTGGTAGATTTTAAACTCTATTTTTCATTCTTTCGTAAACTCTAGCTACTTTAAAACACATGCTATTGAATTTTACCATCTCTTATCCCTCCTTCCTTTTAGCTATTTGTACACTCAGCCACTTCTCCCTCACTTACTAATAACTTCAATACCTGGATCACTATTTCGTTTCAGCCATGAGACCCATTATCATTCTTGACAATTTCAATATTCACAGTGAAGATCCACCCTGGCCTCTTGTTCCTAGACCGCCTTAGTGATAATAATTTTCAAATCTGCCTCAATCACTCAACTCATAGGTCAATCATTAATTCCCTCTTTTTTCATATCCAATTCAAACCAAACTCTGACCATTTACCCCCCAAATATTTCCTGAATCTGAAGCTGCACCATTTCCACTGCTGTCAACAATCCTAGTCCAATCTACCATCATCTTTTAAACTAAACTGCCTAATGGATCCTCCTGTCTCTTCTCTTTGTACCCTGAAGTCCACCTTTTATATAATAGCCAGAATGATCATTTAAAGCTGTAATTTAGATACCACCATCGTACACTCTCCAGCGGGTTTCCATTATACTTAGGACACAATCCAAACTCCTTTCCACAGCCTGCAAGACCTGGCCCTTACCAACCTCTCCTACTCATCTATTATTCCGTGTTTACTAACACCTGGCTGCACTGATCTACTTTCTGTTCTTCAAACTTGGATTGTTAGCCATTGTATTTAAAACACTTATTTTTGATATTAAGTGGTTCGCATCAATAATTTGTTGTTAACTAAAGTTACTAATTTCTAGAGTTCATTAGAGATAAACTCTCGTTAACCCTTCCAAAAGTTAGAACTTTCAGTGCTGACAAAAGGAGGAAACAAAAACTCTTTGACATGCATGATTCATGAGACTTTTAATTGAATGAAAAAAAAGACCAAAAATGTTATTAAAAGATGCTCTCTGATCTAATTAAAAATAAAGTTATTCTAAACATATCTTGGAGCTTATTATACTTTTTATACAATAAAAAGTGTGATAAATATGTACTTCTTTACTTGAAGTGTGTATGGGAAACAACTTTAGGGAGAGGAACTGGGGGCATAAGGAAGGGAGACATTTCAATATCTATACCTTCTTGTAGTGTTTGAATTTATTGAATTTAAGTAGTAATTTTAGTTTTTAAATTACGTTTGAAAGAAAAATACATTTATGTTAATTGTAGTAGATACTGGAAGTCCTTCATTTTTATATTTTCTAAAATTCAACATAATACTTCCACTTAAATAACCTACTTGGATGTGCAAAATTATTACTTCATTAGTAGTGTTCTTTAAAATATTGACTATATTAGCACAATATTCCAAATATTCAAAAAAGAATCTATTTGAATAGTAGTTCCTAAAGTGTAGTCTATGAACTCCTTAGAGTCTCTAAGATCCTTTCAGAGGGTTCTATGGTCAAAATAATTTTCATAAGACTGTTTGTTTTTTGTTTGTTCATTTTATAGTTCTAACATTTGCACTGATGGTGTAAAAGCAATGATGGGTAAAACATTTGGTGCCTTAGCTTGAATCAAGGCAGTGACACCAAACTGTTACTAGTAGTCATTGTATTCTTTACCACCAAATATAGTTTACAAAAAGCGGGGGAGGAGTTCCACACAAGAAAATGTTTATTGAAGCAATAACGATGATTAATTTCATTCAATGAGGACTGTTGAACACAAGACTTTTTAATATTCTGTGTGATGAACTGAGAAATACACAGAAAAACATACTATATACTTAAGTACAATGCTTGTACCAAAAAAAATCATTTATTGAGTTGCGAGCTGAACTACCCACTTTTTGCTTACAATACTATTTTTACTTAAAATAACTACCAAACTATAATTATGAAGAATTGTATATATGATATACATTTTACTGAAAATGAATTAAGCGAGTATGTTACTTTAAGGATACAACTCACAGTATTTATTATTGATAATGAAATTCAATTTTCAAGCAAAAATTAGAATTTTGGAACACTTGTATCATCCACCATGACTTGACTGTTTCCCAATACTTAAGTACTTTTCTGATGACATTAGTGGTAAAGTTAACTAATGTGATTTTTGGGGATATTATATAATGAATGTGTCAATATTTGGAAGATCTGCATGACCCAGTGAACTCATAATTTCCAATGGCCAATGCATGATGTTATAAAATTATGCATGGGTAAAAGTTATTCCAAAATTGAAGACAGACTAATGGATTTTGATGTAAAAGAGTTTTGAAGAGTTTCAGAATTGGCTTTAGATTCTACTTTGTAACTAACCTTTAAGAAGTTACCACTTGTCCAGTTTGGGTGTAGTAATAAAGAAGAATATTCACAATGATCTGAAAAGGCTATTAAAATACTCTTCTCTTTTCTAATTACACAGCTGTGTGATGCTGGAATTTCTTCGTATACTACAACCACAGCAGCAGATCGCTAAAGATTCAATATTTCAGATTACAGAAGGGTCCTGAGATTAAAAGAAAAGTTTGAGAACAGCTGCATTAGAAGAACGGATAGTAAGAGACTATAGCCATTGTAGCTAGATCACTAAGGCAGAATGTGACCTACTATTACCCAGAAAAAACAATGGGATGCAGAGCATGTGATCAAATAGACATCACTTTGAGAGGGCTACAAGAGTAGACAGAAATTTTCATCTCTGGCTCTTAGTTTTCTCAGCATAAATACAAAGTGTAAATCAGAACCTCCAGTGGATACATATAGTTTTAAAAAGAACCAAATTAATACTATAATTGTCTTTTTCTGAAAACAAAATACCCATTGTTTCAAATTACAAATTACCAAAAAGAAAAAAAAAAAGGAAAAGAAACAATTTATCTGATGATATATAGAAGATGCCGTGATGCAAAAAGGACACCACTGAGACAAATGACTGAAACTGAGAAACGAGGACACCCCATTGTCTAGAGCAGCTTTCCTTAATCTTTTAAAACCCATGCCCTGTTTTCATAAACAAAAAATTCTCACCACTGTCTGTCCTCTCATGAGTTGATACAGTTCTACAATGCCTCTCAATGCAGACTCAATGCATAATACCAAGTATAGAAAGGCAGAAGCAACATTAGAAAAGGCCACAACAATGCCATCTAAGTATGCAGTTCTCAAATGGTCTGGCTAAATCCAAAGAGAAAATGTAGAGTTCGCTGAATATATACCAATCCCATTATCTTAATAGAGATCACGAATGACCAGTAGTTGTAAATATCTATTCATTAAATCCAATATCATTTATTAACTTAAGAATAATAGTTATAATGGCTATAAATGAAAGCTACTATGTTGCATTATTTTAAAATGACACCATATTCACTTTTGTCTTCATAAGAAGCTGAGTAATATATACAGTATAACATACAAGAAGTCATATAATGCAATGGGTCACAGAACATGGATTTAAAAGCCAGACTATCTGGCTTGAATCTTGACTTTCCTCCAGACTGTTTGACCTTAAGGAGGTCATTTAAACTTTCTGGTCTCAGTGTCTTCTGTAAAACAGATGAGGGATGATAACACTCTCACGCATCTTAGGTTTGTTGTAAGGACTAAATGAATTGATATATGAAAAGTGCTTGATACCTAAAAGATGTTATATAAACACTAGTTATTATTTTCACAAAATATTCCCTGACTAGGTCAATCCAATTTAGATGTTGCTACACTAATATTTTAAATAATTAAAAATGGTTTCACTAGACAAAATTCTATACATGGAATGCATGATCTAAGAAGTTAGGATCTTTTTTTTCTTCAAGATATCTTTTAAAAAGCATCAAATTACAAATGTCTACAATTAATTCATTCGGTAGTAGAATCACATCTGATTTTCTAAACTTTTATAGCACCAACAACACTACTGTCCTTTGTTTAATGGACTGATAAACATTTTAACTTAATTTCTTTGTTTTAACAGATAAATCTCTATTGAAAGACATTAAGGACATAAAACATTAAAAAGAAAGCAATACCATGCTTATGTGTAAGAAGATTCAATATTAAAACTATATCAACTCTCCACGAATTTATCTGTAGATTTAGTACACTTTTAATAAAAATTTTAAGGTCTCTATTTTGACAATAACATATATGAATAGATATTTCTTTTATACAGGATCATACTGTCCATACTATATTTTTTCCTCTGTAATCTATTTTTAATAGACTTTTTAATAAGTTTTACAGAAAAATAAAAAAGTACAGAGAGTTCTCTTATACACCCTTACCCAGGTTCCCCTATTATTAACAGCTTTTATAGTATGGTACATTTGTTTCAATTCATAAATGTTAATATATTATTATTAACTAAAGTCCATACTTTATTCAGATTTCTATAGTACTTACCTAATGTCCTTTTTCTATTCCAGTGTCTCATTTAGGATGCCACACTGCATTTGGTCATCATTTCTCTTTAGGCTCCTCTTGGCTAAGGCAGTTTCACAAATTTTCCTAGTTTTTGATGACCTTGACAGTTTGAGTAGTATTAGTCAGGTATTTTGTAGGATACCTCACTTTTAGAATTTGTTTTACTCATTATAAGATTTGGGTTATGGGTTATTGAGAGGAAGACCACAGAGGTGAAGTGCTATTTCCATCGCATCAGCTCAAGGGTACATACTATCATCAAGATTTATAACTGTTGATGGAGACCTTGATCACTTGGCTAAAATAGTGTATGTCAGGTATCTCCACTGCAAGTTACTCTTTTCCCCCCCTTTCCATACTGTACCCTTTAGAAGGAAGTCACTATTAGCAGTTCACACTTAAGGAATGTGGAGTCATGCTCCCCAAATTAAGGGCATAGTATCTACATAAGTTATTTCTAATTCTTCTGTATGGGAGATTTGTCTTTTCTCCTCCACTAATTTATTTATATCAGTATAGACTCATAAATATTTACTTTATACTGTCGATTATAACCCAATAGTACTTTATTTTGTTGCTTCATTTCCCCAGCTTTGGTCACTACAAGCTATTTCAGTTGGTTCCTGTGTAAATTTGACATACGTACATCAATATGGGTAATTTTATTTTTACACTTCCTTGCTTTTTGGTACTATAATATGTTCCAGGCTTATCTTGTGTATTTTCTGCCTCCGTATTAGAAACAGCCATTTCTCTAAGGAGCCCTGGTTCCTCTTACTGGATAATGGTATTAGAAACCAAGATCTGGGTAGGAGATGTGCTTATTGCTAATGGGGCAGTATCTCTGCTTAAAATGTCTTTTTAAAAAGCAAAGGATATATAGGACATATACTACAAGCACATTCAAGGTTCTTTCTTGGACAAGGAAGGTGAACCATGCATTTGAGTGATTTAAAAAATCCTTTAAATCAAAACAGGCCCCTTGTCTATTTGGGTCTCATATTTGAGGTCACATACAAATATCAAAAGCAAAAGAACTTCTAAATATTCATAATGCAATCCCCAAACCTGTTTTTATGATAACATAAGGGACTTTTAAATAATAAGCAATTTACTTTAGACATCTGGGGCCAATTATAATTTTTAAGAGTCAGGAAAGTTAAATCAATCTAATGGCCCAAGGGTATCATAAAAGAAAAAATTATTTAAGGTCAATTTGGAGTAAAGGTACTACTATTCAATTTCTCTGAAAAATACGTCAGAATTAAGCCATTACTGTTCCATTTTGACTACTTAAAAAAAAAAAATCACTTTAATTAAAACAATTACCTAACAGCTTATTTTGGGGAAAAAAGGTTACTGAAATTATTTCTGAATATTATACTATGACTCATATTTGATGTAACTAACACATTTTGGTGGGCTCAAGGCAAAGAAAAAGGGTATTTAATGACTGTCCTTGAAAATTCACTAAAAGGAAGGAGCTACTATTACTAGTAGAAAACACTTATGACTGGGGTCATCTAGGGATTAGGTCCTTGGCTATTTGTCCCAATGGATAAATTCAACTCGATTTTGTTATCAGTTTTTTAAATCAATACATCAGCTTCCACAGTGAGTTATGAATAAAAAATATGACTCTAGTCTTTGGTGCCCTTAGTACTTGTCAAGTAACAATTATAAACATCAATCAAACATTTTTAGCAAAATAAATCCCAACAAAAAAAAACCTATATCCTTTGGCATATCAATCTGCCATATGTGTTCAATCAAACATTTATAATGGTTGAATTTGGGGAAGATCATGATGTATCTGAATAACTTGCATAGTTTTCTTAAAGGAAGAACAACCAGTATTTTAAAAAAAAGAAAGGAAAATTATATTTGTCGTTAAGAATTTTAAAAAAACGTTTACCATACCAGTAGTTTAGCTGAACTCTTAGCACATATTTGTTCTTCAATATTATAAAGTAACAATGTGCTTTTGTGTGTGAAAAAAAGACAGAAATCTATTCTGTAGGAGCCAATGGATACACCTAGATCTGATCTGAGATAAAAGGGGCACAGTCACAACAAAAAGGATGGATGTTCCAAAAGGAAGATGGCACGACCTAATCAAGTTGTTACTGGAATTGTAGCCATGAACTGAAAGTCAGATTTCAAGGTATTTACCCATATTGATGTGTGTATGTCAAGGTATTTCTGTTATCAGCAAGCCAAATAACATAGCAGGATTGGAGAAGAAATATTTAGTTGATGGTGTGACAGAACCTATCAAAGGCTCAGGGTTGTGTTCCAAGTTTCAAGTGTATAACTGTCTGATATTGTTTTCCTGAGTTTTGCAGGCACTGTCCATGGCCTGACATTTCCCACCTTCTTTGGCCTTTTACATAAGCCCATTTTCTCTACTCACCAAGATAAGGTCTAGGATCTGTGAGACAGTGTGGCCAAATGGGTCAATGAGTTGTTACTGAAAAGCAGGTTTTCGGCAGGCTTCCCAGTCTAGTCTTGGAGCCTATAATACTTTCATTAAGTACTGGAAGTGAACTTAGTCTCAGAAAAAATTATTTCCAAATTAACATTATCCAAACAGTGCACCACTGAATTCTAGAATTCCATGGGATAGTGTTCCAGATGAAAAAGTTAATGGTTGCTATGTTTTTCTTCATTGGGATAAGTTATTCATTTTGTCTTATACTTTAATATTTGCTATTAATTCATTTTTTAAATGTACTTTAAACATGGATTGAATTCTAATTTCTTAAATTTGTCTATTATTAAATCATGCATCATTTCATGTTTTTCTAAAATGTATTTTAAGCCACTGTCTGGTACTATTTAATTCCATTTAGATGAAATTATAGAATATATAAAATTAATCTAAGGGATTAAAATCAGAACTGTAGCCATAAACTGGGAATGAGACATTCTCCCTCCTCACAGGATGGCATAGAAAGTAAAGGAAGTACACACTCCTTCAAGCAACCACAAAAAAATTATAACAAAACTACAGAGCAACCATTACACTGTCAGTCACCTGAGGTCTGGCTGAACAGAAGCCCTATAACCAGGTCACCTCAAATAACAGGTCACCTAAAACGGTAGGAGGGGCGGAGATGTGAAACGGCTGGTCCCACAACCACGTGAGGCAATCGAGAATCGGGAGGGTTATCTTGGCTGCAGAGCCATCTCCCCCACCTGAGGAGTGAGGGGTCCTGGCAACACACTGGGCTCCCCAGCCCAGGGTTCCAGTGCTGGGAAGAGAAGCCTCCAAAACCTCTGGCGATGAAAACCAGAGAAGGTTGTGGCTGAGTGAGACAGAGGGCTGCGGGAAGCGGAGACCTTCCCTTTAAAGGGCTCACACCTTAACTTGGATGGACTCACTCACTGAGCTCTAGTGCTGGGGCAGTTGCTCCAGGGGCGCCAGGGAATAGGGGGAGGCGCTGAGTTGTGCTTCAGGTGAGGGCTGGAGGGGCGGCTTGCTTCCAGACAGAGGTGTAAGCAGAAGCCATTGTTCATTTGTTGAGCCCTCCCCACTCCCAGCCTGCAGACACAGGTGCCATCAACTTGGATTACATAGTTCGCTCTGCCCAGGGATTTCCTGAGACTCCCCTTCTCCCAACTTGTTGGCCCACCCAAGCTGATTACAGTGATTTTATTCCATACAAATGGGCTCTCTTAGCTCCTGCTGCAAACTTTCATAAAATCTCACAAAGGCTCACAAAACCCAAAGAAGCAGCATCTGGCCTCGGCATGCCTTGTACTTCTTGCTGAGCAACCCCAAGCCCCACACCAGTGGCAGCAGGCCTTCGTTTCTAACTTGGCCCCTCAAGGCAACTATGTGCCCAGCATGGGTGGCAGCCATATGTGGAAAGTTTGGTGACTCTTACCAGATAGCCCTGGAGTACACAGACTGCGGCTGAACTTAGCCTTCAGCTGGACCCCTCCCATAGCACACCTACTAAATAATGCCACTCTACTAAGAATGGGAGACTTGGGAGCCCTGCCTAACATATAGAAACAGACACAGGGAGGCAGCCACAAGGCAGAGACAAAGAAGCCACATGAAAGGAAAGAACAAAGCTCCAGAAAAAGAATTCACCAAAATGGAGACAAGCAATATACCAGATGCAGAGTTCAAAACATTGGTTATAATGATGCTCAAGGAACTTAGAAAAAGAGTAGATGAACTCAGTGAGAACTTTAACAAAGAGATATAAAAAAAAAAAACAAACATAAAAATGGAGATGGAAAACATAATAGGGAGCCAGTGAGAAAAGAATACAATATCTGAGACGAAGAATACATTAGAGGGACTCACTGGAGTGGATGAAATGGAGGATCACATCAGCAACATAGAAAATGGGGCAGCAGAGGACACCCAATCAAAACAGCAACAAGAAAAAAGAATCCAAAAAAATGAAGTAGTTTAAGAAGCCTCTGAGACAACATCAAGCGTAACAACACTTGCGTCATTGAGATATCAGAAGGAGAAGAAAGAGAACAAGGAAATGAAAATCTATTTGAAGAAATCGTGACGGAAAACTTCCCTAACCTGGTGAAGGAAATATACATACAACTCCAGGAATTTCAGAGAGTCCCAAAGAAGATGAACCCAAAGAGGCCCACACCGAGACACATCATAATTAAAATACCAAAGGTTAAATACAAAGAGAGAATCTTAAAAGTAGCGAGAGAAAAGCAGTTAGTAATCTACAAGGGAGCTCCCATAAGACCAGCAGCTTATTTCTCAAAAGAAACTTCACAGGACAGAAGTGCTTGGCACCAAATATTCAAAGTGGTGAAAACCCAGGACCTACAACAAGAAAGAAAGAAAGAAAGAAAAAAAAGAAAGAAAAAAGAAAAGAAAAGGAAAAAAAAGAAAAGAAAAAAGAAAAGGGAAGAGAAGGGAGGGGAAGAAAGAGGGAGGGAGGGAGAAGGGGAGAAAGAGAGGGAGGGAAGGAGGGGGAGAGAGGGAGAGAGAGAGAGAGAGAGAGAGAGAGAGAGAGAGGGAGAGAGCCTGAGGGCTGGGGGAGGCACTAATAGGTCAAAAAAGGGGGTAGGGGAGAGAGAGGGAGGGACAGAGAGAGAGAGAGAGAGAGAGAAAGGGAGAGAGAGAGAGAGAAGGAAGGGAGGAAAGAATACTTATTAAAGTTTTAAAAAATGGCTACAGGTAGGATGAAACCATTAGTCCCAATTTCCTTGAGCCAATTCAGGTCAATTCTGGTTCAGGTTTATCCCACTGGTTTCACTCTCAAAAGTGTCCTAGTTTGGACAGTAAGTTATATGGTTACCTATCTATAGTTGAGGGAGGAAAGAGTAGAAGTGACAGATACAGAAGTGAACCACTTGTTTTATCACTGTTACATACATATGTCTTTCTAATTATGCAAATATATTAAATAATCATTAAAATCAAAGAGGAAATTAATAATTGCTAAAAATCTGAAACAGACTAACACATATGAACTTCATTTTACATCGAGTTGATCACATAACCAACCACCACAGAAAATTACTTCAACTGATCTTGGAAGACAATATCTGGGCTTACATCTTCAGTATATATTCAAGTACAAAGCAAGCTTATCTGTCATTTGATAGTCTTACTGATGTATTATAAGTAAAGCACATAAATACTTATATTATTGTTGTTAGGAACCAAAAATTTCAGCATACAAGAGTTACAGATATAAAATCAAAAGAAGTAAAAGACTCTGTAACTTTAAATTTTAATTGGCAATATTAGTATAAACTCAAAATTTTTCTCCTGTAGCTATTTATTAGCTCTGCTCACTAAAAGGGGCTAGAAGAAAAGTAGTAGCAACAAGTACCCCTAAGGCTTAGATTGTGGTGTTTAACTACCACTTTCTTCTAAAGGTAATCAAAGCTTCATGGAGAAATGTCTAATTCCAGACATGAGGCAGAAAAGGTATATAATGAGCCTGGGACAGTCTGTCTGAAATGAACAAAGATGACAAAAGTCATGTCAAAAGGACTCAAGAGCCAAGTTAAAAAGTCTCCTACTAACCAAAGAAGTAACATTTTGAGAAAAGAGAATGAGGGCAACTGATTAAAACACTAAATACATATTTTTAAAGCCATGAGTTCACAATGATGTTTAAAAAAGAAAACACACACACACAGAAAAAACTCTACCAAAAAGCAAAGCAAAAATATAAAAACGTATTGAACCCTACTGGAATTTGCTAGGACATGAAGTAAATATTCTGAAAATGGATAAAGAGAAAAAATTAAGTATTTATATAACATTTTGTTTATTTATCCTTTATTTCAGGGTAACAAAGGGCTCTAGTAAATGTGAGGAAGTTCTTTTATACAGAATTCCAGTTAATAAATATGGAAAGAATGAAAATAATAGAAGATCATTATTTAATAAAATTGACATGGCAGTGGTCATCAATGAAGGCTAAAGCCACTAAATAAAAGACTGGTAAGTAACTTACCATTGAGGCACCAGACTTTCACCATCTGAACCCACCGATTAATCTTAGCATCACTGAGAGCAGGACAACTAAATATTATTAATGTGTACTCTGTACAACTGTACCACTTCCCCAAAACTGAATGTGAATCTAATCAGTCTTTAGCTCTAACTTCCAGTCTATAGGAAATAGAGAGGATAGGATAACAAGTTAAATAACCACAGGAAGCAATCAGCCAAATCCACACTGTGGTATATATTCCATTATAATTTACTAGTTTCTTCGACAAGTCAATGGAATTTTAAAAGGTGGTAAGGGGAGAAGGAAATGTTTTAGAATAAAAGAAATCTAAGAAATTTAACAACCAAATATAGTAAGCGGACTCTGTGGGATCTTGATCTGATTAAACCATAAACAACATTTAGTCATTTAGAACAATCTGAATATGGACTGGGTATTAGATGTTAAGGAAGTATTAATTATTTTAGGTGTGGTAATGACAATGTATTATGTAAGAAGGTTTACTCCTTTTTTTTTTTCTTTTTTTGAGATGCATAACTAAGGTACTTTGGAGGTGTAGTGAAATCATTTATTTTATAATACTCCAACAAAGGGAAGATAAACAGAAGAACCAATAAATGGATGAAACAAGTATGGCTGTTGAAGCTGGGGAGTAGGTACATAGCAGTTCACTGAACTCTCTATATTTGAAAAGTAAAAACAAAACAATTTTTCACTGCCGTCCACCAAAAGAAACTTGTGGGTATAGATCTAAGTTCTAAAAACCATAAGATTTGAGAAATATATTGGAGAGCATGGATGAAAATGAGCTACGGTGGTTATTCTTATCTTAAGAGAAGATCAGAAAAGAGAAACCAAATCTTTTACAAAAGAGAGCTGGAAGAGAAAGCTTGTTAAACAAAGTATGTACTACAAGTCCACAGAATGAGACAGGAAGGAAAGGCTATACTCTAATGTGGATCTTCTCAGAGGTCTGCACCCCACCTATAAAAAAAAGTATGAGGAATGTTTCTACTTAGGAGGAGTGGCCACAAGTTTGCAAAGGACATCAAGAAAGCCTAATATGGAAGAGAATTACCTACAAGAAAGAGTACTGCTATACAAAAAGAACTGGAATATCTAAACTTTATCTTAGAAAATAAAAGATTAACTGAATTTAAAATGAAAGATAAAGTTACATTATGAACTCATTTGAAGTTTAAAACTGGTATTAAATCCTTAAAGGTAAATTTTTTAAGTGAGAAGTAGCCCAGAAGAACATAGGTTGCTTCTAAAATTGTAGAAATATAAGCATGTATGATTATTATTTCCCAGTAGAATTACAGACCTCCTTTCCTAGAAGCAGTAGCTAAATGGCAATGTTACTGTTGTGTGATCGTTAAAACACACACACAAACATACACTCACACACACATTATTTTAGGCAATTGTAAAAAGTGCATTTGTGTATTTGGCATCCATGTTTAAATTAAATGCTTGTATATATGTATATTAGAGATTAATACGCTTATTTTCTTTTTAACTTTTATTGTACATATTAAATTTACATTTAATGCTGTAAAATAATTCAAAGCTTCTTTTATTTCAGCTGACATATAAAAAAACTATAGCCCTCAAGGGCATAGAATAAATTGTTTATCTTAAGAGAATAGTGCATTAAGAACTCACTGATTTGACAGTTCTAAAACACTGGAGCACCTTCTAAGAGTCAGACACTATACCAGCTGTTAGAAATATCAAGATGAATCTAAGATGACAGAGGAAAAGACACTTCTGTCCTGACTCTTCCAAAATTCACTATAAAGCAATAAAGAAACACAAGAAACTGAAACCCTAATTCCACCCTGGAAGAACCTAAAAGCTAAATGTAACTGACTAAGCAGTCACCCTCCCAGGCAGATGCAACCACAGAACTCTGGAAATACTCAGGAGTTGGAGACATCAGGTATTGCAGAGGCAAGCTTATTTTGAGGACCTCCTTATTTTGAATTGGACCTCCAGGTTGCTCTCTTTCTTATCCCACAACTATAGGTGATGAGAGGGCTATTCTTCAGAGAAGTTAAACCAAAGAGGCCCTGGACTGGGAACACCAAATATTGTAGAAGGTAGAGATGAGGATGGAAAGAAACAAGGAAAGTAAATGACAGTATGCTTATTGAATACTGACATCACCCCTCCGTATCCCAGAACATTTGCAGCCAGCCATATTACCCCACCCTCACCCCAGGCAAGGAACTCAAAGATCTTACTCTGAAAAAGCTATACAACTCCAAAGGGAAAGATCTATAGATACTGAGATAGAGGGCTCCTCAATGAAAAAGCCAGCTCATCTTCTAATCACCTGACAGTAAAGCAAACTAGATTTTATGTCCTGTCTACAAGCATAGGGCTCTGGTCACTAACTTTTACATAGGAATAGATGGCTCAGGATCACCAGACAGTTGAGAAAATGGAAACAGTGTAAAGAATAGGAGAAAAAATTTCAACAACAACCAAACACTATAATTAACAGCCCCAGAAAGTTAAGAAAAATATCTTATCTATAACACAAGAATGGTATGTTCCCCAAAAAGGACAGAGAAGGGCTCTTGGAAATTAAAAAAGAAAGCCAAAAATTTAAACATTAATATAAAGCCTATAAAATTAGGAAATCTCTCAGGAAATGTTCTCTAATACAAATAGACAATAGAATTATTCATTAATAAATTAGTGTTTACACTGTTACAATCAAACTAGTATATAATACAAATTTATATTATTAAAGTAATTACTGATTTAAGTAGAAGTAGTGATAAAACTATATTGAAAGATAAGAGATAAAAGAGCTAAATCATCATCTACCATAGTAAGTCAACGGATTCCAAAATCAATGAATCAAGAGAATAAAAAGATATTATTTAGAATTATGGAAGTAATACCATACATACTTCAGAGATAAAAGTAGTTGTCTCTGGCATAGGATCAAAAGATTGTTTTAGCACTACGTGCATATATCTAAAGTAGGTGCATATATCCCACTTTGATAAAAACAGAGATTAATTTTAAAAGATCAATATGACGTCATACCTTTTCAAAAAGAGTTTATACTCTATTGGAAAGGACAGGCAAAACAACAATTATAGTAGCATGTAATACATGATCTAACAGAAGCAGGCAACCTCAGTCAAAAAAGGAAGGTTTCTGAGATAAGCAGACACTTGAACTTTGGTTTCAAGGATCAAAAAGAGTTAACTGGTTGAAGTGAGAATGGTGAGTGTTTCTCCCAGCAACAGTCTATATACTTTAAGTTTTCTTTCTAAAACACAAATGATAACATTCTATAAACATATTTTTGCACCTTGCTTTTTTTTTAATACATCTTAGAGACTCAGAAAGGCTTGAGAAAGCCTTTATCCTCAGAAAGCCCTTAAAAACAGCTTTTATTTTCTCAACGATCTTTTAGTGAAGTCTTATATAAAGGAAGATAATCTATTTTTTAATATGCTAAGTACCTATTTTTTATTCACAACTGTAATGCATGCTTTTTATAAAAAATTCAACGGTATAAAAAGTTAAAAATATAAAGTAAAAAACTGTTGTTCCTCCACTCCTACTTCCCAGAATAAGCACTTTTAATTCCTTCTAGATCTTTTTCTACAAAAATACACATATGTGTAAATGCCGTTCAATAAAAGCAAATGCAATAACATAATGTTCTATACACTTACTACATCTTATACACACACTAGTCTATATACATAAAATACATTTATATTCTTTGAAGTCTCTTAAAGTCAAAGACTTTGTGATAAGAAATATTAAGAAACTTTACTGCATATCAACTTACCAACACAATCACAGCACTCATCCCAGAGAGTCCCAAGACACAGCATACACTCCTTGCAGCAGGAACAATTTCCTTCTCCAGGTCGGCACTGGCAGAGCTCCTAGAAATAAGACAGATATTCAAAATTAAAATTCCAAATAACAATATTTAAAATTGTTAACTTTTTACAGTATAAAAACACAATATTTGCATTTATAGTAATTTACTCTCAGTGCAATTTTTATTAAAGGTTATTAACTATTTTAGAAACATAAATATCTACAATATTAAGTAGATTTATATTTTCTTTTGGACACATTCAGTGAACATGTTTTGGATGCTTTTATCTTATTTTGAAACATTTTATTAAAGAAAACATTTTCCTTTATAATCCATAACTTTACCCCCCCACACTGCCTTGAAAAATCATTCAGTACAAGCACAAAATCTGCTTTTCAGCTATTAGATTCATTGTTCAAATTAATATAAATGAACAGCCAACTTGTAGTGGAAGCTGTGGTTTCTCAGTATATAAAGTGAGAACAAAAGCATCTTATATAAACTTATTTTTATTGATCTACAACATACTATAACAGTGTACTTGTTGTGGTAGACTACAAAGATAGCAATTATTCTCCTCCCAATGACCACCCTCTTGACAATGTAACTTTGCAGCTCCTTTGATCAAGGGACAGTGTCTATTTCCAGATCTCTTGGATATAGGGTTACTACGAGATTTGCTTTAATCAGCATAATTCAATGGAAGTGACATCATATCTGTTCTGGGTATAGGACTTAAGAGTATTGACTGCTTCCACTCTTTTTCTTTGAACTTTGTCTAGAGAAGGCCACATGGGCAAGTCAGTCTACCTGAAGCCATCCTAGTCCATCCAGCTTCCAACCAACCTGAAGCTGATAACAGACACATGAATGAGCCCAGAAAAACCACCTGGCTAATATAGGCCCAAACTGCCAACTCACAGAAAGAAGAGCTAAATAAATGGTTGCTTTAAGCCACTAAATTTTAGGGTGGTTTGTTACTCCATGATAACTTATACAGCTTGCTTCGTAAGTGAAGATTCAAGGTCATTCCTTTAGTGCTTGTCACCACACTCCTAAACAAATCAAACTTAAAGAGAAATTCTGTAGCCATCACTGCCTACTTGGCTTTCTGGGTTATGAGACAGTATTAGTCGGGCATGAATGACAGGAGTCAAGGCCCAGCTCTGTAACCATAGAAACTTCCCTTGAAGACTTTCCTTAAGGACTTCCCAGAAATACCTCCCTTTTAGGGTTTAAATTAGCCCAAATCCTAGAGCACTAAGGCCATAAAAGCTGCTGGCCTAAACCAGCTACAAATGCATGTGCAGAAAGTACTGCCCATAACTTCATCTTCATTATACCATCATTATAATATCATGGCTTTGCCTAGAAGTTCATCAATCTAATTATAACAGACCAAATTCTGGGTAAGCACATGAGCACTAGGCACAGTGTTATACAGCAGCCAAATGTTAGTCAAGGTGACCTCACATATGGATCATCTAAGACCTCCCATCATGGCTCAAATACAAACAGACCTTGCCATTTCTGCATTTTTAAAAACTTAAACATAGCACATATTAATCCCTATTAAATTCATCTCATTACATTTCTAGACTACCAGCGTCACTTCATCATTCTAATATGACATATTTATGGTCACTGATATTTAATTGTACTGATAATAAATACTGATAATTTAATTATGGTGATAATAAACACTGGTATTTAATTTGTTTTCTTCTCCAAAAGTCCACTAGCTATTACACAGAATCCATATTTGTGCTATTTTCTAACTAATTAATTAGTTTGATGTCAATATATATCTGAGACCTAATACGTGCAAGTTGTAATACTTTAGTACTGCGGAATTCTATATAGTCAGGCCGTTTTGATGTACTACAGACTGTGGGTAACTTTGCTAGGCCTATTAGAAACAGAGGGACTATGAGGGCAAGGACTTCCTGAGAAGTATAGATGTTTTATCATAAAATTGTTGATGTTGATTCAGACACATTCAAACTTCCTTGGGAATCTAGAAAAACAGTCTCCAAAGCTATACTTTGTGACTTGTTTCTCCATAAAAACCTGTCTGTCCTTTGGGGAAAGAGAATATTTTCTGAGTACATATCTTTTAAAAACACCACCAGAGTTAAGGATATTGATACTTTTTGATTTTTAGTTTAATAAAGGTAGCCATTTGTCACAAGAAATAAAGCTTCTTTTAAATTTACATTTTACATAGAAAATAGCCTTTTACTATCTTACTTGCTTATATTTATATTATCTATTTAGCTCAGGAGAAACAAATTAGAAAAGTAACAAATTTATTCAAAGAATTGCCTCTCCTTTTTCCTATCACAAGTTCCAAATAGTAGCCTATTAAATGAATTATTATATATTATGCTAAATATTTAAAAATGAATGCCAATTTAATGGCTTCCATTAGAGAAATTCGAGTTTTTAAAGTATTCATTGTGCCTTTAGTAAAAGGTATTTCTGAGGTGTTTTGATTGGAATGAAAGGGTGAGTGATATCCCGAGATTACTGCTAACTAATGGAAGGTTAAAACTATGACTATTTAAAAGTTACTTGAACTTGACTGGATTATCTAGCCCTCAGGATTAAATCTATTTCACAGCCTCTTAATAGATATCTGGACTTTTACATGTCAGTGTGACAGAATAATATTCAGTAGTAATGTACTTAATGATTATGAAATTTGTACAACATTCAATTAGTAAGTGGCTGAGTTTTGACCCTAGTTTTAGTTAATTATTCCTGCTTTTTTAAATACTGAAATGAGAAATACAAAGCTTACTTCTTATTAATTCAGTATTTCAATGATTATAGTTATTACTCTTTCTTAGAGAGAAGAGCCCATAATTAAATTCAGATAATCCTTTAGGTTGTTTAATTAAAGGCATTATATCTTTCACTCTCAGTACCTGAATACAATTAGAAGTGCTACTGCCCAAGTTTAATCATTGTTTGTAAAGGTAATGTAAGTATCCTTGGTTAAGAGTTGCAAAACCAGTGAGTTGGAATTTAATAGTTAATTCTTTTGTTGCTTCTGCCAGTTAATGACCATATCATCTGCTTCCCTAGTTTGCAAGTCTCAGAGAAAGTGTGGGTGTTGCTCACAGTACAGATGAAAAGGCTAAGGAGTGGGTTAGTGATTCATCTGAGTTCACACAACTGGGGCTCTGACATCAGATCTTCTGACTCAGAGCCGTTCTTACCACCATTGCTCTTACATGTTAGAGCCAGGATAACAATGAAATAAGATATTTGTTTCCTCTGTGAAGGACAATCCTAGATGTTGTTTAAAGTTTGGTAATCACATGGCTCTATAATTTTATAATGGAAAAAAAAATCAAAATTTTATACTAAATGGAAAACAGAAATTTATATATTTGGGTTATCCCATATTGACCAGTACGGGTAATTAGAATTTGGCAAGTTGCTTAAAAAAAGCCTCTGGAAGGATAAAAAGTTTTGAAAAGAGTCTAATCATTTAAAATGTATATTACTACAACTGTATCAGGAAAAACCTTGAATATGACAGAGAATTTCAAATTTTTGAATGCCAGAAGACAGAGTTTTTATATAATTATTCAATCGACTTTAACAGAAAACCTTATTCTCTCTACAGCTAAGGTTCTGCAAAGTAAATGAAAGAGGTATTATTCATTTAAGACTAAGACTAGACTGAGTAAAAATTCATTTTATGAACTTCCAAATTTCCAGGCCAGAGATGGAAATTCATAACTTGAGGAAGAATCTTATTTACATTCTGATGTTCAGTTACTGATAAATATTTCCATTTTCTAACTGTTGCCAAGAGCTGAGAGATTTGTTAGCACTGCTGCCAACATGGGGAAACACCATCACTGAGAACAATATAGTCTAGTAGATAGCAAATAACTTGGACTTACAGGATCTAGATTCAAGTCCTAACCCATAAGCTGCACCATGTAACATACAGTCTCAGCTTCTCAGTCATAAAAAGAGGATGGTATTACTGGGCTTACCTTCACAGACTTTGGCATCCAAATGAGATAATGACTCTCAAAATGCTTTGGTGACCCAGCAATCTCTCTCCTAGGTATTTACTCAAGAGAAATGAAAACTTATGTCTACACAAAGACCCGTATGTGAAAGTAAACATGAACTTTATTCATCATCACCAAAAACTGTAAACAACTCAATGTCAATCACCTATTAAATGAATAAACAAATTGTGGTACATCCACACAAGACTATTACTCAGCAACACAAAAGAAAGAACTACCTGATATACACAACAACATGGACGAATCTCAAAAGCATTATACTAGATGAAAGAAGCCAGACAGAAACAAAAGGCTACATACTGTATGATTCTGTTTATATGACATTCTGGAAAAGGTGAACCTATTGGGACAAAAATCAAATCAGTGGTAACCAGACACTGAAGTTGCGGAGGGAGCTAGTTTTGACTACAAAGGGTCATGAGAAATGTTCCCTATCTTGACTATGGTGGCTACGTGAGCATCTGTTTGCAAAATATCATAGAACTGTATACCTAAAGAGAGTGAATTATATTGTATGTAAATTATACCTCCATAAATATGACTGAAAGATGCACTGGGATATCAGGGAGTATTTTATTTCACCTTTGAAAGACCAGTACGGTACACTGTGGTACAGAAATTTATTATTTTAATAAACTAAAATTGATAAATGTTAAGCACTATATCAATGCAAGTTGGTATTAAAGAAAGCAATATAGAAGACAGTTACTCTAACTGCAAATATATGTTTTATTTTTAAGTTAATACTACACTTCTCTAAACTAACAAATACTATTTTTTACAAAACAATATAAAATGATGCTAGTAAAATATGCAGAACACAATAGTTGTATATATAATGTAGTTGTTAAAAATCACCTAAACACAGAATAAAAACCTAGAAAGGGCTATACTAAAATATTAAGAGTAGTCTGTATGTGTAAAATAGGACTATGAATAATTTACTTTTCTTTTTCTACTTTTATGTATTCTGAATTCTCGAGTACAAAATATTTTTATAATGGAAAATATTAAATTTATTGGGGTAGTATGATGTAAGATCCACTTTAATGTTTTTACAATTTAAAAAACATACTCAAAACACAAACTGAGTTACTTAAATATTAAATTAAGCAATCTCCAAAGATTTACAATAACAATCTAAAAAAAAAATCAAGAATATAAAAAAAAAGCTAATTAAGCAAATGCATATTGTGTAAGCATCAGTAATCAACAAAGCATTAGATTTTACCTATGCTGATACTACTTTCAGAACCTTAACTTAGGTCAAATGGGTATTTAAAAACAAATATATAAAACAAAATATCCTCAATTAGCCTTTATTTAAAATAATAAACATAATTATAATTAGGTTACAACAGATCTATTTTGACATATTAATACTCTTTGAAGAGGACATCAAGCATTCAAACTCTGAACAAAAATATCTAAGTCAAATTTTAATATCACATTATTCTTTTAAATTCCGATTGATAAACTTTTGTTCATTTATAATAAAAACTTAAGTGAAACACCACTGAGGACAGAATTTATCCTTTTGGCTAAATAAATCAGCATACAAGTTCATATATATATATATAAACTACCAAAATATGTCAAATGGCACCCATTTCTTATATAAACCTAGTAATAAAATTTTAATCCTTACTTTACAAGTTCTCTAATGAATTTCTTTAAAATAATCCTGCTGGGGTAAGGTAGGGGTAGCTATGGATGAGACTGGACCAGCCACATGTTGAGCACTGCTGAAGCTGAGTGATAGATTAATGGGGAGTTATTTTACTATTTATTCTATTTTATGTTGGAAATTTTCCACATGTCCCAATGAAATCCTCATTTTTGTTTTAATATAATAATTCGACAGGTGAAATCGCCAGTGAAAATAAATTTTAGTCACTGTTTATAAATTTTAGCAGCTATTCTAACTGCATTCAACATTTGAAAGGAAACAATGACTTATTCTTCCTTTAAATTACATCAGGCCTAACTCATTACTTTTGGACATTAATTTAAAAGATTTTCATGAGGTGTTAACTGAAGCAAAACAGGACAAAAATGAGTTAGAACCATAAATTTTAAGAGCAGGGATGTAGAATGAAGAAGAAAAAACACTATAGAAAAATAAGGTAATGTTTGTAAGAGGAAAGAGGAAACATTGTATATTACGAACCAAAATATTACTGCATAGTAATAAATCAAGATAACTGTAGCAAGAAACTAATGTAGAATTTAATTAGCACTGATTAAAAAAGTAAGTTAATTTTTTTAGTTTACTGTGATTAAGAAAGCCCTGAAGTTATATTTTTAACTTAAGACAAAATACACTTTAAATGGAATTATTAATAAGAAACTATTTTGAAATCCCAACGTATTTCAGAAAATCTAAGATTTACTTAATAGTTAAATCAATTTTTAGAGCAGACTGTCAATTTGGTACATAAAAGTGCTAAATATTCAGATAACCAGTAAAGTGCTAAAATAATGAATTGACAATCTCTGAACCTAAATTTGAATATTTTCATTAAATACGATGTCATATCATTCTAAATAGGACCATAAATACTAGCCAAGTACTCGCAAGTCAATAAGGGTTTTTTCAGTTCTTAATACAAAATGTGTAGAGATTTCTAGGGTAAAAGCATAACATTGATCCAAATTTTAAACATTCTTTTCACAAAGCAGAAGAAAAAAACTAGTAAGATCTTGTTAAAAACAAAATCCTATATTACCATTCCCCCCCACTCCCCCGCAGAAAGGGCTATATAACTAGGACAGCTAAACCAGTCATTATATGAGCAAGGGAATACACCAAGATGACAATTTTACTTTCTTGATGTTTAAAGCTAGATTTCTTTCCTATCAGAAGCACAAAATAAATATTTATATAGGGACCACCGTTATGCATAGCAACTTGTAGGAGTGGCAGGAATGACTACTGCCTTATAGCCACGCTAGTAAAAAATATTTACATAACTATGAGGTTCCAGGGAAAATTTTCTATACTCAGTTATTTCATGAGTTGCAGAAGGCTCAACATAAACAAATGTTCTAACATCCTCATAGTACATCACTTCAACACTACAGATGTTCAAACCAAACCAAAATAACAAAAAGAAAATCTAAATTCCCTCTCAAAGGGTATCTTTCTTTAAACTTCTATAGCATTGCCTTTCTTAAAGTACTTCTTTCCCACATTGATTTTTGTATCTGTTCTCCTTCTGTAAGTTTAAGAAGAAAAGCTATCATTATCATCTAAAATGTCAATGTGTCTTATATTTTGGTGAATATGAAACCAGGATTTTAATAATGTAGTTATGTGCAATGAAAAAGCAAAGCCCCAGCAATTCTTAATCTAAATTTTTAGAGCCATCAACAACTATGAGAATCTCCTGAAAGCAATGGACTTTTTTCCTTTTTTATACTATACATATGCAATTCTGAACATAATCCTGGAGATACCCTGAAGCCTTTAAGATATCCAAGAACCCCAGTTAACAATTCTTGGTGAAACACCAATAGCCAATCTGTTCTTCAATTGAAGAGAATAGGAATAAAAGGCATTAAAGTTCAAGTTTCTATCAGTCCAGTCAGAGCAAAAAGACAAGAAGCAGGCATCTACTGACCACCCACCCATTCCAACCACAGCAAGAAAACCAGCCAATCAAAACAAACAAATCAAAAACTTCTCTTCAAAAAAATGATCAGCCTCATAGCAGAGAATATATTCCAGCACCAAGAGCTTCCCTGCCCCTCAAGTGAAACCCTTCAGTATGTGTGTTTCAGGCCTGCCCACATACAGTCTCCCAACCAGACTTTGAATGTTGCATTCTTAACTATAATGGACAACTAAGTAAAACTAGACATTTGAAGGAGTGCTGCCACATGAAAGAGACATAAATTAAAAGAAAAAGATAATCTTGGAAGAAAGACAAATCAAAGTAACAGAATTAGGAGTGGAGGTGAACACACACACCTCCACTTATATCAATAAAACTTCCAAGAGTATCCTCAGAGATATCTGAGAAAAAAGTGCATTCAAAAACAAGTAAAAGTATTAATATAAAAAATTAACAAGGAGATAAGAGCTCCTAAAAATTTTAAGTTATTGCTAAACTTTTAAAATTTAATAGAAAGTGTTCAAAGGTAAAGTCAAGGAAATCTCCAAGAAAGCAGAACATAAAAGTGAAAACAGATTTAAGATCTATGACACAATATAAAAAAGCAAGAAACAATCTGAAAATGAAAAAAACAATTCCATCTACAATATCACAAAGAATAAAATACCTATGAATAAATTTTAAAAAAGTATAAGACTTGTACACTGAAAACTACAAAATATTGTTGAAAAAAATAAGAAAAATCTAAATAAAAGGAAAGACATTCATTCCATGGTCATGAATCAGAAGAAATGGCAGTACTTCTCAAACTGATCTACAGATTCAATGCAATCCCTATTCGAAATCTTAGCAGGCAATATCGAAGGCACAATCAATGAAAGAAAAAACAGATAAACTGGACTTCATAAAAACTAAAAACTTATGCTCTGCAAAAGACACTATCAAGAGATGAGAAGACAAACCACAGACTGGGAGAAAATACATATAAAAACGTAATCTGACTAAGGACTATTGTCCAAATTATATAAAGAATTCTTAAAACTCAACAGTAAGAAAATGAACGACTCAATTTAAAAATGGGCTAAAGATACAGACATCTCACCAAAGATGATATACAGGTGGCAAATAAAATGCTCAACATCATGTCATTAGGAAAATGCAAATTAAAACAATAGTAACATAGCAGTATATACTTATTAGAATGGCTAAAATTTAAAACACTGACAACACCAAATGTTGACGAGGTTGTGGAGCAACAGGAACTTTATTCATTGCTGGTAGGAGTGCAAAAGGTTAAGGCCATTTTGGAAGGTAGTTTGGCAGTTTCTTACAAAAGTAAACATATATTTAGCATATGATCTGGGATTTGTGCTCCTTGGTTTTTACTGAAATAAGAATTTATATCCCCACAAAAACCTGTACATGGATGTTTATAGCAGCTTTATTCCTAATTGCCAAAACTTGGAAGCAATCAAGATGTCCCTTAATAGGATAAACAAATTGAAGACATCCATAAAATGAAATATAAATCAGCAATTAAAAGAAATAGCTATTATGCCATAAAAGGACACAGAGGTGAAAGCAGCCAGCCTAGAAGGGCTACATACTGCATAATTCCAACCATATGACATATTGAAATTCTAAAACTACAGAGACAGTAAAAAAAGATGAGTGGTTGTTAGGGATTTGTCCAGGGCAAGGGGTGGAAAGAGAGGGAGAAGGACGAATCAGGTGGAAGCGCGGGGAATTTTTAGGGCAATGAAACTATTCTGGTCACATTGTTATGGCAGATATATGACATTATGCATTTGTCAAAACCCATAGAACTATACAAGACAAACAGTGAACCTGAATGTAAACTGTACATTTTAGTTAATTATAGTGTGTCAATATTGGTTCATCAATTGTAACCAATGTATCAACTAATACAAGATATTAATAATAAGAACAGTGGGTATGTATAGGGGAAAGGGATATGTGAAATCTTCCTCCACCTTCTGCTCAATTTTTCTGTAAACCTAAGTAAAACTACTCCAAAAAATAAAATTTATTATTTTAAAAAACACCTAGCTGGCTTTATTAAAGAAATTGACAAGCTGATCCTAAAATTAATATGGTAATGCAAGGGACCCAAAATAGTCAAAATATCTTGAAAAAGAACACAACTGGAAACTCATACTTCCTGATTTCAAAACATACCACAGACCTACAATAACCAAGACAATGTGGTGCTAGTATAAAGATAGATATATAGATCAATGGAATAAAATTGAAAGTCTAGAAAATAAACTCTGACATTTAAGGTTAAATTATTTTCAACAAGGGTGCCAAGAAAATTCGATGGGGAAAAAATTGTCTTTTCAACAAATGGTGCTGGAACAACATGCAAAAGAATTAAGTTGGACCCTTACCTCATACTTTACACAAAAATCAACTCAAAATAAACCACGAACCTAAATTATGAGCTAAAACTATAAAAATCCTAGAAAATATACAAGTAGATCTTTGTGGCCTGGAGTTAGTCAATGTTTTCTTAGCTACAACACTAAATGCACAGGTGACAAAAGAAAAAATAGATTAAGACTAATCAAAATTTAAAACTTTTGTTTTGTAAATGAAACCATGAAGTGCAAAAACAACCTACAGAATGAGAGAAAATACTTGCAAGTTATATATCTGATAAGAGACTTGTACTCAAAATACATAAAGAACTCAACAATAAAAAGACAAATAAGCCAATTAAAAAATTGGCACAGGTTCTGAATAGATATTTCTCCAAAGATAATATACTGATGGCCAATAAGCACATGAAAAGATGCTCAATATCATTAGTTATTTGAAAAATGCAAATCAAAACACTTCATACCCAATAAGATGGCTATAATAATAATAAAAGACAGATAATAACAAGTGCTGGTAAGGATAAAGAGAAATTATAACCCTTATACACTGGTGGTGGGAATGCACGCAGTAACTTTGAAAAATACTTTAGCAGTTCCTCAAAACGTTAAAACATAGAAAATATGACCCAGCAATTCTACTCTCAGATATATATCCAAAAGAAATGAAAACATATATCCATATAAAAACTTATACATGAATATTCACAGCAGCATTATTCACCTTAGCCAAAAAAGTAGAAACATCAACTGATGATTAATTAAATGCAGTATATCCATATACTGGAATATTGCTTGACCAATAAAAAATGAAGTACTGATACATACTATAACATGGATGAATCGTGAAAGCATTATGCTCAATAACAGAAGCCAGACAGAAAAGACAACATCGTGTATGATTCCACTCGTATTCAATCTACAGAATAGAAGTAGATTAATGGTTGCCAAAGGGTGGGAAGGAAGGAATGGGGAGTGACTGTGAATGAATATGAGGTTTTTTTAGGGTGAGGAAAATATTCTAAAATTATATCGTGGTGATAGTAGTATAATTCTGTGAATACACTAAAAACCAATGAATTGCACATTTAAATGGGTCAACTTTATAGTATTAGATTTACATATCTCGATAAAGCTGTTTAAAAAAATCTAAGACATAGAGCATCCATCATAGACTCAAACTAATAGAGCTCCAAATAGAAAAGAGGATATTACATATAAAAATAATAATAATAAAAGAGAATATTCCAGTCTTTAGCCTAAAATAAATCCCTCCTCGCCAAAAAAAGATTCTCAAAGTGGCCAACACAATGATGCTGGCACGAAAAGAACCACATCAAGGATAAGGAGATAAAATTAAAAGTATCCAGAGAGAAGGAAGAAAAAAATCTAACAAAGTCACCAATAGAGAAAAAAAAAAGAGATTTACATCAGATTTCTGACCAGCAATATGGAATTCCAGAAGTGTGAAGACATTTGAGAAATGTCTTTAAATTTCCCACGGAAAAGATTTTAACATAGTTCTGTATTCAGGCAACTCACCAATCAGGTATAAGGTGAGACTAAATACATTTTCAAGATATGCAGGACCCACGAAGTTTACTTCTAATACTGCCTTTCTTAGAAGATACTTTAGGGCATGTAACAATAAAAATGAATAAATTAAGAAAGAACAAGATAAAGAATCAAAGAAATAGTGAAACAAATTTAGGAAAGTAAGAGTGGGAATGCACTATAGGAGAGTTTGGATCAGACCTAGAGAGCAATCAGTGAAGTCTGGAAACAAGACTGAAGGCTCCATTGGGAGAAAAACAGATTAAGAATTTAAAACAATGTAAGGTGTTAATGATTGATGATGCAAAATCAAGAAAGACAATTAGAAACTCAAGAAAAACAAACTCACTCAAGAAAGGCAATGTAATCAGTACCCTGTGTGACTGACCATAGAGTCGACAATATATAATCATTACAATATAAACATGGTTTAAATATTGTCAGTTTTAAAATATACCTGTAAATGGGTAGGCGAGGGGAGTGGTAAATGAGGTAAAAGGGGTCAAATATGTGGTGACAGAAAGAAATGTAACTATGGGAGGTGAACACACAGTGTAAATATATATATGCCTGAATGTTAAATGTAAGGCAAATATATATATGCCTTAGTGTAAATATATATATGCCTTAATGTTAAAGGGTACAGCTGAAACTTACTGGATTTCGTTAACCAATGTCACCATAAAAACTTAATTTAAAAAATAGAAGGTAGAATTTACATTATAAATCTACTTTATAATCAATTTTATCTAGTATTAATGTATAGTCGAAGAAAAAAACTCTCATAATTACTTAAAATATAAATAAAAATATATTATGTAATTTATTTTATACATTGTATTGATATAAACATAAACTAGAAAACACAAATATAACTCAGAAATTACTGATATGATGTCACATGTAGCTATTTAAATTTAAGTTAAAGTTAAATAAAATTTAAAAATCTGTTTTTCAATCATACTAGTCATATTCGAAGTACTTGGCAGCTACGTGTGGCTAATTTCTACTGCACTGGGCGGATGTAGACCATATCTACCAATGTAGAAAGTCCTAATCAATAGTGTTGCTTCAGATAATTCCAGCCCTCTATCTTCGAGCTGCCCCAACTAATGTTATGTGGCACAAATTCCTGGGCAAAATAAATGCTGTTTTTAGCCACTGATATTTGGGGTGGTTGTTACATAGCCATAGTAAGAGCAATACAAGGAAAGTAAAGCTCAGAATGTAAAATAATCTGCTTGATTTCTGGAGTCCAGAAAACCAGACAAATGGTGGAACTAATTACATTTCACTTCAATGTCCAATAAGCATTTATGAATAAACAAACAAGAAAATTCTCAGTACTGGAGCTCTTGATATTTTTAACCTCAAATACTCTGCCACTATTCACAAGAGTTATCTCTACTACTCCAGAAAAAGATTTGATGATTCTTGGCTCTGGAGGAACAACGAGAATCTGAGAAATCTTAGCACCATTGACTTAGTGGTTAAAAAAAAAAAAAAAAGTCCTAGCTTCTTTCCAATGAGTTTACTAGAATTGTCATTTAACAGGTGAAGTTTCACATGATTTTCTAGTTTTTATACTTGTATAACACTTTTTAGTTTGTGAAGTGTTTTGTATTACAAATTTTTTAAATAAAAAGCAAAACAAACAGAAAATCTTTGAGAGTATTTATCAATATTAACCAAAAGCTTTCTTTTTAAAATACTCCCTTAATAAGCAAGGTATTTTAAATAAGCTCTAATTTTTCATCATTTGAACTAATGGAAATTATAGGCTTGAAGAGTCAAAAAATAATTTGGAATTTAAGTGAATTTCCTTTAAACACGGATATAGCAATTGTTATGACACTTTATTTCTATTAATGAATAATGAAGCTACATTGAAACAACCTGGGAAGTGGCAGATTTCCTATCTGACCACAGCACAAAGATGGACTTCATATGCAGACTATAAAATTTTCAGCCAGCACAAGTGTAAGCAGACATTCCATATCAAAAGTTCCATGTATAAAGTTAGATAGTACAGAATTGTTAATTTTTAAATTGCTAACAGCTATGTTTTAAAGAATTTTTATCTTTAAGAGATAGATATTAGGATTATGATAAAATAGTATCAAGGATTTGCTTGAAATTAAAATAGAGCTGGGGGGGGTTAGTGTAGGGGAAAGTAGATAAAATAAGAGTAGCCATGAATTAGTGATTGCTATAACTGCTGATTCTAACTACTATTCATTATATTCTCTTATATTTGTGCTTAAAACTATCCATAGTGAAAAAACTTAAAACCAACCAATGAACTTCTCCAGTTAAATGTTTTGGTTTGAAATGCAAAGTAAAAGTAAACAGAATATGCCTGGCCTCAAAGAAAGGCCAGGCTTCCTAGAATTTCAACTATTAATGAGAAGGACCGAAATGTCAGAAATAAATACGAAATGCCTCTGATCTATAAAAATCATTATCACTTCTAGTACATACACACAATTGCTCTCAATGTCAAGATTACAGCCAAGAAGTAGCTGACTCATACAGAGAATTCTACCATTTCTTCATCAACAGTCAATAACTAGAAGGGAAGCTAATAAATGCAGACATACAAGGGCACAAGATTGCTGATGGTCTTATACAGTAAGTGATCCCTAACTTTTTTGGCCCCAGGGACCAGTGCTCTTAGAGAATCTAATGCCTGATGATCTGAGGTGGAGCTGAGGCTGCGATGCTAGCTAGCACTGGGGAGTGGCTGCAAATACAGATGAAGCACTGCTCCCTCACCAGCTGCTCATCTCCTGCTGTGAGGCCCAGTTCCTAACAGGCCACCTATCGGTATTGGTCCGTGGCCTCGGGGTTGGGGACCCTTGGAATAAGATGAAAGAGAACAGCGATATATATAAGACATGAAGTTCACCACCAATTAGCACAACTTTATGAAGAGTAATACCCAGTATGATTACTGGAAAGGCCATGGGCTTTGGAGTCAAATACAGACCACATTCCACAGCCAATTACTAGCTATATGAGCCTAGCCAAATTACTTAACCTCATTTTTCTCTTCAGAAAAATAACAGTGGTAGCTACACCAATGCCTTGATGATTGAAAAAGATAATTGTGAAGTATCTTAGAAGCAGATTCTCCAGTCCCCGGCAACAACTTGCCTGCAACCTTGTGAGAAATGCTGAGCCAGAACCACCCAGCTCAACTATTTCTAGATTCCCAACTCTCAGAAACTGCCTGAAATAACAAATGTTTACTGAATTAAGTTGCTATATTTAGGGGTAACTTCTTACACAGAATAGACAGCTAACACATTATATTTAGGATACAGTTTGTCTAATATTTGACTAGCTAAAATTTTTAAAAATATAGTTACTGAGCCTCTTTGCTATGTAAACTGGATTATACAAGGGAACCCTTTAATTTAACTGAGCAGAGTATGCATCATCTTGTAATGGCATGGTTATAAGCTGGGTATTATTTTCAGTACTGAACTTCTTGAATCTGACCTTGCTTATATGCAGTAACCCAGGCCCTGACCTAATACTCAGGCCTTATACTGTATTATATGCACTCTATATCTGCTCTACAATATATTTTAATATTAATGGCATACTCAGTCTTACCTGAATGAGGCATTTGCTCACATCACTAGCACAGAGTGCTTTGTTACAACTCAATGAAACAGGGACCCATGTCAGGAACACCAGGATGGCTAGAGTAAGCATAACAACAGATTGTGACTTCATGTTTCTTCAAAAACAATCAGTAACACTCAGGAAGCTAAACAAACAAAAAGAAAAAAAAACTTTAATTGAAAAAACATGCTAGGGTAAAAACAAATACAAAAATGAAAAACTAAACTAATATTGTGTCAGAAACTTTTCAGTGATCATTTTAAGATCCCTCAATGAAAGATTAAACATGAAAACAAAAATCCTGCAATTTTATATAGTAATGTTTTGTTAGCCATCTTCAAAGATCTATAATACTGAAATTTTTCAGACTATCCAGAAATGGTCACTGTGAAAGTTAAAGTGAATATATATGTCCTCAGTAACCTGAGAGTATGTCAAGCAGTTTCAATACTGCACTGCTACTATTCAACTTTAGTTTTACGTCCATTATTCAACTTTAAGCTTGCATAAAAACGATTAATACTGAATTATAATTAAAAAAAATCACTTAACAATATTTTAATTCACAGAATTAAAACAAAGTTTTTAAATGCAAATTATTCTAGTGATGATGACTATTTCATTGTCTCTCAACATAATTAGTTGGAATGAAGCAGCTCAAAGAAAGGAGTTGCCTGTCATTCCTTAAATACTATAACAAACAACAAAGGGGATAGTAAATTATTAACTGCATTAAGAACGCTGAGTGAGTTATTAAAATGTGAAAATATTCTTTTGATTCTATACCACATGTACCAGAGTCTTCAAAGTCATTAAGAAGATATTATAGTTTAAAAAGAAAAAGGAAAAAGACCAGCATAAATTCTGACAGTGAATAAACAACCAACATGGCTATTAAACTTTTAAAAAAGAGAAGATAAACTTCTTGGAGTTGAAACACACTTCCAAAACAGAATCAATTAAAATAAATGACTATTGATGTAAGAGGGATAAAGGTGCATTTATGGGGCCTTTATAATTACTGTAAACTTTTAAACTAAGTATTACGAAGTACAATAAAGCAAAAACAATAAGAAGGCGAAAAGAATAAAGGGCTTTGTACCCAGTATGACTCAATTTTGAAAGAGAAAGCTCTGGAGATTGTTACTGAGGCCTACAATGTATCCCTGAAGACCGTTAGTAACTCAGTTATCTAATTTATTTAACAACACATACCAAGTCGGATAATTTTTGGAGTTCATATTTGTGGAAGCCAAAGAAGGTATCTGAAAACTGTTTTTTCCAGAACTAGTTTTCATCTTTCAACCACCAAAAATGGGATTTAAAAAAAAAAAAAAAACCTCTAACGGTTGTCTTCATCTTACTCCCAAAATCTTACTGAAAAATATTCAAGTAAATAGGTGCATATACAAAACAGCTAACAGAATTAAAGGGCTTCTTGTTTTTTTCCTAAGGAGTTCAGAACAATACCGCATCAAAACTGTTTTCATACATCGTGACTAGTTTCTCAGGCTGTGGAGAGCCTTGTGCTGTCCCTAAGGGAGAGAGCAATGACAGCAGCCTTTGTGCCGCTGGACCGAGTCCCTGCTGCCTGGTAAGGAGGCAGAGGCCACCGCAGCTCTGCACCATCAGCTCACCGACGCGCGAGTGACAAGGACAAGGCCAGGAATGCGGGCACCAGCGATGCAGAGGAGGGCGCCGCAGAGGTGCCGCCGGCTCGAGGGGCCCGGGCCGCCCTGGCTTGCGTGCCCGCACCTAGCACCCACCGGCGGCGTACCCCCACTTTGTCCTCTGCTTAGGCGGGGTTCAGGCCACGAGCGAGAAGCTCCGTTTCACCTGGCTCCCGAGAAGTCCCTCTCGGCCTCCAGAGGCCCGCGCTCGCGGCCCAGACCCTCCCGTCCACAGACGCTGCCCTGTCCCGCTCCCGCTCACCGAGCGCCGCGGCACCGCGAGGCCGCTGCCCTGGTTCCCCGCGGGTCTGTCCAGCCCGGGAGCGCTGCAGGCTGTGCGAGGGAGGCAGGCCGCGCCTCCGCGCAG
>NW_006442107.1:32708443-32719016 GCF_000325575.1 Pteropus alecto | reverse complement strand
CTCCGCCCCCGGCGCGGCCCCCACGGAGGCCCCACCCCCAGCGCCCACGCGCACTTTTCCTCGGTCCTTTCCCACGCTCGCATCTCGGGTTTCTTTGCGAGGGGCTACCTCAGGCTCAAGCAGACCCACCTGTTAGGCCCTGTCTCTAGGTTTATCAGTGCGAGTCACGGAACTGGGAAAGTGACGCGCATGAGCTCGTCGAATCCTCACAAGCAGCTATGTGCCCCGTTTTGGGGATGCAAGACTGAGGCACCGAGTGGTCGAATCGCCTAGCTCGTTACCCAGAAGAGCTGACACTGAACCCTTGTTATTTGACATTGAAGGCGGGATTTATTAAAATACAGATTTCTGGGAACTGCCTCAGGCCGACTGAATAAGAATCCCCAAGGATAGAGCCTTTTTTCAACAGTGCAAAAATTTCTGGCACCCTTAGTAAGTGCCTGGCACTGTGCTTAGCATTGGAAATAGAAGGGAGGAGATTCCGTAGGAGCTGGCCCAGAAGGAGCTCACTGGCCTGTGGAAAGGATGGACAGACAGCTAGACAAGGCCTCAGGGCGCTACCCCAAGCTTCGGTAGGAGAGGGCTGCCCAAGCATGCAGGACACCAGCATTCGTTTCGGCCTGTATTTTAAAAAAATGTATTCATTCCACCAACAGGTAGCATATAGATAAAGGTAACAGAATTGCAGAGTTCTTTCCCATTTGCTATTTTAAAAGATTCCAGCGTGATTAAGTTGGAACCCATTGGACTAGATGACCCACAAGGTATTTTCCCCTTGGAAATGGTTACCTAGTGCTGAAGTCTTAAGCTAATAAGAATCTTAAAAGCTTTACATGCCCCTTTGTTGATTGGAAGGAAACAGAAAGAACGGAAAAATTGATTGGCTGGGGGGCGGGGGGCGTGAATTGTATTATTGATGTTAGTCCATTTTTGTACAATAAGTAAATAAATATACATTTAAAAAATAATCCCTGAAAATTATCGTAAAATAATTGAGAGCGTACACAAATTAAGGGTCTTATTTAGGCATTACTTACTAGTTGAATGAATTATGATACTCCAGTGCAATGGACTAAATCATCTATTAAAAATAATATTGTAGATCAGAGGTTCTCAAATTTTTTGGTCTCAGGACCCCTTTATGCTCTTGAAAATTATTGAAAGTTCCAAAGAGGTTTCGGTTATGTGTGCTACATCTATCAAAACTTTCTAAATTAAAACAGAGAGATTTAAGAAATAGTCATTATTTCATTTAAAACAGACTCCATTATATGGTAACATGAATAACATTTTATGAAAAATAAGTATATATTCCAAAAAAAAAGGTGAGAAGAGTGGCATTGTTTTTACATTTGTGCTAGTTTCTTTAAAGTCAAAATTAATAGAAGGTCGCTGGATTTTCATATCTGCTTCAGCATTCAAACAATCATATATTATGTAGCCTCTAGGAAACTATTCCATATTCGTGTTAAAAGAATGGGAAAAAAATAATGTATTATTATTAAAATAAAAATAGTTTGGACCTCATGAACCGCCCCCTGAAAAGGCCTTGGGATGCCCAGGGTCCCCGGATTACATTCTGAGTATTGTTGCAAATGCATTTTGTTGACATGGTAAGATGTTTATATCAATATTTTAAAGTAATGCACATATATTTTAGAATGAATAATATAAAAATTTGTGTACACAATACAGTCATTTTAAAAGACCTGGAAAGAGAACCAGGGTGTTAGCAATGGTTATTACCTCTTGGTGAAATCATGAGTGATATTTGTTGTTGCTGGTTTTTTTCTCTGTATTTCCTAATGTTTTTGTTTGTATTACTTTGGTAATAATAAAAAATATATAATTATTTTTTATTTAAATTAAAGATTCTCTTTGATATACCCTAGAAGGTCAAATGGTGGTTGAGCCCCCATTTGAATATCAAGTGGTTCTGTATCTGTGGTTGGCAGTTTGGGAATTGGAGCTGCAGGTGTAACTGTAGTGCTATTTTATTTTACTAGAAGTCTGTATGATCAATGCAACAAAACTTCTTAGTTGGGTTTGATGAAAGGGTCAAATGTCACTGACCTACTTAACCTTCAGTCAGATATAGATGTTTCAGTGGTCGAGAGTATCAATGTTAAGAACCTTCAAACCTGTAGGGAATTTTTATGAGTCTATTTGAGCCAAACAATTGCTGGGAAGAAAGATCTCAAATGCTCCAGAAAAGGATAGTTTTGCAGTTTTTAAAAATACATTTGGAATTAAGGAGGGAAGGTAAAGAGATTACATAAAGGTGGAGAAAGCAATATACAGGATAGTTAACAAAATTACGTGCTCCTTTGAGGGTGGTTATGCCTTCTAGGGGTTTGGAAAAGAGAATTACTTGTGGCATTTCAAAGGTATGTTAGTCTTCATGCCGGCAACAATGGACAGGGCTTGCTTAAGGCAAAGATAACCTTTCACTAGAGAAGTTATATGCCTGGGGTATGGCTACCCACAATGACCTGCCAGTTAGGAATTTATAATCAGATCACCCTGTGAGGTTACTTTTGGTTAGATTTACTATAGAACCCCTTTTTCAGCTACAAGACTCTCAGCCAACTACAGTAAAGGGGGGATATTAGTTTCATACTGCTGTGTTAACAAATCACTGCAAATTCACTGCTGTAAAACAACACAAATTTGTTATCTTACATTTGTGGAGGTCGGAAAGCCCTAAAATCAGGGTATCAGAAGAACTGTGTTCCTTTTGGAGGTTCTAGGGGAGAATCCATTGCCTTATCTTTCTAGAAGACAACTGCATTCCTTGTCTCATGGCCCCTTCCTCCATCTTCAAGGCCAGCAGCAATTGCAGTTTGTGAACTTCTGGTCTAGAACTTACTCTTGTAGGTGATAGGTTATAGACTTTCAATTCTGGGCCTCCTCTCAATCCATTCCTAAAGAAATGGAGCAAAATGGAAGGCTGTGGCATGGGTTTCCACCTTGCTGGTTCTCTAAAGGGGAGTGGGAAGACCCCTACTGCTGGCCTTTAGGAGGCAGGGCACAGGACCCAGAGAGGAAGGGAAGCTCAGGGCTGGCTGAAGGCGGCTTCTATCTTGTGCAAGCCCGGTCAGCCCAGTGGAGACAGGAAAACTACTCTGTCTCCCAAGGGAGCAGCTGACTGTGTCTGGCTGGGGTAAAACACGGTGGTTTTATTTTGCATTTCTTATCTTTTTCCCCTTGGATTACTCAACTGAATTAGCTAATTGGTTTTACAGATTTGAACTACAGTGACTCACAGTTTATCAGCCTCTCACCCTGCTGTTTTGGAAAAGAAAATCTGTTGGGGATGGAAGGCCCATTTGAGGACAGACCTTTCTCCTTCACTCTCTCCCTCTTCCTTCTTCTCTCTCTGCTTTGTTTTCGGAATTACAGCTAAACTACCAAGAGAATGAGGAAAGAAAACAGATTATATCCAAAGATTTCTGTTGTTTTGTTTTATTTGTTCTGAAGTCCCTTGTAATTCCCTCCACAATGAAGAGGGTTGTTAATCTATCAGGCAAAAGCAACACTTCCCAGACTCAGGGCCCTAGGTTCTGCAGGAGGCCAGCAGACCACTGGGCAAGTATGCAGACACCCCCCACAGCCCCCACCCCGCCTGCTGGGAGAAATGCTATTCCAGCAGAAGATATTTGCTCAGGACTATCATAGTCTATTGGAATATTTACGAAATGTTCTCAAAAGCCTTTAAGGCTTTCCCAATATTTACACTTGGCTCACTTTGCGTACCAAGTTAGGTCCAAACTCCCTAGCTTATTTATTTAAAATATTTGTTTATTTTTATCTTAGCTTTTTCTCCCTCTGCGTCCCCCCTCCCCCATTACAGAAGTAATACGTACTTAACTGGAAAAAAATTTTAACTTATGAAAGTTTATAATGAGACCCCGCACATACGCACATACCATTTTAGCCCCTAGAGATTGCCCCTAGTTCTGTATATATTCCTTGTCTTCTTTTAGCCACATATATTGACATATGTTTGCAAAAAAAATGAAATTATATTAAGAACACTTCACTGCAACTTGCTTTTTCCACTTAGCATATCTAGAACATCTTTTCATGCCAGTATATATAGATCTTTTTTGATGTTACGGAAATCTTCTCCATAAGCCAATCTGGTCTATTTTCATATCTCATTTTTGCACATTCTTCTTTTCACAGGATTCTTACTTTTTTTCTGGCTACATAAATTCTACTCACTCTTTAAACCTTGTTCAAATATCATCCTATTCAAATATAAAATATTATCTTCCATTACTCAACACAGTGCCTGGCACATGATAAGTGACTGATCAATGCTTATTGAATGAATCGATTAAATGAATGACTTCCCCAGCTACCCGACAGTCTCTGAGCTCCTAAAGCATTTACTTGCACTGATTTTTCACTATTTATGTATATGTGTTTTGTTTCCTCAACTAAATGTGGAAGCAGTAATCATTTCATTAATGCATCATTTCACTGTGTGCAGGGATCCTGAGGCTCTTGGAAGCTCCACAAAGACTAGAACTCATGGTCTTACCTATACTGGCCAAGATGACAACAGTACTGAAGAGGTGAAACAATCAGTGAAAAAGATAAGGCTGTATAGAGTCAAGAGCTTAATAGTTACTTTAAGAAACTAGAAAAGCAGAAATCAGAGGTTAAAATAATTTGAAAGACTTTCCAGAGGCAGAGGCAGAGGTTGTACTTGAAGTGGCAGAGGAGAGGGAGACTTTGGCGTGGAGGCGAAGATTGGGGAGAGTGACCTTTGGATGGCCATTGGGAGGAAGAGTGTCCCAGCAGCAGACCACCCAGGACAACCTCAGTCCCAGAAGGACAGAGCCACACTACTGTGACAAGAGAGGTACTCTAAGTACCCAGGGAACTCTGTGTGTGTGTGTGTGTGTGTGTGTGTGTGTGTGTGTGTGTGTGTGTGTGTGAAAATTAATATAACAAAATTTACCATTCTAACCATTTGTTAGTTAACAATCCAGTGGTATTTAGTACAGTCATAATGTTAAGCAATTATCACTGCTTTTAAATTCGAGAACATTTTTATCACCTCAAAAGAAAATCTAGTACTCATTAAGAAGTTATACACACACCCCAATCCTCAACCCTTGGCAATTGACAGTCTATTTTTATCTCTATGGATTTGTCTATTCTGGATATTTTATATAAATGGACTCATACAATATGTAGCCTTTTGTATCTGGTTTCTTCACTCAGCATGCTTTCAAGGTTCGTCCATGTTGTAGCATCTATCAAAACTTCATTTCTTTTTGTGGCATTGAATATGCATTATTTTGAGGATGAAATGAGGTTATGTTGCGTGCCTACGACAAGGCAGCCTTATAGAAATGTCAGCTATCATGATGGTGGTGGCGATGATGATAATGATGATGATGAAGATGATGATGATGATGATGATGATGACGACGACGGAAGAGATGCTTATAGTTTAGTGTCTGGATCAGGGGAGGAAGGAGACAGACAATAAAAAAAATAGACAATTAAGTTAATTAATTATAAAATACTTGGACAAGCTCTTTGAAGGAAATAAAAGTGTGCTGGGAGAGAGAATAATAGGGATTGAGTCATAGGGAGGATTTCTTTGGGGAGGGACATTTAAGCCAAAGCCAACCACTTGCAGAGGGAGGGAGAAGAGTTCTAGGCAGAGGGAAAAGCATGTGTTGACTGTCTAAGACGACAAAGAGAAAATGTGGTTAAAAAATCAAGCAGGAGGTACCAGATGGTGCATGTTTTCGAAGCCCTGGTAAGGATTCTTCGTGGAAAGCTACTGTGCTTAGAATGCAGTAAGGTGGTACACTTCGATCTGAATCGCCTCATGGAAAGGGAATGGCTACTGGTGTGAGCCCCAGAGTCGGAAGGCCCAAGAAGCAGAAGCTTCGATGTCCAAGGGCAGGAGAATATGGACATCCCAGCTGAAGAAGGGAGAGAATTCGTACTTCCTCTGCCTTTTTGTTCTATTTGGGGCCCCAGCAGATTGGGCGATGCTCACCCACATTAGTGAGGACAGATCTTTATTAAGTCTACTGAGTCAAATGCTAATCTCTTCCAGAAACGCCCTATCACACCCAGAAATGATGTTTTACCAGCTATCTGGGCATCCCTTAGTCCAGTCAAGTTGACACATAAAATAATCATCATGGAGGTACAGCCTTTCTGCGAGCCAAAATAATGTTGCTCAGGTGATCCAATATTTTATCTACACTTGAGTTATTCCCTTTCTAAAAGTCAATTCCTTAGCTCATTACAGATTATTTTTTAAAAGCTCAGGTCTGCATGAGGGAAAAAAACTGAAAAAAAGCAATGGAATGAATATAAGCTAGAGGCAAAGCTATGAGACAGCTGCTCCTGCTTGTACTTTGTACCTTGCTGTGTATGTCCTGACTGTGACCCTAATCATCTGCATGTGGGTCAGGGCTCTGGCGATCTGCACTTAACTAAGCCTGATGAGCCCTTCTGAATGTTTGGGAACTATGCGCTTATAGTTATGTTCCTGGCTATAACAACATGATATTGGACATTTTATCATCAGGAAAAGTAGGAGCAATTGGCTCCAATCTAACGCTAGCATACACCTGCTAACAGTGGTTCTGACTACAATTTAATGGGAATGAAAAGGAGTAGCTTTGAAGTGATTCCAGTGAAAGCACAAACACCAGCATTGCCTGAAGAGTAGGTGAGATGGGTCAGGAGTGCATAGGTGTGTGACAAGCATTGTAGGCACTCACCTGATGATCCAAACAGTTCAATGATTTCATGGAGAGTTCCCAAACATATGAGAATGGAAAGGGCCATTAGAGACCACGCGAGTCCAATGTCCTCATTGTGCAGCTGAGGAATTAGAAGCCAGGAGAGGAGGGGGTTGGCAGGGATGTTGGGGAATGTGGCAAACCCAGGAGTGGGAGTCAGGCCTCCCAGTGTTGGAACATTTGTTCAACACACATTCATGGAGCATCAACCGTGTGTCTAGTACAGGGGAGGCACGTAAGATAGAAAGAGGAGCAAGACCAAGAAGAGAGAGCTATAAAACAAATAGCTGTTAATGAATAAGAAAGGGAGAATGTGACAATGTTTAACAAAGGTGCAAGTGCTGTGATATGGGAACCAAGAGGCCCTCGAGCTCTTAGAATCTAAAAATCTCAATCATACTGGTACTTGGCCTTTTTACTTCAAATTGAGAATAGCACATTATAATCTTCTCTTCGAGCTGAGTCACATGGTAGTTACTACCCTCCAACCTGTATTGACTTTCTTTCTTTATATCTGTAAGCTTAAGTAACTGTATAGACCAGTATGTAGGTACAAAAATGTGGAAATGTTATATCCCACACTGGGATAATATAGCCTAGTGCCTAGCACAAAATGGGTGCTCAAGTATTTTAATCAACTAATATCTCTACAAATAGACACATGAAACTTTCCAAACATTGTCCAAGTTTGGAAAATAATTTAAGGTCTCTAAACCCTTCCAAACAAACCTTGGTGACATTAAAGAACTTTTTAGCATTTTAATTTGAGTAAGGTATAAATACATCTCTGCTCAAGTAGGATCTAGCCTTGTCTTTTTTACCTTTCAAAATCATCTCAGTAGCTTTCCTTGCTTATATATCCCATATTCCAGTTACCGTTGCTGCATAACCATCCCCAAACTAGGTGGCTTAAAACAATAATAATCATTTTATTATCTCACATGTTTTGTGGGTCAGGAATTCAGGAAGGGCTCTGCTGGCTGGTTCCTGTCTTGTGGTCTTTCATGTAGGTGCCTCAGATAAAGGCTGGAGATAGAAGAGGGAAGGGGAGTGGGGAGCTGGAGCAGCTGGGGGTGGGCGGGGCATTGTTCCTGCTTCCTGTAGTCTCAGGTCCTCTCACAGAGTGGCTTGTGTGAGCTAGCTCGGACTTCCTCTAAACAAGGTGGCCTCAGGGCATTTCAGGGTAGTCTCAGGGCTGCTTATATGGCAGCTCAGAACTCTGAATGTCCCAAGAGGACCAGATAGGAGCTGTATCCTCTTTTATGACCTAACCTTGGAAGTCACATAACATCACTTCCACTGTAGATGAAAGGAGTGTCATCGTAAGAACAGTGTGTGTGATGGCAGATGATGTTGCAGATAGCTTTGTAAAATACAGTCTACTACATTTCACAACCCCAAGATTCTTTTGACAGGTTACTCCATGTTTGTTTTTGTTCTTTTTAATTCAGCTCAGAAGTAACTTGAAATTTGCTTTTGGAGTTGTCTGCTCTGTGCTAGATACAATGGTAATAATAAATCAGCATATTCCAAAAACTACTCTGTGCAACATACTTTCAAGAGACTTTACTAAAGTGGCTTGGAAAAGTTAGGAAAGGGAGGGATGGAATAGGTTTCTTTGTTGTAGAACTTTTCAGAAGCTTTACTATTTTAATGAACATTATATGCCCAAGCAGATAAGAACCTTCTATAAAGAGCATTTATGGAGTGCTTACAGGATGAGAGTTCAAGCAACACTGGCCAAAATTATTCTTGGAGGCTTATTGGACTTAACCATAATCTAAAATAAGTATTTTGTGTGTTCAGATTTTCAAGTTAGTGTGCCTATGTGTCTATAGTATAGCTAAACTCAAATATTGTTACTCAGGTGTTGCATCTGGCTGGCTAATCTCTACACTCTAATCCATCTGGAAGATCAAAAACTAATCACCCATCACCTATTGTGTCCTAGCAATTGTACTTGGTGGTGGTAGCTCGAGGAATCCATAAACCATGGAAACTATCCCTGCACAGTTCATCATTTGAGAAATAACAGGGAAAGATGAGTAACATTCTGCACTAAGTTCTTTCTCTGATCCACTAACTCAGTAACTAATCAATTTCTTTACTGGTCCTAAATTTAAATTGATTTTTTTTTTACGAAGTAATAAAGATAAACCAATTTAAAGCCTCTTGACTTTTAACAGGTTCTTTATATGAACTGTAATGTAGTTTCCCTTTAAAAAGGAGGAAAATTTTAAAAATTCCATATTTACATTGCCACATTGCTTTCTTTTACCTTTCATTAACATTAATTACAGAATGTGTGGGCATTGTTCTAGGTAGGCACCAGAGATTCAGCAGTAAAGCATGCAAAATTTCTGTTCTCGTGGAACTTACCTAGAGGTGAATCCAAGCTATGTTAGCTACTTGTTCAAGAACCTTCCACCCTTGTCTGCTTGCTTTCAAGTTTCTGAATTGTTTCACCCTCCCTAGTTCTCCCTGACTCATATGAATTCTCTGCTTCTGTCAGGCCTGAACCCCCACTCTTGGGGCATGTGCCTTTCTCACCCCCACCTGGAAGTCACCACACCACTATTGGCCCCCCCACAAAGCCTGTGCTAAACCTCCTGACTACAGTCTGGGCCCCTGTTTTATTCCCATCACCACTATGTATGTTCTACACCTCACATCTGCTCTGTGTCTCCCTCAGAGGCCTGGACAACTGGTCTCTCATTCAAGCCTCAGTTCGAATACCATTTCCTTCTCGATGCTGTCCCCCATCTCTCCCCACTCACCCCAAACAAATGTTGCCATACCTTTGCAGCACGCTATAAGCCATTTTTTGTACCTCCTTCTCATGACACTCTGGACTGATGATGATCTGTCTTGTAATGAGGTTCTGTGTGTACAACTCTCCTTCCTCACGGGTTGAAGTTCCCTGGAGCCTCGGTGGTTTGTATCCGATGGCTCCATAGGGTACCGGCTACAGATGGGCTCTGTAGGAACTGTTTGCGGCATCGATACCCAGGCATTTATGGCTAGGAAGTCTAAGAAACAAATCTTCCTGGGAACACACATTTGAGCAGGAGTCTTCAGTTGGCATTAACGTCTACTCTTAAATCCATGGGCATGAACTGAAAGGTGAGTGACTCCAGGCCAAGCAAAGAGGGGACAGGAAACTACGGCAGAGCAGTATTGATATTTTATCTGACCTGGAGACAGATCTTTACGAGAAAGAAAATAAATTTTGAAGCAATTTATTTCGGGATTGAGTTCGGCAGGACTAGATACAACAAAACCACATGCAAAGCAAAAAAAAAAAAAATCACACGAAGACAGGAAGACAGGCAGGTCACTATTCTTCACCTGTTAACACCCTGTGGATTGCTGTCTTTAGACTTCTATGTTGAGAAGACAGTTTTGCTCACTGAGTGTTTACTTATTAAACTTTCACCACTGGTGCTAATTTATTTCAGATAGTCAGAGCTTTTTGATGTTTTCTGTAGGACAAACTGCTCTTGACATCTCTACCTTTCTGTGTAATTAACTTAGGAAATCAGATGGCTTAAACAACACAGCTTTCATTTTAAGTATACCTAATTAGGCTGTACCTGTCCGAATTTTCTATCATTTTGCTCTTAATCAATGACTTCAGCTTTTTTGTCTTCATTTGCCTGTCAGACTTATGAGTTCTGAGATTTTTCTTTCTTCTCTTTATAAAAATATGGATGTCACATGTATCTACTTAGTTTTTAAACACGACACCCATTTTTCTAAAGCATGTTGCTGTGATTCTCTTTCCC
>NW_006442107.1:32666365-32708432 GCF_000325575.1 Pteropus alecto | reverse complement strand
CTTTCAGGAAAACAAAATTTTTACTTTCCCCAAATATTTCATTTGGAAATAATAAACTATTACACAACTAGTTTAATAAAGCATTTTAAGATGATTAGTTAAAAATAGGTTACTATAAATTATAGCAAATGCTGCTTATATTAAGAATGTTCAAAATGATATTCTTTACCTCTAATCCATTTTCACTTAAGCCTAAATGTGCAGATAAATTCCTTAAATTCTTATGGAAGTTTATAAAGGCCAAAAAGTGTGTTGTACATAGAGGCCACTGTGTTTCTTCTCCATCCCAATTCTCTGGCTTTTAGATGAATACACCAGGGTTATCACTAAATTTTGAAAAATCAGCTCCAACTTTTTAAAGACATATTTGCTTTGGTGTTCACTTGGTTCTCTTACCTAAATTATGCTGTGTCTAAGTATTTCTTTCTATGATTTCTCAAGTTTTGAGGACATACAGTACATAAGTATATTTAGCGTATTTCATACATGTTTGGTTTTATTACTGGTTCTGTCTCCATTCCGTATTTGCAGAAATCATGACCTTACCTAAGTAAGTTCATTCATCTCTAATCAATCCTTTACTTGGGTTCCCTCAGTGCACATTTTCATTAATAAGATAAACATTTATTGAGTACCTACTATGATGCTGATATGTACAAAACAAAGAGGACACAGGTAAAAGATTGCAATAAAATAGATGGAGGTGGATGTAAAAACAGTAAGAATAAAAGGCCAGCTGGAATTAGTGTACATTTTAGCTACATGGTTCTATCTCCCTGTGCTCTCTATCCTGGCCCAGGCCTCAGTCACTACTCCAGATGCTGCTCTCAACTGCCAACACCAGGTTCTGTGCTTGATTCCACTCAGAGGTGGCCAAGGTTCAGAAGAAGGATTAGTGGGTGAGTGAGGGTAGGTAATACAGTAGAGGGCCAGCTTTAGGAAAAATGGGTTTCAGAGGCTCTAGCAGACCTTAAATGAAGACATCCATCAGTAGCCAGCTAATATCCAACGGACTGGTCCCAGGGGTTTGGTCTCCTACTAGCTGTGCTACTAGCTGTGTATCTGTGGGTAATTCGGCGATTTTTTCCAAGCCTGATTTCTCACCTGTGAAAGGGAGTAAAAATAGCACTTCCTCATAGCGTTGTTAGGAAGATTTGCTGAGCTAAAGATAAATGCCTGATAACATGCCTGGCACAGTCAACATAACCATTCTTTCTGTTCATTTTAGAATTATTGTTCTCCATTCTATTTTCTTTAGTCATCATTTCTCTCTTCTTCAGGTAATCCAGGACACATAGGCATTTTGTCAGCCTCCCTACCCAAATTAACTTTTTGGAAAGAACTTTTAAGTTCATTTACACCAAGCTATGCAATATCCAATGTATTTCACCTTCAAGGGTATTTGTTTTCACTTGGTGTAGAAAAACTTAAGCCAAAGGGAATAGCTGGCTAAGTGTAGAATTCCACAACTTAAGAAGCAGACGAGAGTTTGATTCTTTATATATAAGGCCCTGTTTAGAACCTGTAAGCTGTCTGCAATGCCTCTTGGTGAGGCCTGGTGGGACCCGAGGTCCACGAGGGCCAGCAATAAAATATCTTTGATTTCTTTAGTGGCCTCCTATTCCCTTGCTGCATAGCTTGGTATCTAGAGAGAAATAAGCGCAAATTAATATTGGTTGACTTACCATTCAACACTACATGGAATAGTGGAATTCAAGAGAAGATCATGACTGAGGATCATGTTACTTTTCATGCAGATGCTTTAGTGAACAAAGTAGAAATTACAACTTTACTAATAAATCATCCTGACCTATAGAATGACCAGTATGACCTGGTCCCCTTGGGAGAAAACTGTGGCATTCCATAGTACTCCAAAGAGATGCTAATTCTATTAACAATCTGTTTAACCATTATCTCATGCCCTCCCACCACCAACCAACCAGCCATCCCAGAGGACTGAGTATCCCGTTCTCATGATGAGAGCTACGAGGCCATAACTAATAAAGATGTATAAAACATTCTTTGCGAATTCTTATCTAGATAGGTTATAAATACACTTAAAACAAATGATAAATAGCAGTACTAACTTGAAAGAAAAAGGTGATTATCAAAAATAAAAAGCATTGCTATTTTTTGTGAGCTTTACCAGTCATAATTATTTCCATCATCTCAGTTTCCTTATATTCCTCTCCTTAATCTCTGGTCTCTGTCAACTACTTAATTATCTGCTAACATTAGTGTTGCCTTGTCTGGATTATATAAATGAAATTACACATTGTGTCATCCTTTGTGTCCAATTTCTTTCGCCATTTTACACTGATTTTGAGATTTACCCACGTTGTTCCATGTATTGGTAATTCATTTTTACTAGAGTGGCATTCCATTTTATGGATATGCCATCATTTATTAATTCATCAGTTGATGGACATTTGGGTTCATTCTGGTTTTGAGCTATTATGAATAAAGTTGCTATGAACGACATGTAAATACTTATGTTGACATGTTTATCTTTACTTTGGGTAAATATCTAGGAGTAGAAATACTGAGTCATATCTTAAGTACTTTTTATATTATAAAAAACCAGCAAGTAGATTTCCAAAATGGTGGTACCATTATGCATTTTTACCAGCAATGAAAGATTTCCAGTTGTCCCACACTCTAACACTTGGTATTTTAAATTTTCTTAACTTTAGCCATTCTATTGGGCATATAATGCTATAACACTGTGGTTTTAATTTGCATTTCCCTAATGATTAATGATGTTGAGCATCTTTCCATGTGCTTTTTTTTTTTTTCACCATTTACATACCTTTAGTAAAATATCTGTTCATTGTTTTTTGTCTTATTGAGTTGAAAATTTTACTTTACGTATTCTGGAATCAAGTATTTTATTATGTATGTTTTAAAACAATCTTTTCTCCCAGGATGTGGCTTACATTATTTTCTTGAGTGAGTGTCTTTTGAAGAGCAAGTTTAAAATATAATGAAGTCTGATTTATCAACTTTTTTTTAATGGTTTGTACTTGTTCTATCCTAAGGAATTGTTACCTAACTGAATGTCAGTCACTAAGACATGACTATGTTCATGAGAAATGTTAGTCTGTAATTTTCTTGTAATGTTTTGCTGATTTTTGTTTTTTTGGGTACCGACTTCTGTGGAAGCTTTGTACCTCAATTTTAGGCACAAAGACTACAGTCCCAAGAAGCCACCAAGAAAATGAATTACAAGATATTTTAACCAACTAAACTTCATACCCGGTTTTCCAAAGATTAGCATATTTTATAACAATCTTTTTGCCTTAAATGTTTGAAAAGAATTTTTAAAAAAATGATGAAAATGTTTTTAAAATAAAAGGAGATAAACTATCTTGTGAATTTAATTGAAATAGGTTATTTTCTCTATATAACATTTTTTTTTGTGTCAGGATATCAGAGATAGAAAAAAATATTGCTCACTTGTTGGATAACTAAGAAAAATAGGTATTTAGCACTGCACTCAATTTCTAGAAAAATTAATTAAGTCCATTAAAATGAGCTTCATGGGGTCTTTGAGATTTTTGCAGTAGGTTTAATATTTAAAATTCACTTTTGAGACCTCATTACTTAAAAGACTTGAATTTGAAAGGCTAATTCTTCAGATGCTGTTTTCCTGAGTATTTCTGCAATTTTGCTAGCTGCCCAAGTAAATATTAGTGTTTGGCTTAAGAGTTATATGGGAGTGGGGAAAAAAACATTTAGCACACATTTCACTCTTAATTTTTCTATAAAAATATAACTCTTTATTAAATAACATGCACAAATATCAACTAGTCATTTATTAAACAGATATGATTTAGAACAAGATTTAAAGAAATACAAATCCTTAGGTACAATTTAGTATCTTGTTCATGATATTTGAAGAGTTAAAAAAAAATCACTGATTAAACTAACCATCCTTTATTTTTCTTTCAGAATCCTAAATCTTTTTAGGCATATACTCCATTCCAAGTTTTTCTAGCATTTCAGAGCTTTGGAATATCTTTACTATCAAAAGCCCTTAACTACTTACTTAGGTATAAATCCCCACTGAGAAGGCATTCACTTTTCTTTTAAGCTATCCAGATTAGCTCTGAGTCATTTTACAAAGGACATCTGCAGCAGCAGAATCATGGCAGAGAGGCTCCAGCAACTTGAGGTACCATTGAAGAGCGTGAAAATTAATTAGTGCTAAAAAGCTGGGATGACTAAATTATGCCAGATTCCTACTTGCTTACTTTTTCTCTTCTGTAGCTTGTTCTGCTTGGCCTAACAGCGATCGGCCCCACTCTCCTTCTAGGGCTAGATCATCAGAACGAAATGCTGTATAAATGTACTCCTCTCATATTTTCTGACTTTAATGCTCAGTAATTTTTTTTTTTAATTTTTAGGCAAAAGTATAAACAAAATTTGCATTGTTTCTCATATTAAAAAGTATTGCTTTTATAAATTAGCTTTTAATGTTCCCAGCCTTAATAAACTTAACTTCAACAAAACCAGTGCTTCAAAATCTACCCTGCCTTTCTTGGCCCCATTTATCCAATAAAAAAGGCCAAAATCTCTCATCTAAATTTCTAAACACTACTACATCCAACCTTTATAATAAAGTCTTTGCACTGTGTATTTTTTACACGTGCTGCTTTATTGCGCATGCTAAGTACAGTATGAATTAAAATATAAATTGACATAAAGATTCAAAAATCCCTAAGCTTAATATGTACCTTTGCACTCAAAAACTTCGATTTTTATATTCTCTCCATTAGCTGGAATTTCCAACCTGCAAGCTGAATTTAAATCACTTTATTCCTCATACATTCTTTTTACTTTTCTCCAGAATAAACAGCCAGTATTATTTTATAATTCAAAAGAGTATCATGGAAAGTTCTATAAATTTTATTTCATATACTTATAACCTAATTTTTCTTTTAAAAATGTTCAATAAATTTAGCAGCAGGTTTCAGATCTGAAATAATCCTGAATATTTAATCTATATCATGTTATAGGAGAATCTGTTTTTTTAAAATATATTGCTAAATGTTTAATAAAAACAACAAACTGAATGTTAATTATAAAATTCTGAATATTATGTTTTGCATCTTGATACAAGGAAAAAAATACAGCATATTAATGAATTTTTCATAAACATTGCAGAGATCACTTGGCATATGCCTATTTCTTTTACTTATTTTGACTACCAAATATCTTTTCATTCAAGAACTCAGTTTTTATTTTAAAAGTGCAAAGGTTATTAAGCTTAAAACATTATATTTAAGCAATGTAAAAAAGTTTTACAATGATTTAACATGACCAATAAAATTTATTAAACATATTTACATGTATTCACAGATTCTTTCATACTTGAGTATTAAAATAGACATTTACAATTTCAGAATTTTCATTCGAAGGCATTTTTTTTGGGGGGGCGAGGAAGGGAAATAATAGGCTCTACTGTGAGATGAAAAAAGAGCTGTTTCTTGGTATGACTAATTCTAAATATGTCCAACATAGTAAGTCAGAGGTACCATACCTGACCAGTATGAAACACTTTACACTACTTTAGGAATCACTTATGGAGAGTTAAATTATAGGAAGCATGCAATCCAACTAAGTCACAATTTTTACAGTTATGGTGATGAAACCAAGCTAACTCAAACACATACATGCCTTAGTTAAGTTTTGCTACCTGAATACACTACTGCTACACTCCATACAAACTACAACTTTGGTCCAATAAAACATAGACAAAACAGTTTTACAATTATTTTTTGTACATGTTTTGACTACTAATCCCTTTGTATACATTTTGACCATTAATTACAAGATTTACATCTGCACAATATGTATAAAATAAGTTATTAAAAAGGAAGACAATATTAAAACTTTTGAAAAGAAAACTGTACAATTAATTTACAGATATAATAAACTGAAGAAATTTTGTGCCAAGTTTTTCTTCCACATTAGAAACTATATAGTAGGAACTGAACCTTTTAGTTTACTGATATATTTTAATAAAACTTGAAAGAGATTTGCATACTAGTGGTTATCTTGTTACTTAGAATGCTAACAACTTCCAGCGCTGTTAGCAGATTCTGGACTTTTTAAGTATGTACCTCAGCCTGCCAACATGCTCCAATGCAAGAGTTACCTTTCACCACTATAAATAACAGTTTTCAGTTAGAGACTGTTTGGATCTAAGATCCAAAACAATTCTTTTAATTTTTTATAAAATGACAGTGTTTACTACATACATAACGAACTTTAGTTGAACTTTAATTTTACTAACACTTGTAAAGGCATAATATCAGTATTCTGGTCAAAAGGCAATATTCCACAGTATAACACTCTTGAGTTCCATCAGTTTAGGATGACACATCAAGAAGTAAGGGCTGCTATATAGGAGTCAATTCAAAGTCATCATTGACATCAACAAGGGGAACATAAAACTCCTGGATTTCGTAAATGCTGATAGATTTATAGGTGGCAGGATCAAGTTCCTGGAGTTTGAGCTGCCATTCTAATCTCTGAACAGCATTTAAAGCTGCAGCTTCATGTTGCTGCCTCATTAAAAGACAGGTCTATTTAAAAGAAGAGAAGAGATAATCAATTATTCTATTAAACTTGCTTTGTTTAAACATTATTTTCATCCATAGTTTCTTTAGAAATTATGATTAGGTTATTTTCTCTATATAACATAAAGTTTCTAAATATGACAGGTATAAAAAGTTTCTGAGTTACACATCCATTTCTATTTTACCGTGTCTATATCCATACGCCAACTAATTTCTGGATCTGCAACTTCACATTCATCTTTTCTTAGGGACTTTAATTTGAAACTGATTTTTTATACAATGAGATTTAAAATTATACAAAAAACCATGAAAATCTGAGAAGTGGTTTGAAATTATTGAAAATCTAAAACCAAATAATGTTCTTTATAGAGTTGCAAAATATATTCCTTTTCTTATTGTTTTCCCATTCTTTCCTATATTATAACTATAACCAGACTCATATACTGGATAAGCATGAAGATCTCCATTAGAAATTTTTTAGCTTCATCTTTTATACTACACTGATCCTGAAAAATAAGACTTGTGGTTTTCATTTTCCTTTATCTTTTAATTGTGACCTGGCGTGAGGATTCACGACTAACCATTATTTCCTTCCCTAATCATTCCTAATATAGCTGCAATATCTGTTTATAAAGGGGGACACATTCATTCAAACTGAACATACATACCTTTAATTTGTCAAATTTATCATCCACATCTTGTAACCAAGACATAAACTGCCTTGCATTAAAGCGATCCCTCACAGAAGTTTTACTGTCATCAGACTGAAAGAGAACATTAAAAGTAGTTGAGAATTATAAAGAACTTTAAAATCTATAAGCCATATGTCTTTTTTAAGGTACATTTTACTTTTTAAGGAAGAATGGAACTACATTATGAAAAAGGATAAAACATAATTTGAATATTAAAAAAATTTGATAAAGCATTTATTTCCATATTGAGTAGACAGATTAGTAGAATTCTTAGGATTCTGGGTTTAGTTACTAATTAAATAGAATCCTACTGCTCTCTGAGGAAAAGATATTTCTCAAAAAGGCATGTCATATGAAGTATTATGCCTGTTACATTCTTTTTAAAGAATTTATTTCACATTTAACTTAACATTAAAGTTTACCATTAACATGAATGTAGAGAGAAAAACTGTTAAGGTGGGAGATGGGCCGTAGAGGCACACATTTTTTCCAGAACCAATATTTTGGAGTGCTCATAAAGAAATTCCATACCAACTTTTAAGCATACCAGTTTTGGAATTAAGCAAGGTTATATTCAACTGTCGGCTTTGTGTCTTACTGAGTAATCTTGAATTATGTACTCCCTCAATTTTCTACCTGTCAAATGGGATAAAAATCTCTTTTAACCTTATTTTGAGAATTAAGAGCCTCTTAATGCTTGGACATACAGGAAGCACTCTATCCAATAAACATGTGCTATAATTATTACTACTACTATTACTACTAAAGTGAGATTGAGGCATCAGGTAGCCCCACACTCGCATTTTTAGCCATTATCACTTCCTCCTTGGTCTTTGAGTAAGATGTTTTGACTATTTTACTTTGTACTGTTGAATCGTTTTAATCTTACAAGTGTATTTGAAAAAAAAGTATAAGAGAGTGAGCTAATGAATAATTCAGGGCCTTGCCAGGAAAAGTAGATTTGTTTACTTTCTCTCCCTTAGTTTCTCAGAAGCTATTCTCATATAAGCAAAAAGACCTTCCACTCTAAAGCTAGCTGTAAAAAGATAGGTAATAGTTCCATAGTTTTCTTCAAGAGAATGACTAAGTTATTCTGCCCTTTAATTATTAGGCCAATTGTAGACTGATCCTCTTTAGTCTCTGACTTTGGAATCATTCTAAGGGTTTACTGGGAAAATTCATTATTTTTAAAATTTTCTTTAAAATCTAGATTCCTCAATTTTGTACTTCCCTATCAATGTTTTCATGTCTTTCATGAGAAATGTCTTAATTCTGGTCCAGTGGCTTTCCACCTCTATTTCCAGCTCTGCTATGGATTTATTTTTATTTTTATGTCTTTTATTATTTCAACGAGTTTTAGGAGGAAGAAAAAAGAAATGAGTTTACTTAACTACTCTGAACTAAAAATCTTCAAGACTTTCATTATAGCTTGATTTACAGTGTTCTGAAATTGATTCATTACTCTTCTAAATGCATGAAACATAAAAAGATTTCAAGATATCACATGGTCTAGTCCAGCCTTTAGCAAGATGGTTAAACCATTCGTTATTAAAAAAACATTAATTCTTCCCTTTAAAATATATAAAGTTGGAAATTACGGAAAGTCCTTTTCAGTATCTATTTCCTTAGAGTCAAATAACAGTTCTTTTTTAAGATCCAATTACTCATTTTAATAGCCTTTTTTTTGGTATTTCTGAGTGCTTTCATTTAAATAAAACAGTTGGCAGCTTAAGAAAGTTTAAATCTACTCATCTATTTTAATCTTTTTTTTACAAATGAGAAAAATAAAACCCAGAGAGAAGTAACTTTCTCTATATTATACTTTATATTCTGTTTCTAGTTTGTCTGATTTAAAATAGCATTTCCTATTCTTTTCCTCTTGAGATAATCCTTCACTGTCTGTGTTTATACTCTTTAAAAATATTATTGTTTTCAATTATAGTTGACACATTAGTTTCAGGTGTACGAGTGATTAGACATTTATATAACTTATGAAGTGATCATCCCCATAAATCTAGCACCTGTTCGACACCATACAGTTACAATATTATTGACTATATTCTCTATACTTCACATCCCCATGACTATTTTTTAGCTACCAATTTGTACCTCTTAATCCCTTTCCCCTTCCGCCTATTCCCCAACCACTCTCCCATCTGGCAACCATCAAAATATTCTCTATAAGTTTGCCTGGTATGTTTACTTCATTTTTTAGATTCCACATGTAAGTGAAATCATACGTTGTCTTCTGCTGACTTATTTCACTCAGCATAATAGCCTCTAGGTCCATCCATGTTGTTGAAGATGGCAAGAGTTCATTCTTTTTTATGGCTAATACTCCACTGCATATATGTACCACTTTTTTATCCGTTCATCCACTGATAGTAAGGTTGCTTCCATATCTTGGCTATTGTAAATAACGCTGCAATGAACATATGGATGCATGTCTTCAATTTAGTGTTTCTGGTTTCTTCAAATAAATACCCAGAAGTGGAACTACTGGGTCCTTCTTTGTCTCTTGTTATAGCATCTGTTTAAAGTCTATTTCGTCTGGCATAAACATTCAATTTAAAGTAATTGTTGGAGGCGGAAAAAAATGGTGTAGGTGATAGAGGTTCTGTTCTTCCCTCTGGGGACCAAATCAAAGTTGTGACAGAAACAGGAAGCAAACAGCAAAGAAAAATCACCTGGATCTAGATGAACAAGCCATGCAACTAGGGAGAACTCTAAGAAATCATCCTGCAAAGGCAGAAGGTAGGATGGGGTGAGGACACGAGGCTGCTTGGTCCCGAATACCTTAGTGGGAAGAAGCACTGGCAGAGGCAGTAGCAGTGGTAGATGCCTCTTAAAGGGGCTGCGTCTGCGAGTGGACTTTTGTAGTGACGAACCTTCTTGCTCTAAGCACCAGTGCTGGTTCAGCTGGCGCAGGGGGCACCGGGGACTTACAGGGAGACACTGAGTTGTTAGAGTGAGGGCTGAGGCGAGATTCGCTCAGTACAGAAGTGCCAGTGGTATCCATTGTTCCTCTGTTGAGACCTCCCCATTCCCAGTGTCCGGACACAGAGCCACCATAGATAGCCATGACTTCATCACATTGGATAACAGTGGTCGCTCCGCCCAGAGGATTCCCTGAAACCCTGCCTCCCTCAACTTGTGGCCCCACCCAAGCCACATCCAGGTGTGTTCTCAGTGAGTCAGGTGCTCTAGGAGACTTAGGAGCTTTGCTTAATATATAGAAACAGACCAAGAAAGGCAGCCAAAATGGGAAGACAAAGAAGTAGAAACTATATGAGAGAACATAACAGAGATTCAGAAATAATGGTGTCAAGCAATCTAACAGACGCAGAGCTTAAAATACTGGTTATAAAGATGCTCAATGAACTTATGGGAAGTGTAGATGAATTCAGTGGGAACTTCAACAAAGAGACAAAAAACATAAAAATGGAAATGGAAATTATAAAAGGAAACCAGTCAGAAATGAAGAACACTTTATCTGAGAAGTACATTAAATGGAATAAAGGAATAAACAAAGTGAATAAAGAAGAGGATCAAATGACCTATCTAGAGAAAAGGAAAGCCAAGGACACTCAATCAGAATGGCAAGAAAAAAGAAGCCAAAACTATAATAATAATTTAAGGAGCCTTTGGGACACTATTAATGGTAAAAATATCTGTGTCACAGGGGTACCTGAAGAGGCAGAACAAGAAGTTGAATATATATTTGAAGAAATAATGATGGAAAACTTCTCTAACCTGGTGAAGGAATTAGATATACAACTCCAGGAAGCTCAGAGAATCTCAAAAACAAGAAACCCAAAGAGGCCCACACCAAGACATATCATTAAAATGCCAAAGGTTAAATACAAAGAGAGAATCTTAAAATCAGCAAGAGAAAAGCAGTTAGTTAACAAAAGAATGGCAAGAAAAAGATGCCAAGACTATAAAAATAATTTAAGGAGGATATGAGACACTGTTAAGGCTCCAAATATTCATTTGATCGGCGTAACAGAAGAAAATCAAAATGTAGAACAGTTGTTTGAAGAAATAATGATGGAAAACTTCCTTAACTTGGTGAAGGAAATGGACATAAAACCCAAGGAAGCTCAGAGAATTCCAAAAATCAAGGATCCAAAGAGGCCCACACCAAGACACATCAAAATTAAAATGCCAAAGTTTAAATGCAAAGAAAGAATATCAAAAGCAGCAAGAGAAAAACAAATAATTACATATAAGGGAACACCCATAAGACTGGCAGCTGATTTCTCAGAAGAAACTATGCAGGACAGAAGTGCTTGGCAAAAAATATTTGACAGGATGAAGATTCAAGACCTACAACCAAAAATAATTTATCCTGCAAAACTATCACTTAGAATTGAAGGACAGATAAAGAGCTTCCAAGACAAAAATAAGCTAAAGGAATTTATCACTACCAAGCCGGTATTACAGGAAATGTTGGAGGGACTTCTTTAAGAAGAAAAAACATGTAGCAGAAACAGGAATAAATAATGGTAACAACTGTCTATGGCCATGCCACCCTGAACATGCCCAATTTCATCTGATCTCAGAAGCTAAGCAGGCTCAGGCCTGGTTAGTACTTGGATGGGAGACCACCTAGGAAGACCTAGGTGCTGTAGGCATAAATAATAATAAATAATAATTTAAAAAATGGACAGAGGACCTGAACAAACACTTCTCCCTAGAGAACATACAAATGATCCACAAATATTTGAAAAGATTTTCAACATCACTAGCTATTAGGGAAATGTAAATCAAAACCACAATAAGACACCATCTCACACCTGTTAGAATAGCTATAATCAACAGGACAAGTAATAACAAATGTTGGAGAGGATGCAGAGAAAAAGGAACCCTCATACACTACTGGTGAGACTGCAAATTGGTACAGAGACTATGGAAAACAGTAGGGAGGTTCCTCGAAAAACTAAGAATTGGCCTGCCATATGATCCAGCAATCTCTCTACTGAATATTTACCCCAAATACTTTAAAACCTGTATCTGGAAAGATATTGGCACACCGATGTTCACAGCAGCATTATTCACAGTGGTCAGAACATGGAAGCAACTGAAGTGTCCTAAGATAGATGATTGGCTAAGGAAGCTGTGGAACACATATACAACGGAATATTACTCAGCCATAAAAAGAGATGAAATACTGCCATCTGCGACAATACGGATGGACCTCAAGATATTCATGCTAAGCAAAATAAGCCAGACAGAGAAAGTTGAAAATGACACGATATCACTTATATGTAAGATATAAACCAAAAAGCAACAAATGAACAGGACAAAAAAACAGAGAATCATGGGCAATAGACTAGTCGTTACCTGAGGGTAGGGGAGAGAGTGGAGAGGGATGGTAGATGGGGTAAAGAGGGTCAAATATGTGGTGACAGAAAGAAATCTAACTGTGGGAGGTGAACAGACAGTGTAAATATATGTATGCCTATTGTTAAAGTGTACAGCTGAAACTTACTGGATTTTGTTAACCAATGTCACCATAAAAAATAATTAAAAAAAAACAAAACAGGAATAAAGAATGGTAAAAACTACATTCCTATCAACAAGTACCTCAAATGGAAAAGAATTAAGTGCTCCAACCAAAAGACAGAGTGGCTGAATGGATAAGAAAACAAAACCCCTATATAAGCTGCCTACAAGAGACTCACTTCAGATTAAAAGACATAGAGACTAAAAGGAAGGGGATGGAAAAAAGATATTATCTTGACAGGCCCAGAAGGCATTGTGCTGAATGAAATGGTTTGGATAGAGAAAGACAAATATTCCATGATTTAATGTACATGTGGAATATAAGAACAAAATCAACAAAACAACAACAAAAGCGGAAATAAACTCAGAGAATATTTAGCGAGATACTAGATGGGAACGGGGTTGGGGGGAAAAAAGGCAAAGGGATTAAGAGATACAAATAGATAGTTGCAGAATACGCATGGAGATGTAGAGTGTAACATGACGAAGATGGTTAATAATGTTGTGATAAATATGTAAGGGGCAAGAGGGGTACTAGATTTAGTGGGTTGATCATTGTGAGTTATGTGGATCTCTGATCACCATGCTATGTAACTGAAACTGGTATATTACTGTACACCAATAATAAGTGGAAAAAAACTCAGCGTACAATGTAAATACAAGCAATTGTCTATTTCAATAAAGACAAATAAAATTATTGGTAGTTTTATAGTTCTTGCCATCATGTTATTTATAATTATCCATATTTTTAATCTTTTCCCCCGCTTCTTCCTCTTAAAGAAGTCCCTTTTAACATTCCTTTTAATACTGGTTTGGTGGTGATGAATTCCTTTAACTTTTTGTCTGGGAATCTCTTGATCAGCCCTTTGATTCTAGAAGACAGCTGTGGGCAACAGGCCTGGCAGGTTCCAGGTCTGACTGTGATCCAGGCTCACAGCAAGAAACAGGATCCTGGATTTAGAATGTTAGTGTAGTAAGGCGCCTGCACCTAACATACGTAAGCATGATTCAGCTTATTGTATCACGCATGTGTGGCAGAATGCCACTATTGTTCTCTGACATATATAAAGCCTATGCGGTCTCCTATCAGAACAAAAGTGTGTTCTCTGCAGTAAAGTAGGTGCCTGCTGTTTCATTGTCTTGTCAGCCCCTTGTGCATTCTTCCAACTGGGCGTCTCACCACCGAAACCTTCCCTTCTCGATCAGCTCGGCGCTGACACATGGCGTAGTTGGCGGGATGAAGTGTGTATGTCTTACAGTGCTCTGAATGGTCGCGGCGTGAAGGACATGTGGCCCCCTGCCTCCCAGTGGTATCCCGTGGCCACATATCTGACTGTGGATACCTCTAGAGGATTGGTACAGAGTGAAGCTGCATTTGAAGGACATCTGGAAAACCCTGGAGATGTTGGAGCCAAATGTTCCGACCACCACTTCTGGGAGGCAGCAGGTTGGGTTGCCTAGATGTTTCTGGTGGCACTATGGCAGGCCAGCCTGGAGGATCAGGTTCAGCAAGTGAAGCAGCTACAACGCTAGAGAAGATATGCTGGAAAGGTGGCTGGAAGCAGTGAAATGCATGCTACAGGGCCCTGATGGGTCGTTGCCACCATCCCTGTCTGGGAACCTGCCGGCGAGACGGCAGTAGGTTTAAGTGGAATAGCCATTGGCCTCAGGGGGTCAAGTTGGCGGCGCCCCCCAGGCTAAAAAGCATACCACCTTGATCCAGTACACTCCCGCTGAACTCCGGGATCTGACAAAACAGGTACGGCAGAGAGCAGGGGAGACAGTTCCAGGGTGGCTGCTGCAGCTGTGCGATGATGGAGCCGAAAGGATTGAATTATTTCCAGAAGAGATGGCTCAGCTGGCCTCCATAATGATGATACGGTCTCTCAGGCAGCGCCTCCCAGCGACACAGGGCACAGGAAATCACTCCCTGATTAACTGGCTTATGTCTGCTGCATGGACAGTGTGGGCCGACCTGGGGGAGCTGCCAGACACAGTGAGCAGATGGACCAAGTACTTAGATCTGTTCCAGATAATTCGAGAAATGGGCATGCGACAGGTAATGTTTTGCGCCCAGTATACTAGCCCCGATGAAGAGGTATTTACAACCTATATGAAGGACTTGACTGACTTCCAGCCCAGCTGGTACTTAGGTGGATAGGCGGATCCATGAAGTGACGTCCTTCATGGCTAAGTTGGGGGATGTGGAAGCGAAATGCAAGGAGCATTCCATTGGAGTGTGCGCCATACTGCCCTACGCACTCCCAGACTGGCCAGTGCACAGACAGAGGCGTGGCTGAAAAGGGGGAGGAGGGTGGAGCAGCTCCCAGACTGTTCAGCCGTGAGAGTGAGCCACAGGCAGATGTGGTTTGATCTCTTCGCGGCAGGGGTCACTGCAGAAAAGACTGAGCTGCAAGCTAATGTAGTGCTGCTGGCGCTGTGGAATCAGCTGCACCCTGACCAGCAATTCACTTTTATTCCTGGGAAAGCCACAACCCGTGAGGTGCAGCTAGCCGATTATTTCCCTGATTATGAATTCGGCCGGGACACCGGTTGGTGGGGGAGCTGAATAAGGTTAGGCTGTCCCTGCATGCCAAACGTCACAGACATCATGGACCGGCTGCCGCATGAACTTGAACAATACCATTCTGTGGTGTACTTGGCAAACGCCTTTTTCTCTATTGCCATAGCCCTAGAAAGTCAAGAACAGTTTGTCTTCACCTAGGAAGGGTGACAGCGGACATTCCTCGTTCCTCCCCAGGGCTATCTGCACAGCCCTACTCTGTGCCACGGTCTTGGTGCTCAAGATTTAGCCATGTGGAAACGACCGCCCACAGTGCACTTGTATCATTGCATTGAGGATATAATGCTAACCTCTGATTCTCTTACAGAACTAGCAGCAGCAGCAACCAGCCTGCGAGAAGCTCTCACTGACTGAGGTTCGGCAGTCAACGAGGACAAGGTCCAGGGACCTGGATTCTCTGTCAAATTCCTGGGAGTTGTCTGGTCAGGTAAGACCAAAGTAATGCCGGAGGTGGTGATTGATAAGATACACGCATATCCTCGACCTGAGACTGTGAAGCAGCTCCAAACCTATTTGGGTTTAGAGAGTGTTCGTTTCCCATTTGGCCTCCTTGTTGCAACCCCTGCATCATCTCGTGTGACAGAGTGCCCAGTGGGATTGGACCTCTGAGATAGAAGATGCCTTTAAGGTTACAAGGGCAAGCTGCAGCACGAGCCCAAACTCTACGCGTAGTAGATCCAGCCCTCCCATTCTTGCTTATGGTGCAGGTGAATGATGCAGGGTTTGGATGGGGCTTATGGCAGAAGCACAGTTCCCGGAAGGTACTGATAGACTTCTGGTCCCAGTTATGGAAAGGTGTGGAAGCACGGTATTCTGATAGAGAAGCAACTGGCTGCCATATATGCAGCCCTTCTGGACAGTGAGGCCATCACTAATTCCATAACTGTGTCCATGTACCCTGTGGAGGGGTGGCTGCAGTCTTGGGTGAAGGCTCCCCGTACAGAAATTGCACAGATCCCTACATTGACCAAGTGGAGGTACATACTTGGAGCAGTGGGCGCACTTCTTTGCAAGCCCCTTTCAGGTCAATTGCATCCCGTATTGGGACCAATGCAGTTTCAAGCAGAACTCCTGGAGGAGCCTGCTGAGATGGGACATGTACCGAGCCCTATGTAGAAGGTCGGGCTCCCATCCCTGAGGATGCCTAGTACACAGATGGCTTGCGCCATGGGCAGCCCCCGACATGGGCTGCTGTGGCATTGCAGCTGTCCACAGAAACCTTTTGGTATGAAACTGGTGCTGGGCAGTCCAGTCAATGGGCTGAGCTTCATGCTGTGTGGCTGGTCTTTATGAAACTGGCCCAGTGCACATCTGCACCGACAGTTGGGCTGTATATCGAGGTCTAACTCTGTGGCTGCTCTGGTGGGCTGCCCAAGAGTGGATTATAGGTCACTGCCTGTTATGGGGCCTATGCGGTCCACTAGCACTGAAGCACACACTCCCCTCAATAAAGTTGGTGCCTGCTGTTTCACTCTCGTGTTGGCCCCTCTTGTGTTCTTTCAACTGGGCGTACCACTGAAACTTTTCCTTCTCAATCAGCTCGCCGCTGACAATAGCTTTCCTGGGTGACCTAGGTTATAGGTCTTTGCTTTTCATCACTTTGAATATTTCCTGCCAATCTCTTCTGGCCTGCAAAGATTCTGAGAAATAGGCTGACAATCTTATGGGCACACCCTTGTAGGTAATTAACTGCTTTTCTCTTGCTGCTTTAAAAATTCTGTCTTTAACCTTTGCCATTTTCATTTTGATGTGTCTTGGTGTGAGCCTCTTTGAGTTCATCATGTTTGGGACTCTGTTTCTTGGGCTTGTATGTCTGTTTTCTTCGCCAGGTTAGGGAAGTTTTCTGTCATTTTTTCAAATAGGTTTCAATTTCTTACCCTCTCTTCTCCTTCTGGTGCCCCTATTATGCAAATGCTGTTATGCTTGACGTTGTCCCAGAGGCCCCTTAAACCAAGGATCCCCAACTCCCGGGCCATGGACCAGTACCAGTCTGTGGCTGTTAAAAACCGGGCCGCACAACAGGAAGTGAGCTTCAGGTGAGTGAGGTCAAGTTTCATCTGCATTTGCAACCACTCCACAGCGTTAGCGTCACTGCCTCAGTTCCACTTCAGATCAGGATTCTCATAGGAGCACCAGCGCCTGGTGCCAAAAAGGTTGGGGATCACTGCTTTAAACTATCATTTTTTTGGATTCTTTTTTCCTTGTTGCATTTCTGATTGAGTGTTTTCTGCTACCTTATTTTTTAAATCACTAATTCAATCCTCTCCTTCATCTAATATACTGCTGATTGATTCCCTTTAATGCATTCTTCATTTCAGTTATTGTATTCATTTGACTGCTTCTTTTTTGTTTTCTATCTCCATTTTCATGTTTCCTATCCCTTTTTTTGAAGTTTGCACTGAGGTCATGGAGCATCCTTATAATCAGTGTTTTGAATTCTGCATCTGGCAGATTACTTGTCTCCATTTTGTTTAGCTCTTTTCTGTTCATTCATTTAGGACGTTTCTTTGTCTCCTCATTATGGCTGCCTCCCTGTGTTTGCTTCTACGTAGTAGGTAGAGATATTATGTCTCCCAGTCTTGGTAGAGTGGCCTTAGGTAGTAGGTGTCCTGTGAGGCCCAATGGTGCAGTCTCCTTGGTCACTTGAGCCAGGTGCTTCAGGTGTGTCCCTTGTGTAGGTTGTGTGTACCCTCCTGTTGTAGCTGAGCCTTGAATGATGTTAGCACATCAAGAAGAAGGACTGACCCTCAAGCTAATTGGTGAGGACTGGCCATGACTATAGCGGAGGAGCTGTTGTGCAGGAGCAGACACTATGAAGCAGGATTCGCTTTGGCATGGATCTGGTGCCTGCCGAGTTTGTTCTTTGGGTGTGTCATTTGTGGAGGTGGTTGATTGGTGTTCTGGTGCAGGGCAAGGCCAGTTGCTGCCTGTGCCCTGACCAGGGCCACTTGTATGAACTACAAAGTGATCTGCACATGGTTGCCACTTGTGCTGGGCTTGGGACTGATTAGCAAGAAGTACAGGGCACAATGAGGCCAGACGCTGATTGTCTAGGGTTTGTGAGATTTTACAAAGGTCCGCAGCATGAGGCAATATACATCATTTGTATGAAAAGCCCCTGGTAGCAGCTTGGGTGGGGCCGCAAATTGGGTGGGGCAAGCTCTCAAAGAATCACCAGGGCTGGGCAACTGGTGTTAGGTAGGTTGATGGGAGACTCAGATATGGCACTCGCCTGCATGCGGGGTGGGGGTGGGGTTCAACAAAGGAACAATGGTTTCTGTCAGCACTCTTGTCCGGAAGAAAACTGCACCTCCAGCTTTCGCCCTGAAGCTGGACAATTCAGTTCCTCTTTGTATGTCCCTGGCAAATTCAAGCTGCTGCCCCCAGTGCTGGAGCTCAGAGTGAGTCCATCAGCAGTAAGTTCGTGCATGGGCCCTTTAAGAGGAACGCCTGTTACTCCAGCAGACCCACTTGTCACTCAGCCAATCTCTGCTGGTTTTCAGACAGAAGTTACAGGGACTTACCTTCCCAGCACTGAAACCCAGGGCTGGGGAGCTTGGTGCGAGGCTAGGACCCCTTGCTCCTCAAGTGGAGACCTTCGTACCTGAGATATCCCTCCTGATTTTAAAATGCCACATGTCTCTGCTCCTCCCCTCCTACCAGTCTCATTCTTTGGGTGTGTCACTTAAGAAACAAATTACAAGTTATCTATAGGGGCACTATCCTAAACATATAGCTGTTTTATAATAGCCTAAACACATATCTGCTTTTATAATATAAGCTTTTAAATTATAAATATCATCATTAGACATTATGTTAGAGGACTTTAGAAAATACAGGATCAGGTGATATGGGACTACTTTCAGGTGGTTCGAAAGAGTTGATTTCTTCTTTGAGCTTTAATGATCGTTGAAATAAAGTTTCTTCTACGGAAATAGATTAAAAAACACCCCATTCTAACAGCATTCTAACAGTATCAGTGAGCACTTTACCTGAGCATCCAGTGGCACACTGTAGACTTCTGCATCCAGTAAAACAGTGCATGCACTAAATGGCAGTGTTTGATTTGCCAATGTTCTTGCAGCTCTGTAATGAACTCGTAGAACTTCCTGTTCATTAGATACAATGAGTTTTTCCTAGTTGAACAAAGAATTTTAAAAAATCAATTCTTCAACCACTTGTTTTCAAATAAAATAAAACCACTTAAAATGTGCTAAAGAATCTGTGTCTCAGAGTAGTTTTTTTCTTCACAGTAAGCTTGAAAAATTTAGGAACTCTTAGTGTTCTAAAAATGTAAATAAATTTTTTTTCCAAATTGGCATTCTCTTTTAAAAAGTTTGCTTTCTCTCTTCCTCTTTTGTTCCTTTCTTTTCAATTACAGTTGACATTCAATATTATTTTATATTAGTTTCAGCTGTACAGGATAGTGGTTAGATATCTATATAATAAAAATTATCTTTTAAAGTGTACAATGGTGACTTTTAATATATTCACCAAGATGTTCAATTATTGCCACTAATTCCAGAATATTTTCATCATTCCCAAAATCTTTCCCTGGCAACTACTACTCTATTTTTTGTTTCTATGGATTTATTCTGAACATTTCATATAAATGAGATAAACAATACGTGGTCTTTTGTGACTGGCTTCTTTCATGTTGCATGTTTTCAAGGTTCATTTGTGTTTAAGCAAGTATAAGTACATCACTCCTTTTTATGGCTGAAGGATATTCCACTGTGTGAATATACAACATTTTATTTATCCATGCACTAGTTGATGGCCTTTTGGTTTGTTTCCATCTTTGGTCTACCATGAATAATGCTGCTATGACTATTCATGCTCAAGTAAATAACTAGGAATAGAACTGCTAGGTCATATGGTAATTCTATGTTTAACTTGTTGAAGAACCACCAAACTGTTTTCAACAGAAGTATCATTTTATATTCTCAACAGCAATGTATGAGGGTTCCAATTTTTTCACATCCTTGTCAACATCTGTCATTACGTCTTTTCTTATTATAGCCATTCTAATGGGCTTGAAGTGGTATGCCATTGTGGTGGCAGCTTCTCTTTTATAAAAAATACTTTCACAGAAATAAACACAATGTACTCTGATGTTAACTACTTGTAAACCTCTGATAATCACAATATAATCATTCCTTAATGTGTTAGTTAAGTGGGGTTCAAAATTTCCAATTATGTAACATGAAGAGTTACCCTATCAGAAGGTTAATGGAATGATCGAGGCAATTTTCTGCATTTAGCTGAAAGGGAATTCCTAGGGTCCAGCTGCAGATACCATCCTGATCCTGGTGATAGACTTGTGCATCTGGTGGTAACTATCTTCTTTGGCTTAACATCAATTAGGAGAAGTCTGGTTAGCACTTCAAGGACAGAGGTAATGATATGCCTAAATATTCCACTTGAGATCATCATTCTTAATGTTGTTATCTTTAAACTTCTAGAGCAGAATCTCTCAAATAATGTCTTCTGAGAATGGGTTTTACATTTCCCAAAGCATTGCTTCCACTTAGTTCTTAGGGAAGGCATAATGGGGCATGGGGCTGGGGCTCTGGCTGCAAGTTGTGTTCATTCATTTAATATAGTATTTAAATGCTATTGTTTTCTATGGGAAAAAAACCTCAGAACAGCAGTTTTTAAGCTGGGTTCTTCACACGCCCAACAATCCTATAGATAGAATGAGGAAAGGGTCATCTGTAAACTTGGATGGGAAAAGAATGTCTTTATTTTCACTAATCTCCAACTGGCATTTCTTTTAATTATGAACATATGCTGCAAACCACAGTAATATAAGAAGTATGACAAGCATCTTTGTCATCCACATAAATCACAAATATTTTCAATTTATGTTATAGTTGTTGTAGATGTTGTCCTCCAATATTTACACTAATTTCTTCTTTGAAATTCCAATAGTTATCACACACAATAGCAGTTTTCCTTTATAAAGATAACTGTGCAACACAGCTGTCCTACTATCAAGCAATTCTGTAGCTAGTAGTTTATTCTGTAACCAAATTGTCAAGTTGTTTATTTTCACACTGGTTAGACATTTAAGTTGCTTTCTAGTATTCTGCAATTCTAAATTATTTTGTTGCTCAATATGTGGAAGGATGTGAGTCATTTTCACTACTTGTTAAAGTTCTGCAAATTGTACAGTTCAAATGACAACTCTTACATGTGTGTAAGGTGGCATGGCTTTTGTATATGCCTGACAGGTAAAAAAGCTATTGATATGTATTATTTCACCTAAATTCTTAGTGCTAACAAATTGCTCAGGGACATGGGTCATGCACAGCATTGTAAGTTCTGTTATCAGTGTTTCTTTATTTGTTGTTCTTGTAGTAATGCCATAAATTTATTTTAAAACATGATTCTGAGAAAAGATTTTATATTTAGAGATTGTTACAGGGGTTGATGGCACAAAAAAAGGTTAAGAACCTCTGCCCTAGAGAACTAATCATATATGAATCAAAGAAATTATATACAAGGTTTTGTTTATATATGAGTATGGGTACATTCCTGTGAAAAAGAATCATAGCTTCTACCACATTTTCAGAAGTTCCTGACTCTCCCAAAAGATTAAGGTGTTATTTTTGTCAAGCAAAGTGAAATAACTTTTATGATTTTTATAAAAAGGTTTTTTCCCCCCCTGTCATTTCATGCCAAGACTAACCAGTAGAAACTAGAATACTAAGGCAGACCTAAAAGGGCCAGTAAGCACAGCCTTTGTTAATTTTAAGTATTTTGCACCAAAGTAGCGCTGGTACCAAGCAACAATTCCAAAATGTGGAAATCCAAATGTCCAACTAGGAATTTACTGTTACAGTTCTGTAAATCCAACAAATGACAAGAAATTATTAGACACTTTTATACATCAAAAAATATACTCAACATGAATTGTAACATGGAAGAAGGTATCCTAAAACAGGCTTAAAAATTCTCCATCTGATTGCATAAGCACAAGGTAACAAACAACTTCCCAAAATGGTTCTAAATAAGAAAAATTCACTAATATAAAATTGTAGGCCATCATAATCTATTGTGAAAAGTTACTTTTAGCGTAAATGTAAATATTTCTTACCCTTTCAATACTGTGTTGCAAACGTAGTTTCATCCTTACAACTTCCTGTTGCCGAAAAAGCTCTTTAAGTGGATCTGACAGTGAAGGAGGTGGTGTAATCTAAATTAAAAAAAAATTAGTTAAACGTATTAGGTTTAATTTATAATAATAGGCTATTCTTATAAAATTAAGCCCTTTTAGTAGATAACTTCATGAAAATATAAATTCTGATATTCTCTGAAATGATAATGGTAACGATTATACAACTGGTTGTTACTGCTCAATTTCAACTATTTAAAACACAGTGGGGCATTCCAGCAAACTTACATGTTTTGAGACCATAGCAAATTTCAAAGAGCAAATCAGAAGGACTAAAGAAGTTATTTATTAAAGAGAGATACTTTAAAGTATCATTAAGTGATAGCTCACAGACAGGGAGAGGAGTCTCAAAAACAAAAAAGCATCTAGCAAACAATCCTGAAGATTATAGCAGTCTGAGTGTATCAGTACTCAGTGTATTGCAGAAATGGTAAAAATCAAGCACTAAAGTGCTGAGTTTTACATTTAATGAATTAAGTCTTTTATAAAATAGGTGAAATTGTTTTCTAATAGACTTGTGGTTTCCAAACTTCTTTATAACATGTGATAATCCATTTTCTTTATCCATACTCCAAAAAGCTTATGATTGGTTAATCTCTAATTTGATTATTCTGGTGGACTGTGCTTTCTGGTAGATGCTGGAGGTTCAGAAAGCTGACCCAATCTATTCATGTACTCTATCATTAACATAAAGACACATCCAAGTATGGCAACAAATGTCTGTGATCCTTGAATATTCTTCTTGTTGTACCATATCATGAAGCACAATGTTTGTCTCATCTTCAGAAAAGTCAGAAGAGTCAACTAAGTTATACTGTGCCAGACATACTGAGATATATTCCTTTATCCTAATAGGCTGACAATAATTATAAGCTAGGACAAGAAATGGGGACAATATTGATACTCCAAGAAGTTCTCATTTAAATAAGTTCTTTAAAGTGTTACCTATATTTCAAGCCTATGATACAACTGCATTTCAGTTAAAATTTCTTACCCTTTAAGGGGAAATAAAAGAAACAGAAAAATTCTTAGTGTGTATTCTTTGAATCATTAACAAATTATTTTGCTTAAAGTATGACAAATTTACTTATAACTCTATTCTTTTAAATCTACTACTACTGCTTATTACTAGTAGGGTTATATAAAAATCTGCCTTTTACGATTTAAAAGGCACTAGCATCAGGTATATTCTGTGGATGTGGGACTAAAAAACCATCTTTCTTTAAACTTTTTTTCTCTGAACTGGGCTTTGGAAGGAGGAACACGTGGCAAAGGCTTTGTGAAACAGACAGCCTGGGGATCATCATGTACAGTAGGGTAGTAACTACAGCCAAGCCTAGAAAAGTATGGGAAGTCCTTGTATATGCTGATGGAGATTTTGGTCTATAGAAAATTGAGTCTCTAAAGATGTTTAGCTGGGTAGTCACATAATCAGATCTGAGGGTTTTTTTTTTTTTTTTTTAAAGGGAATGAGGACAAATCATTCTTTGTGGTCTACGTGAAGTCTGACATCAGAGCGAATGGCATGGTATATGGTTATATCTGCCCCCACCAACCTTCCAGGAATGAGGCACTTAGCCTCCAACTCCTAAGACTGTTTGTTGGTGGCTGACAGTTCTCACTGGAGTTCTAAGAAATGATGATTCAGAGAAGCAAGCTGGTGTGGCCAAGGTCATGTTTCCTTCCTGACTGTAGGTTATTTATCAGAAAGGCGATCCCATTCCAGAGATCCCATGGGTTCAGCCGAGGTCATTGTTGCAACTGCATTTCAGTTCCATTTCTCACTCTGCTCAATTCTGCTTCCCTCACACACTTACATGTATTGTTCCTCAGAGCACTCACCAATAAATCTCTTGCACACAATCTCAGAGCCAGCTTCCTGAGGAATCAAACCTATGTCTGAAAGTCATTTAGGTGAGGATGCCCAGGAAGCAAATACATTTGATTCTGGAGGTCAAAAGAGATGATATGGAGATTTTTTATAAGATTTTTTGGGGACTAACTGGCACATGGAAAGACTGCTGAAACCATGGCGATAGATAAGACCACACTGACAAAAAGCTGACTGAAGAACTGATTCCTAGACAACTCAGATGTTTAAAGTGTGGATAGACGAGTAATTAAAAGAGATAGAAAGATGAGTCAGTGAGGCAAGAGAAGCAAAAAGAGAGGAGAACCACCAGGAAAGACTGAGGCAGGGTGGGGGGATTTTATGAAGATTAAGATGGCCACAGTGTCAAATATGACTGAGATCAAGTAGAAAAAGAAAGAGGTCAATGAATCTGGCAATTACAAGCTCACTGGTGACCACTGCCAACGCATAACAGTCAAAAGATGAAAAGGAGGGGATATAGAAGAAACATGAGGCACAGACTTCTCTCCCAGAGCATGATAGTGAAGGAAAGAGAAAGGGTGAGCTTGACAAACTGACATAGTCAAGGGGTAACTTTTTTTTCCTAGGATGGAGACCCAATGTTTGGAATGGGTGGATAAAGGCCAACGGAGTGGGGAAATTGAAACATATACTAGCGAGAAGTATTTTAATAGAGGAAGGTTCAGAGAAGACTGGAGGGAATAGGATCAAAAGTACATGTAAAGGAATTACTCTTTAAAGAAAGGTACAAAAGGAAAAGCAGATAACGAAAAACAAAATACTGTAGACCAGTATTGGTCAATAAGGCAGCCACTAACCACACATGGCTACTGAGCATTTACTGAAATGTGGCTAGTTTAAATTGAGATGTACCGTAAGCGCACCAGATTTCAAATAATTAGCACACACAAAAAAATGTCAGTATAATTTTTCTATATTGGGTTAAATAAAATATTACATTAATTTCACCTGTTTCTTTATACTTTTTAAAATGTGGCTACTAGATTAATTTGAAACTACATATGTGACTTGCATTGTATTTCTACTGGATAACACTGTATATCTAGTGATGTTACTTACTGTGGGAATGCAAATCTTGCTTAAGGGGTTTCCGTCCAAGAGGTACGATCCATTAAATGTCACGTATTCATCATAATACTGAGGTGCTTGAGGAATAACGCTACACAACAATTTGCGCTTTTCTTCAATTTTTTTCCTTATATGCAAGTATTCAAAATATGGATTCGCTCTCTCTGAACTGTATGGTTGAATCTCATCTAGTTTCAGAGAATCTACAATGGCTGCCAGAGACTGTTGAGTTTTCTCTTTTGCTTGTAGTAAAGACGGACTCACTTGCACAGGTTGAGGTACACGCGACACTTTTCTCTTCCGTGGGTGATGAATTTGAGGATCATCTTCTTCAGTTAATCTTATTCTTCCTCTGGGAGATGAAGATTCACTGTCTTTTTCTGGTAATAGTGTACAGCTAGCAAGAATCTGTTTGCTTTGATTTGCCATTGTATTTGCTTTGTTCCTAGTCATCCTTTGAGGGATTTGGCTTTCAGTTTTATCATCTTCAGCATTTTCTTCTAATTCTACTTTAATTAGTTGACCATCTTTGTGCATTTCTGGCTGAGCTGGTTGCTGTGAATGGTTTTCCAGATTTGATAAAGTGCTTTGTTGTGATTCATCATCTTCAATAGAAAGCAAACACTTTTCACTTTCAGGATCAAGTTTTGGATTATCTTGTTCATTTAGGTTTCCTTTTGGCATCCCTGCATTTTCACATAAATCAGAATCGCACTTATCATTCGAATTAGTAAAAACCAAACTCTCCAGTTTTTCTTTTTCATGTGAAATAACCTGAATATCAGAAATGCTATTTTCAACCTCACGGCCAATGGAAGACTTATACATTAGTTTGCTAAACGTATAGTGTATATTTAGCTGGGAAGAGGAATCACTTCCATTAAAGTCCTTTCCTGATGGTAAAACAGGCAAAGTATTAGCTTTCTCAAAATTTGGCAATGCTTCTTTAATAGTGCTTTCAGAGTACACTGGAACAAAGGCATCTGTCTTTTGAACATCTGTTAGGGGAAAATTATTTTCCATATCTTTTGTAGATTCAGTATCAGTATCTAAAACAGAACTGATAATTTGAACTGCATCTTTCTGTTGTAAAATACCTGGCTCTTGATTGGCAACATATGACAAAGACATATGTTTAGAAATAGATTCAGCATCTGCAAGTGACTGGCTGTGGAAAGAGCAAGGTTGCTGTGAAGGCAGAAAGGCTGCTGCATCCTGAGCACAAGAGTTTACTGGCAGTTCAGCCTGGTGCAGAGATAAAAAGTCAGTATTCTGTTCTTTCAATATTTTGTTTTCGGAATTACAAAAACCCTGGCCAGAAGAATCTTGATCAGGTGTACTAGAATTTGGGCAGATAAAGTCACTGGTGCTTAATGATTCCAGTCTATCAGCAGGTATCTCCATTTTATTTTGGATCACACCAACTTGATTAGATGGCTCTAAATGTACAGGACTGTCTATTAAAGTGCCCACTGGAGCAGTATTCTTGATAACATTTATATCGGTTGAAATATATTTGCTGTTTACAGATCTAGATGGAGAGGCTGCAAAACTGGAATGTATGTTAGACACATTTGAAAGTTCTCTTTCAGGCACATTTGAAGATACCTCAGGTTTGGGAGAAGGACAAATATCTCTTGGCGCAGCTAAGCCACCTTGATTGTTTTCTTCTATTGTTTGGAATTGTTTTGTATGTTCACAAATGACAGATGGCATGCTACACTTTCTAACTTCTACACTTGGTCTCCCCTCGTTTATAACTAGTTTAACATCATCTACAGAAGATGATCGGAGATGGGATGTTGGAAGTCTGCTTGTATATGGTGGTTTAATCCGCTCTGGCAGTTCAGGTAGGCTATCCAACTCTCTTTCATGAAGGGCAGGAGATTTGGCAACTGGCAGAAAAGGTGACTGGGAAAAAGACATTTGGGAATCTGAACCCTCTAACATAAAGTCAGAGTCATACTCAACTGGAAGCCTTGGAGTTGTCACTGTAGTATGACAGGAATCTTCTGAGCTAGCAACCGAAATCATGGATACAGATCTGGAGCTGAGACCCGGCTTTTCACTTTCTGATCTAGGAGATCTGTTTAAGCTATTATCTGAAACAAAGGATGATTTCCCTAAATTCATTATAGTTTTGGTGTCAACAGATTGTGATCTGTTACTTATAGCATCTTTACATTGTTTCTCCTTGGTATAAGCATCAGTCAACTCTGAACTCTTTGACCTCATAAGCTCTTTATTTTTGGACTCAGCTAGTGCATGCTTTGTTATTTTCTCTTTGTCTTTTACTTTAAGTTCTAAACAATTACGATTTCTCAACCGTTCCTTTTCTTTTTGCTTAATTTTTTCCTTATGTTTTTTGTGCCACTGTTCTATTTCTAGGTCTTTAAGGCTCAGCATTCGTTCAAAACTTGTCTGCATTAAATCATCATTCAGTAACCTCTTTTCTTTAGGTCGAATATCTTTTGATACTAGTGATGACTTAGGTTTGGGCTTATCTGCTTCAGATTTTAGTCTGAGTAAACTATTTAGTTGAATTTTATCCTTATGTTTGTCTCGTTCTTTGTATCTGTCTATATCTTTATCTTTTTTATCTTTTTCTTTTCCATCAGGAGTTTTCAAAGGTTCATCTTTTGTTTTTTCTTTAACAGATAAAGTTTTGTCATGTTGTACTTTACTACTGTCTGCTATACTTGACTTCTTCTCTTCCTGGAAGTGTTTGCAATTATTTACACTTTCTTTATCTCTAGATTTTTCCTTTTTATCTATCTCCCTGTCTTTATTTTTGCTTTTTTCTGATTTAGTGTAGTCACTATTATCTGACTGTTTGTTTTTTTTTTCCATCAAGTGCTTTTCTTTGCTTTCCACTACATGCCTCTCTTTTTCAGGTTTTTCTTTGTCATGTTTTCTATCCATCTTTTCTCTACTTTTCTCTCTGTCATCAGTTTTCTTAATAGTAATATTTTTTATCTTCTCACCTTCTTTATAACATTTCTCTGTGTGATGTGAATATAGCTTGTCTTTTTCTTTTATTTTGTCAACACATTCACTATCTAATTTATCTTTCTCTGACTTATGCTCATGTTTTACCTTCTTCTCTTTTTCAGAATTTTTTCTTTCAGCTTTCTCAACATCCTTTTCTTTACTTTGAAATCGTTTCTCAGATTTCTCTTTATTTTCTTTTATATGTTTTTCTTGTTTTTCAATTTCTATTTCCTTTTCCATTGAATGTAACCCTATAGAATCCTCACTGGCACTTATACCTAAAGAACTGAATTCTATTTCTTTATCTATAGGTACATTCTCTCTTTCTTCTTTTAAATCTTTTTTTTCCTCCCTAAAGGATTTCTCACTTTCCTTTTTGACCTTTTCTCGTTCTTCTTTAAAGTTCCTCTCTTTTGAGACATGCTTTTCTTTGGGTGATTTATCATCTTTTATGTTTTTTTCCAACTTTGACTTTTTTTCTAACACTAGGGAGTCATGTTCCATATTCAAAAAGAGATCTTCAGTTTCATCACTTTTAAAAAAGTTCTCTTTCCAAAATTCTCTATCAAATTCCACACTCCGCTGCAGTTCTTTACCACCATCCCTATTTTTGTATTTTTCCTTTTCACCTTCAATTTCTTTTTTATGCTTTTCTTTTTCCCTCTCTTTATGTTTCAATTTATGCTTTTTTAATGTTTTACCCTCTTTATCCATTTTTTTCAGCGTGCAATCTGAATTTTCAAATGCTGGACTATGATCTTCATCCTTTATTTTAGCAATTGACTTTTCGGCAAATTCTAGGTGGAAATCTTTCTGATGTTTATTTTTTTCCTTATGCTTACAAGATTTTACACTTGAACTCTCTGGCAAGAATTCAGATTCTGCGTTATCATACCGAACAAGATCAGGCTGTAATGACATTTCAGAACTTCCCGGTGATAAACATGTTTTGGTATGTTCTTGCTTTAGTGGTGCTGACTGCTTTTCACTTAGTCCACAAGAATGTTTGGGAGATTTACCAGTGGAAATATGAAATAAATGTAATGATGTATCATCTTTTGGGCTAAAAGATTTCCTAAAATTCCCCTCCTCTCTGGTCTTTTCTGAACAGTCTAGAGTAGTATTAACTGTCAAGTTTGTTACTCTCGTATTTTCTTTCCCCTCTTTTTCTTGCTTCAGCTCTTGGTTCTCTTTATTTTTGTTCTGGTTCTTTAATTTTCTTTTAACTTTGCCTTTCTGTTTGTGTTCATTTGAAACTCCATATTCCTTTTTGGTTTGTATATCAGAATTTGATGTTTCAGGGACAGAGCATGGAGTAGAAACCTTTTTGTTCTGAAGAATTTCTTCATCTGAACTTTCAGAACTTGAATACAATACCCTAGATGGCTTTTGTTTTTTACTTCTAAATGATTTAGGAAAGAAAGCTTTTTCTTGTTTTGCAAATAAACTATTCTTTTCTACTTCAGATTCATTCTCTTTTCGTAGCTCTTTCCTAAGAATATGCCTATCATCAATCATTTTATTTAATTCTTCATCATCATCATCTTTGAACTCATACTCATCAAGGGCAGATGGAAGAGGAGCTTTACTGGGAATTACTTGTTTACTTTCACTGATGAGAGAGTCTTTCTCAGTCTCAGAGTCAATATTTTCATCAACGCTGGAAGGATTTACAGACCGAACCTCTTCAGAATCTAGAATAAGAAAAGAAATCTGTTGTTGGCCAAGACAATTATCAGAAAAATAAGATAGAGAAAAAATAGCATATATAGTAAATATTTTAAACAATTCAGAAAAAAATTTCAGATTTATATGTGAATGCAATAAAAATATGTAAGAACTCTGCTACAAGTGTCGTGGAAAAGCTTTATAGAAAATCTGCTTCAGGATGAGATCCCTTGACACCTCTAAAAGCATACAATATACTAAATTTATAATACATATATCATAAATACACAATATGAAGAAATTCACAACCCAAGGAACTTAGGGAAACACTGGCTACTAACGTTATGTAAAATTTTACATATATGTACATTTTTTTCCTGTACAGACTATTTAACTTGATTCTTTATTGCAAAAAAGGTTAAGAACCACTAACTTAGAGTTTAATTAAGTAAACATCAGATTGTTTGATATGTTTCAAGAATTTTTGTTATTAAAATCTTAAGGGATCAAGTGATTCCCATAATGGACAGTAATTTAAATAAAGGTGAATGGTTTTGACTATACAAGAAATGACTACTTGGTTTAAAAAAAAAAAACCCAAAGAGTACCCCCTCATTACATAATCAAGATTGTAACAGATAAATTGAACATGCAATTTGAAAAAAGCTACTCTGTTCTTTAGCTTTCTTATCTATAGTAATGTATCCTGATATATATTTCAATATAATAGAGGAAATAATAGGCCCAGAATTCCTACATATTTTTAAGTACACAAAAATTTAAGTACATAAAAATTTAATTGCATCCAAACTGTTGTATAAATGTACACAAAGTACTGCTATATTCTATTTCTTGATATCATTTCTAAGAAAAATATTTTATTCCTTCTAGGTGGGCACCTTAGCTGAAATGTTGTACACATGGGGCCTCTAACTGAAAAGAAAACCCAGGCCTCTCTGACCAAGGGGTTAAGAGTGTGGGGGAACCAAACTCATTACAAAATAATACTTCATTTGCTAAGTAGTTAATATTAAAATTATAAATTTAATACATTAATCTTCTTCTAAAGTGATCTAGCTCTCAAATATTCTCTTTACACAAAAATTCAAATTCCAGGAGTATTTTGGAATGTCTATAAGGTATTGTACACTGTAGAACTCTAGAGAGATCACTATCTTGTTTTTGGAGAAGATATTCCAAGACAATATTACTAAATGCCAATGAGTTATATAGTTATACTGACACATGGTAATAGAAAAGAGAACATTTTTGAAATTATAATTACTTGTACATATGCAAAAAAAAAATAACTTTCCATTTCCAATTATCAATACTGCAATACAAAGTATCAAACTACAAAACTTTGTTGCAAAAAAGTAAAACCTACTTTAGTATTTATTTTGGTCCTCGATTATATGAATACCAAAATATGTTCTTATGCAACAGGCATTCTCTGTTAATCTCTTATTTATAATTTTTTCTTAAGACTTCTCTACTGGTAGTTTTCAAGGATTTAATTCTTCATGGCTTATGTATAACTATATTCCGTTTTTTGTTAGTTTTACTGGAAATGGAGTATGATTTTTTCCCTTTGCATATCCCACAAAATCTCAGTTCTGCACTTAGAATCAGTCATCAATAAATACTTATTATGCTCCGACAGGCACACAGAGCTAGGAGCTAGTAGTGACAAGATGAAAAAAAAAAAAAAAAAAAAAAAAAAAAAAGCCACGCTCTTAACAGTTATACAATCTGAGAACTGTTACAATGGCAGTAGATAGTAGGCCCAAACGGTGCACCTGGGAGATTCTGCTTAGGAGAACTAGAGGAAAAAAGCAGGCTTCTCAAAGAAGTAGCACTGAAGCTGAAACATGAAGAATATATAGGAATTTCAGGAAGGATTTCAGGGCATGAAAATTAATTATAAATAGGTAGCTTAAATCACAGCATGTATATAGTTTCATATATGCCTTTTTTTATTTAACAGATCATAGACATTTTATTTTGAAGCTACATTTTCTTCACTACTATTTTTAAGGGTTGCATATTACAATGAGTTAATACATAATCATTTAAACAGATTCTTTTATTGAGGGGACATTCAAGTTGCTTCCAATTATTTGATATTGTAAATATTTAATGATGCAGGAAAATTTTGTATATATCATTACTTGAAAACAGCAGTATATCAATTTGTGTACATGTGTATGTGTGTGTAGGAAAAAAGAAACAAGAGAAATACATCTAAACCGGATACGTGTTAAACTCTGGCTGGAGGAAATATAGGTAATTTTTATTCCATTCTTCAAGCTTTCCTGTATTTTCCAAATTCCTCACATAACACATGTATTGCTTTCATCATCACAAAAATTTTTTTTTAAAAAGTTCACCTTAAGGCTGCCAACATGGCATCATCCTGGGGCTGTTAGAAGGAAGAACCATTTTCAGGATCTCCAGCTTCTCACCAGTACCTCCATAGTCACTTCTCCGGTCTTCTTGACCAGATATAAATGTAGAGGGTACTCTCGCCCACCTGAGGCACTGTGGGCATTAGAGACCTGACCCTGGAACTCTAAAACATCATTGAATACTGAGAGTGAACAAAGATAGTCTTGCCTTATCCTACTGTTTGTGGGAAAGACAAAATAAGCAAGAATCATAGGCCAGACACCCATCCGTGAGGATGGAGGCTTCTGACAACCAGATTTGAAAGTAATTTCTCCTTGATGGAGTGTCTGCAAAGAAAGGAAATCACAATCTAATGGAAGGAAAACATGCAAACCAATGATCTCAAGTCGCTTCTCTAAGTGCTGTGAGATGCCAGAGAAAGCCATTGAGTTTTGTCTGTAGCATCTCAGGGCCTTGAAGGCACAACCACTGGCACCAGAGCACAGGAGAGACCCTGCCAATGCCAGAGCACAGGGAGGACATCCTAGAACCGTTCACTTTTATCTGTTTCTCCATTTTGCCTTTTGTGCAGTCCTAGAGATCTCCCTAAACTCCTTAATCTACCACCGATGGATTTCATGGACTCATCTTTACTTCTTTGACTCTAAAGTATAAAATAAAGAACGAAACTGTAATTTTTGGGGTGATCATTTAAGTTCTATAAATGTCTAGACACTATGTTGTAAACGTGAAAGAAACATAATCCAGAATGTCTAGTGTAATTGAGAAATAAAAAATTTATTAAAAAAAAATTCACTAACACATGTAAAATGGTATCAGTGTTTGATTATTGGTGTAGCTCATTTTTCCACATGTATTTCTTCCCATAACATCACTATAATTTCTTTAGCCTATGTTCTTTTGGTCCTTTTTTTTGCCTATGCATATTTATACATTACTTAAATTATACTACACATATATATCTTATGTATATTTTACTTATAGTGCTTATCATTTTGAATATATGCATTAAAGGCTAAATTCAAATTCTCTAAGGCTTACACATATATGTGTACCCAAAGAGATGCAAGGTGGTTTCTCATTTGTGTTTCTGATTCATCAACTGAAGATAATTAAGCAATGCTTTCCGATGCAGATTATACCTTTCTTCCTACGGTTCTTTTTAAAAGACTCATATTTTTAAAAAAGGGAAGTGTCAGTTCTAAAGTGAATAAGTTAGCCTGACACTCATTAATGTTCATGATGAGTGGAATCACTCCAGTGAAGGAATGTAACCTGACTTAGTCACTGAGTTGCAGGTACCTATCAAGCTGTCTCCTCTGCACAGTGGTACTCAGAGCCAGTAGCAATGACCAGAAGCTGGCTAGTCTGTGATCTCAGCAAAGATCCTACCTCTGTGGTGTCACTGCAGACCAGACTGAAATCCCTTTTATTCTCTAAGCAATCTTAGATCTTTTGATTTACTCTAACTACCCAGGAACATAAAGCTGGTCCTGAACTCTAGTGTAGTTGTAGCTTTTTTAAAAAGTGTTTGTTCTGTCTTAGGAGATGATTGTTTATAGTGAGAAAATTACATAGATTCTCTATATCCTCAAATTCTTATAGTTACAATGGCCACGGTTATCACTATACTAAGTTATTTTCCATTCTGTTTGAATATTTTTAGTTTTCAATATCTAATCAATAAATTTAAACTTGTATTTAAAACATTTTATCAAATTATTTCTGAAAAAAGCTCATTTAAATCTTTAATGTTTATCATCTCAACAATTTTATTTGGGAAACTAAGAAAGAAAAAAAGAAGGTTAAGCAATCATTAACACAAAATTTTTTGTTAAAGCATTTTTCTTCATAAAAAAACTGCTAAATAAAATAGAGCTTAATTGATTAAAAACACAAGTACATCTGAAAGCTGCTCTGGTACATCTTGAGGCACTTTCAGAAACTGCCAAAAAACACTAGTGACATCTAGAGAATAGTTAAATGTTATTTGAAATCACTATTATCCTTAGGCTTGACTTTTTCCCTTCTGAAGCTACCAGAAATTTCCATTTTTTTTTCTTGTGTGGTATTCAAAAAAAGCAGCAAGCAAATGGAGCCGATGTGACTAATGTAGGGAGATGACAGTACATAAAGTAAAGCCCTCCTTTAAAATCTCTCCAAATAACCAGTATGCATTTGACAAAGCAATTACATTTCACATGCCTAATAAAAAAAGTCAGCAGATGCTGGGCTTTTCGGTTTGAATTATCTTAATGATTATTATTTTTTGAAAACAATTATTCTACTAATGCCACATGTATTTCCAGAGTGGTTGATAATGATACAAAACTAAATATGCTGTGACCCTAACTTTAAAGAACTTACAGTCAAGTCTCAATTTGTCCTTTGAGATTCAACGAGCTAACTTGTAACTTCTTGGACTTCTTTCAGTTTTCTTAACTCAAGACTGAAAACATTCAACTCATTTACTTTCTCTTCCACAACTGCTTCCTCTTGCTGCTTAAAGCCAGTATTTTCCACCTCTCTGGCATAACCACCAATCTACTTATTCAAACTAAAAAACTTCAAACTGTTTTCAATCCCCTCAATTCAACTTCCAAATTCAACTGTTCAGAGTTTCAATTTCTGGACCATCTCTTGAATCCATCTTTCCTCTATTTCCACTACCACTGTCCTAGCTCCGGTTCTCATTACTCTTGCCTACATCAATTATCACCTTAAACCACAATGTGGCCAGCACTATATGTCATATTGTCCCTTTTCATCTGAAGGCTCTCTACTCTAAATTAAAACAAAAATTCCAATGATAGTATAAGACTTTTCAAAATTTGAAGTACCATTCCACTACTACCATTTATTGAATCTTATTATTTGCTATGCAAATAGTATTTGATCTTCACAGCAGCAATTATTATGCCCATTTAAGAGATATGTAAACAAAGTCACAGCCAGCCCAAGGTATTTGCTTGACTTTATGATGTATTCTACATTGTCTCCCATTTTTCATTCCTTCTTGCTATACACATTAGTCATACAAGTATACTACACTTCCTCCTCTCCAAACTTCCACGCATACTTATATGGATTCTTATCAGTTGCTCTTTATTATTTCCCATCTACTTAACTAGGAGATATTTTAGATTAGTGGTCAGAGAGAGCAGTTCCAAAACTTACATATAGGAAGGACCTAAAGGTAGTAATCTGTTGTGGGGAGGATGTTGGGTAGGGCACTTGTGTTGAGGCTAGGTTTGCATTGGTATTTACATGGGTAATATGCTTATTTGGAGTGGTTTGGAAGTGGGTAAAGTTAACTTCTCATTTACCCCTTGGGAACATGGGAACATCACTGTCTTGAAATCATTCTGAAAGATCTTTTTTTTTTTTTTAAATCCCTGTTATTCTGATCACAAGAATATGGGAGGTCAAAGATTGTGTTTCTCAGAAAAGGAAAGGGGCAAAGGGAGGCTACCTGCTTCACAATATTCCTCAAAGCATTCCACCTATTCTAGATGAGTAAGTGCTTAAATATATGCATACACCCACACACGACTCATCTTTCTGTAAACTTACAAAGGTATACTACTTGATTAATAGCATCTACAGAGAATGAAAAATCTGTATTTTATATTTGTAGGATGGAGGACGATAGGAGTGGTAGTGTGCTTAATGAAGGAAAAAAAAGGCTTATTTATGGAATTTTTGGAGTCTTTTCTGGGAGGGTAACCTCCAGTGAAGTAGTTGTAATTCTCTGCTTCTGTCTTCCACATTACTCAACAGGTATTTCAAATATAAGTCTATGATTTATACTAAGAGACTTTCATAATATCTAGCATATAGTAGGTACTTAATAAATGTACAAATAGAGAATTTTAGGACTGTATTAAGACATCAAGAAATTAAGTGGAGCTGTGGCTTATGGTGGGATAGGGCTGTACAAAGGGATATAAACATGAAATACAAATTTATCCAATTTATAATTTTGTATAGTATTCAGGTGGCGAATGACGTTGCCACTGACTACTGTTTTGCTAATTCACTGCTGTTGTCTCCTTTAAACTCAGCAACTGAAGAGGGTGTCTGTCAAACATTTCATCCACTTGCCATTAGTTCCAACATCATCTGCCAGGTAGAGCACAAATCTGTTATCTGATTTGCTCTAAGCCACCCTTAGCTTTCACAAGTCTACTTTCACACATTATGCCCTAATACACCTATCTTCCTATATTGAGCTCACACTTTTGCATATCAGCTGTTGAACATTTTTCAATTAGCCAGAAATTTATTTTTAAACAATGGTATCATCTTTATAGAGTTTGTAGAATTATTTGAATACCTATGTATTTTGTAATTTATGAAAATGGAAAAATTGCTGACACTAGTAATACAATTAAGATAGAAACTGCCAGATGTAATAAAAGTAAAAAATCCTTAGCCTCCTTCAGAAGCTCACTGACATGAAGATTGTTCAATTGTGAAAGAAAATACTAGATATAGCTATATATCTACATGCAAATATATATAGATATAGATATATAGAGTGTGTAAACATTTTGAAAAGTCATGATGAAAAATAAGGTTTTAAAATTATGGGCAAAATCAGTATGTAAAATATTTTAGTAACTTATACAGAGAGTTTATGCCAATTTTAAGTGCTAGAAATTAGTTTAAAAAGAAGCCTAATGTTCACCTTGGCCTTGACAAAAATTAAGAAAATTGACCAGAACTACTAAAATAATCTCCTGTTCAACCTCCAGCAAAATCCCCTTGTATCGCAAGAATCTTTTCCCTCCCAACATTAAAGTCAGTTTTCCATTAAACTCACTGTAGATAAATTAAGAAAATTTGAATTGAGGTAAGAATATACTTGGAAAAATAATTTTCCTTAAATGAAACATGAAGATGCAATGAACAAAATCCAGATTTTGGGAAAATTTACCAGGCAAATGATCAGGTTATTTCAACAAAAAATTGCAAGAACATAAGAATGAAAAGGGGATAGCTATAAATTTAAACAAGATACTCAGACATATCACCCAACTGCAATATATAAACTTTATTTGCAATATATGAACTGATTTTGAAGTTAAAAAGACTATGATTTTATCAGGCAATCAGAATTTGGAATAATAACTGGATTTAATAAAAACAATTTTAGTTTAGGTATAATAATGGTATTGTGGTTATGTTTAAATTTTTTTTAAATCCTTTTTTTAGAGATACCTATGAAATTGTTTCCAAGAAAATGACTTCAAAATGATGGGGTAGGGAAGAATGCAGAGAGGCACAACACTGGCCATAAGGTAATTATTAAAACTGGGTAATAAGTACATATGGGTTCATAATACTATTTTTTCTACTTTTGCATATATTTGAAAATTTCTATAATAAAAGTAAAAATATTAATTTGTTTATAAATTTTAATCTATCTTAAAAATGTTTTAAATAATGAATACATTCTGCAATGTACAGAATAAAACAAACCAAAACCCCTAGACATGTATACTATATTTAGTTTTTAAAATAATTTTCTTAATTTTCTGAACAAAACCAGGTAACATGTAAACATACTTTCAGGAATACATTACATATGAAAATGCATCCTTTCATTAAAATTTTTAAATCAGTAGGCTCTATGGCAAAAAACTTCCCCCAAACCCCCACATACTTTATTTTTAGAAGTGTTTTTACATAATAGAAGCTGAAACACTCAAATATAACGAGGAGTTTAGTCATGGCACACATCATAACAGATATCATTAAGTCAAATAAACATTCCTCAAATTCATATTGTGATTATATGCTGACATCGGGACCATCTGACTTTGAACTTTTCATGACTTTGAACTTTTCAGTATGGTATAATGGAAACGTACACAGTTTCTGCCTTTAGCACTATGTTCAAATCTTTGTTCTGCCACTTAACAGGTCAGCAATCTGTTATTAGGGATTAACTCTTAGGGCTGTTGTGAGGATTAAATTAATTTATGTAATGTACCTAGCATATCCTGGCATATACCATGCATGTGATAAATATTAACTCACTGCCTAGAAAGAGAAAAACGTAATTAAAAGCATTTAAAATAAAAAGTATGTTTAACATTAAATACTGCCAAATTCAATAAAGCACATATGTTAAAAAGGACAAATTCCACAACTTTTCATATTTGCTTAACTTTCTATCAGAAGACTGAAAACAAAAAGGTTCAGGCTGACTTCAGGCACTTATTTCACTTATTACAGGGTTACAATAGAAGTACGTGGTCCTTTAAAAGAGGGCAGTGGAAACCACCAGTCTTTCAAATAAACGAAGAACATATGTAGATATAGACTTTTTGTGGCGGTGAGGGGAAATTAGTAAGGGTAGAGAAGAAATAAAATACCACTCCCCCCCACCAAGTTTTTCTTAAATTAGTGCTTGGTGAAATTTATATTTTTATGGATAAAAGCACTAGTTATAATTGACAACATGTATAAAATATTTTAGTATTCCTCAAAAAAGGGAGAGGGAAAACAGGAGTGAGAATAGGGGTGATGGATGCACAATTACATAAACTGTTTCATTTGCTAATTGCAATTTAATGCCATTATACAGTGATTAAAAAAAGTTTGTACAACTTAACAAGAGAGAACTTTTTGTTGAAAATTATCCTTGGTAAAACTTAAAATGAATACGTATTTACACAAGTCTACAGGTTGTCTTATTCATCTTTATATCCACTTTCCATGTCCAGAATACTACTATGTAACAATTTTAAAAATAAAAATTTGTGCATGACCAGTTAATAAGTGGTAGAGCGAGGTCTTCAAACCCAAATTTCTGTGATTCCAAAATAGGTACTCACAACCATAATGCTATATTACTTCTGAGTACAGAAAAGGCACTGAATATAGTCAAGATAAACTGTACACCCTATAAAATGATGTCATAATGTGATCATTCCATAAGCATTCAATAAAAACCTTCTAATGTTTATTTCATGATCGAGTATACTGAAAAAACAACTCTGCCATAAAATCTAGGATCTAAAATAAAGTATGATATTAAATGAGGTTCACTGTTAATTTATATGTAAAATGTTTTGAATAAAAAAGAAAAATAACATAATGCTTTAAACATACCCATCCGAAGTTAAAGTTGAATTTCAAATATGAACTTGGATTAATTTATTCTTTGCTAGATCTTGAGATATTCACATCTTAGATACAGAATATCTTGATTTATATATTCCATAAGTGTATGAAATAAGAGATTATAAATACCTCATTCATGACTATTAATTATAAAAAGCAAAAAAGTTGAGGAATGGAGAAAATGGGTGAAGGTGGTCAAAGGGTATAAACTTCCAGTGATAAGATGAAAAAATTTTGAGGATGTATTACTGTACAGAATGGTGACTATAGTTAACAATACTGTACTGTATATCTGAAAGTTGCCAACAGATTTTGAAAGTTCTCATCACACACAGAGAACTGTAACTATGTGAAGTGATGGATGTGTCAACTAACCTTACTGCGATAATCATTTTGCAATATATACATATATTAAATCATTACATTGCACACTTTAATGTATGTCAATTATACCTCAATAAGGCTAGAAAAAAGCCATTCTTTGAACTACTGTAAATGATTATAAATGAGTAAACTTGATTAGATTTTCCCATTTTATAATGGTAAATATGATATTTTTTAAAGAGCATGAGGCTGCAATGTCAAATAAAATACAGTTCTGAATATTTCATTTAAATACTGGACATGGCTACTGTGATAGCCTTATTTGAAATTTCACTATTTTTAAAGCTAATATTTACCAAGTGCTTATTCTGTGCCAGTCAATATTCTATGTGCATTCATATATTAACTCATTTAGTCTTTTTAACACAACTTACTGAGTTATGACTGTAATCCCTATTTTACAGATGTGGAATCTGAGCACATATAGATTAACTAACTCGTCTATGATTAGAGATCCAAGGATCAAACCTTGATAGTATGGGAGTACTAAAATCTGAGCTCTTATAATTAAGACAGCCATTCCAAAGAGATGAGTGGAAAAAATGATGGTTTATGACCTGATTTCCTTGTCAAAGTATCTACAGTATCAAAAGCTTCATGTACGTGGGCACAAGCACATTGTGTAATGTATTCAACCACATTTAAGTATTCTTGTAATACTAGGAATACTATTTTAAAAAATTTTGCACTTGGAATGGTGTTTACAGGTCATGATTATTCAGACAGGCTAGTGTATAAAAAAGTCCTAAGCTATACTTCTTTAGTGACTTTTGTTTATTAATACTGTTTTTGTTTCATTTATTTTCAAACAGCATTTATTGTTCATTGTAAAACAGTTTCTGTTAGAAAACCAGGAAAATATAATGTAAATATATACACGCCTGTTAAAATGTACAGCTGAAACTTACTGAATTTTGTTAACCAATGTCACCATAAAAAATAATTAAAAAAAAAAAAAAAAAACCAGGAAAATACAGAGATGGGTAAAGAAAAGCCACCCATAAAATAATCTCACCACCCAAGAGTATCATTCTTCATAACTTAAAGTATTACATTTTATTTTATTTGAACTTAACTTACTTAGAAATAATAAAGTGAACAAAATTTCTGAGCTTCAGGTCTGTCCATCTGGCTCTTCTAAATTACCTGATGCCAGGAGATCTACTATTCCTTTCAGAAAGTATGCTTATACTCCATGAACAGCCTAAAATCATGTCACATTTTAGCTTGTTTTGTAGTTAGCCTATGACTTGTTCATATAGTTTACTTTCCCTGGAGTTTTTGCCTTTCTTCCTATTCATTAGATTAGACAATATGATTTCATATCATCAATACAATGACACAGTGACTGTCAGTATCTAATTCATACAATATGTGTATTGTTATTTATTCTTTTCTTGATAACATTTTTCACAAAGTTCTCGTATTTTGTTTTAAAATATGCCAACTGCTCATCGATGTCACTGGAATTTTTCATCAAAATCCTGAGTTAGTCTTCACATCTTCTATTTATTTATTTGTTTGTTTGTTTGTTTATTAATATTATTTATGCCTGGTCTTCCTAGGTGGTCTCCCATTCAAGTACTAACCGGGCCCGATCCTGCTTAGCTTCCGAGACTAGACATCGGGCTTGTTCAGGGTGGCATGACTGTAGACCATGGACCTTGGCTACACTGGGGCGCAAACCCAGGACCTTCTGTGTGTAAAGCAGATGTGCTAACTGCTACACTATGGAACCATGTCCTTCATATCTTCCTTTTAGATTTGTATTTATGTCACTGAAAATATACTATATGAAGTTCTTTTCAGAAAGAGAATAGAAAGCATGTCCAAAAATGTTTGTCTTAAACCCTTAGATTTGAGTGACAGGTAGTTGGAAATGGAATTCTAGGTTCAAAATAATTTTTCATAGGATGTTATAACTACGGCTCCACCTAACAACATATTTAGGAATTAGAAATCTGATGCCAA